>NC_136421.1:7955000-8425000 GCF_052625555.1 Lactuca saligna
AAAAGTCTCCATCAGTGTGGTCTTGATAGACCCAAACATCTCCAGAATCTCGGCCCGGATCGCTACAGCCACCTCCTCGTGAATCATCTGACGAAGCTCCTCGTCACTCACACCGCTCGTACCAGGTCTGTGGCGTGGCCCAAACATAATGCCTCTAAAATACAACATAAAAATATCAGAGACTCGATCGAGCATAATCGCACTCAATAACGCAACCGTACTCGGCCTCCGATACCCAAAGGATTCTTACTTGGGTTGCCCACTGACCCAGTGTCTTCAGTAGTACGCGCCCAATACTACCGACTACACCGCATCAGCATTCACCCCAAGTCCTCCTCCCTGGACCCCGGATCATGAGTACTCTATTCTTGCTATGCACTGGCTACCTACTCGCTCTCAAGGTATCTCATAGCAGCTGGTTCCCCTAGACTAAGGCCTCACAAATCAGGCCACTCTAGTCCTAATATGAATACCTAGTCTACTAGCATGCATATCATATCATAACATATCTCATAACACATATTGTAAGAGTATTCTGGGGATTTTACAGTTCGGGCGCTGGCTAACCGTACACAATGCTTCTCCTTTGGTTATTACGAAATCTCTTATAAAATTTTTATACTTTTATTAATTGAAAATTTTCCTCAAATCCCCGGTTTGAGTTCAGTTATGGGTGAAGATGCATCCGAATCCCTCAAACAAGGCTCTGATACCAACTTGTAACAACGTGAATTTTCAAAAAAAAAATTTCATTTTTGTAAACATCAAAATCATCGTTTAATATTCTGAAACCACATGTTGTAACAATGTCATTATAACAAAATACATCTCATGATCATAAAACAGTCCCTTCTTCAATGTGTACAAATCACGCCGGCGCCTTCCCACGGTCCTCGCTAGTACCTGAAACACATAACACAACAACTGTAAGCATAATTGCTTAGTGAGTTCCCCAAAATACTACTTACGCACATACGCCTTCCCAGGCCCTGACCTTCCGGTCCATGTGTCTCAGGGGACTTCCATCCCGACTCGGTAACCCTTCCGGTCCTACCTGCGTCAACCTTACGGTCCACATCACAACACCTTCCGGCCCATAACATATATGCCTTCCGGCCCATAACATAATGCCTTCCGGCCCATATCAAACATAGCATACATAGCACATACAAACGATTAACTTATCATATACAATGCATATAACTCATAACGTATTCGACCTTCCGGTCACACAATATAAGCCCCTTCCGGGTGCAGTATAGTGAGAAAACTCATCTCGTGGAAAGTCTAGAATCTCGCGTACTCACTATCTCCAAATCCCAACGAAGACTCAACCTCGCCTAATCATAACGAATATTATTTTAATTAATATATACTTCCACAACTAGACTTTACCCCTTATCATCATTCCTCATAGGGTAAAAGACCATTTTACCCTTCCTTTAAGCAGATAAAGGAATATTAAACAATTCAAGTATAGCACGTACCTTGGTGTTCATGGGTGATTTGTCCGTGGATTTGGATACGAAGCACTTCCCTGAAATATCTTCTTCGCAATCTTCAAAGCTTGCGAACATAGCTCCATGTGTGGGATGCCTCATTTCTTCATCATCAGACCCTGAAGACCAGATCTGATACATTCCACTCTCTTCCTCATCAGACTCACCCTTTGCAACCAGTGACATTCCTTTCGCTTTCGCACATACTTCTTTGAGTTTTTCTTAATAGTAAGCTTCGTCTTTAACTTTTTTTCTTCTTCTCTTCTTTCTTTCGCAACATGCAATCGGTTTCGAAGTGATTCGCACCATTGTAGTAGTGACAATAAATCCCTGAGTCACCTTTCAGCTTCTTCACTTCTTTCGCATCTTTTTTGTTTCTCATCAGCTTTCTCCATTTTCTTCTTCTCCTCACCTCCAGCTTTAGCACTTCCACTCTTCGCATCATTTTCCTTTCCTTTTGGATTAAAAGGCTTTTTGAAAAATTTCTTAACTCTGTTGTTTGAGTAGAATGCTACAGCTTCATCATTAGAGTTCATCAAAAATCCTTCATTATCTGAACCATCTTTTTCATTAACATCAACTTCTGATATCTTTGAAACAAGAGCCAAAGGACCTCCAATACTCTGTTTTGATTCTTCATACATTTCTGAAACCTCACTTTCATGAGTTTTCAGTTGATTGTAGAGATCATTCAAGTGAGTTGTATCAAAACTCTGTTGATTCTTAATCATCATATTTACGCTTCTCCATTCCTTGCGAAGTCCCATGATGAAAGTTAAATTGAACTCCATGAGAGACCTAGTGATTCCATACCTATTGCAGCAAAACATAAGCTTATTCAGGCGATCATAGTAATTTTCAAGAGTTTCAGCATCTTTTTGTCTAAATTCCTTCAGTTCAACTAGACATTGCTTCACAGAGTTGATCTTCATCTTTTCGCTACCTTGATACTTCTCTTTTAGAGTGTTCCAGATCTCCTTGGTTGTTTTACAAATACGGATGTAATTATAAACCACAGGAGGTAGAGCACCTCTTAGTTCCCTCATGCACCTCTTTTCATTATTCTTCTAACGTTTTTGTTGTTTAGCAACTTCAGCAGACGTAGTTGATGGTCCAATTGGTTGAACATTAGCAGGAGCTTGCAATGTTCCATCGATACAATTCCAAAGTTCTTCATCAATTCCATTTAAGTAATCCTCCATTCTATCGGTCCACTGATCATAGTATTTAGGAATTAACATCGGAATTTTGGTTGAGAAACCAAGCAAGTGAGAGAAAGAAGTCATTGTATTCATGTTGAAGTTCGCCATTGATGAACACAAAAATTTTCAGAAAGCTTGAAAAACTTGATGAATTTTAGAATAGATCAACTAAATTGATCTCAAATCGCTAATCGAATACTCGATTTAACAATTCAAAGACAGAATCAATTCAAATCTGAAGATCAAATTTGATTTTCAAAAACCAAAATGCGCGGAAAATTTTGAGTAAAGTTGCTACTCAAAAAGCAAATGATTCTAACACAAAAATCAAATCGATGCAGTTAGAATCCTGCTCTGATACCAATTGTAGTGAATTGTTATCGAGATTATGAAAGCAATTATGATTTGAATGATTGAAAAGTAAGAACACGAAGAGTAAATATTAATCAGATCTTATCTTAATAAAGACTGATTACAATGCTTAAGCAGAAAGAATACTCTGGTGAAAAGTTATCTTCTACTTCTATTTTGAGTTCCTATTTATAGGGAACCTGAGTGTACAAAAAGTATACTAAGTCTATTACAATAAGCTTCGTATAAAACTGACTTAGTAAAATAACTAAAAATGCGAAACTAAACAAACACTCAATTCGACTTTTACAATTTTAACATCTACACATTGAGACTTTAGGTTTCAGATCTCAGGGGAGGTAAGATTGGTTCTTATTCAAATTGAGGATTCATTCTTCTTCGTACATGAAAAACTATTTTAGGGACGGTTTTGGTAGATCTGGATAGACAATTATAGGATCAGAGTTGGAAGTGGTATGATTGGTCTGTTGTTTGTTGAGAGCTTGACATGGAGTTGCTTCAGTGTGGGTCGTCTGTCTAGGAATCAGACCACTATATATTTCAGTTCTTAGAAGGGTAAGAAGTGGTTTGCATGGGCTGAAGTTTTGGTTGTTGTCTTCGAGTTGGAAGTTTTGGTTTGGGTTCCGGTTGCCATGAGAAGACTTTCTTAAGCACAAAATTTTTGTTTGTGATTATCTGGTTGGTCATTTTGATATGAGTATTAACAAGAAGCGATTTCAAGGACAAAATCTAATTTAAGTGCAGGAGACTTGTAAACCTCAGTTCTTAAGTAATTTCAAATCCATCCCTTGAGTTTTACTTATGTTGCTTTTGGTCCTTGGATTAGAATAAAGTGGCTATGGGAAGCCCTAGTGGCAAAATGGTAATTTATGGAGCAGGAGTTGTACGTTGGGCATACATGTGAGTATGCTAAGCGTACTAGGGTATGCCTAGTATGCCGGGTGTACACATATGTACAAAGGGCATACATGTGTCTAGGTGAAAACCCTAATTCTTAGGGTTTGTAGAGTATTTAAGCATCTTATCGACCATTTCTCCCATTTGTTTCCAGCCTCCAAGTTCTTGGGTCGTTTTGGACAAACCCTAACCTCCTTAAGTGTGTGTGTGTGTGTGTGTGTGTTGTGAGCTAAGAAGTGATCCATATGTGTTTGAAGAGTAAGAAGTTGTATCAAGAAGCTTGGGAACATGAATCAAGGCTTGGATCTTGAGTTTAGGCTCTCTTTTCTATCATCCAAATGTATAAAGTTCATACCTTTATGATTGTTTAGCTATATCTCTTATTTAGCTCTTTTATGCTTCTTTTTGGTCCCAAATGCTCCATTTTGAACATGGCATGTTCTGGATGATTTGAGTTGTCCAAGTGCCCCATGCATTTAGTAGAAATGTCTTAATGGATTAAGACCTTGTATTAAGAAATTTTGGACGTCTAAAGTCATAAAGTTGGAGACTCTGTAACTTGGGCTTAAGTGCTTTAGCCATTAAGCACATATTGGACCTTTTGGATCTACGAGGGTACGTCCCACGTACTTGGTCAGCCTCCCCGTAACTTGGTCAATGCGAGGTCTCGTGTACACTGAGCGTACCTCCGACGCACGCCCCGCATACACGACTGTTTTGGGCTCCTTTGCTTTGGGCTTCGGGTAGTGGGCCATCAGTTGGGATTTGATACTTGGGCCCTAATGGACTATCTGCATAGGTGTTTTTTTGGGCTAATTAGAGGATCGGACCTTGGATAAGGCTCAATAAGCAGTTGGGCCTAATTTGGAAAAATGGGCCAAGTGTGGACCTTGAAGTAATTTTAGTCTTTTTGGATCAAGATTCAGGTTTGTTCGTATTGGGTTTTGATGCGCCGTCTGGGATTTTATCTTTTGAGCTTTTGGCTTGCTGGATCTTCTTGAGTGAAAGCCATAAAAGGAATTAGGCCCAATTTACAAAATTAGGCCATAATCAGACTTAAGGAGTTTATTTTGATGTTAAGCCTTTTGTCATTAGTTAGGCCCGACGAGGTAGTCCAGTTATACTAAAGGCTTGGGAGCGGTTCGGATAGGCTGTAGGCCCTGCAAGGCGGTCCAGTCATGTCGAAGGCTCGGGAGCGGTCCACATAGGTTGTAGGCTCTGCGAGGCGGTCCAGTCATGCTGAAGGCTCTGTATGCGTGTTGTTATTTCAACATGTTATCTTTTTCGATGTTGGTACTCGGGTGGGGGGGGGGGACTCACTAAGCTTCCTGCTTACAATTTTGGTTTATGGTTTTAGGTACTTCAGTGGATCGTGGCATGGTGAAGGCGTGATCGTACACATCCTCGCGTTTTGGACTTATGATTTCTTGGAAACTCTGACAATGTGAACGTTTTGAAAACTATGTTGAGAAAGGTTTTGATTTCAAAATAATGTTTTCGAATTAGTGGGTTTTGTAAACATTTCTATAGAAAAAGGGTTGTTTTGATTTTAAAATAATGGATGTTACACACAACTATCAATGTTTTGCAAAACAACCCTTGCATTATTAATCAGTTCCTTTAATCACAAAATTAGTTACAAATTAATTTTTGATCAAATACTAATTAATAATATGATTTCTAATTAATATATTATTTTTCATAATACATTAATTGTAACGCCCATTCCTGGTACATATTAATTCATTAAATGTCATTTATAAAGAGCTACTCGGCGAGTAGTAGCCCTAACTCATCGAGTAGATGCCAAGTTGGACGCGAGTTTTAAGTGATCTACTCGGCGAGTCTGCACCTGGACTCAACGAGTAGGCCAGTCTGGAGGAAACCCTAATCTTTAGGGTTTGTACCCTATTTAAACGTCCTTATAGCCCTCATCCCAGCCTCCAGCACCCTTAGAGCGTTTCCCTCTCAAACCCTAGCCCTCCATTAGTGAGCTTGAGTGATTCCTTCTTGATTTTGAGTGTTTTGGTGTATTCTTGGAAGTGTAGAAGAGAGGAAAAGAGAGAAGGTACAAAGGAGAAGAAGGAGATCCATAAGCTAGCTTCCAATTGCTACTTCATCTGGTAATAAAGCCTCTACCTTGTTCATTTTCCTAGTAGATCTTCATATATGCTTGTTTTACCCCTTTTGGGACATTTCAAGGTTCAAACTCGAGATTAGAGCTCCCTTAGGGTAATAAGTTATAGATTTTGACATCATTAAGCCCCAGGAGCTCAAAGTAGCTACCTTTATGCAAAGCAAGGCCTTGTTCCAATCCTTAGGTTCCCATTTCTAGCTTATTTTGGTGTTTTAGCTTCATACCTCAATGCATGTATGTAAAGTTGGCAACTTTACGTGTTATATTGGCCCTAGAAGCTCAGATCTGTGAATTGGATGCACTGGAATCGATTAGAATCAACTGTTTTGAAGTTGCATGAAACTGACTCGGCGAGTTGTTCTTCGGACTCGGCGAGTCGAGTCGCGAGTTCCCAATATCCCCCTTCATGAGTAATGCCTAATAGATCCAGTGAGTTATGGTTGGACTCAGTAAGTCGGAGATCAGACTCATTCATGGAGGGACTCAACGAGTCAGTGCCCTGACTCGGCGAGTCCAAGGCAATCTTCATATCTCAAGAACAGACTCGGCGAGTTGTTCATACAACTCGGCAAGTCACAGTCAGAGTGTTCATATGTTGAAGGAGACTCGACGAGTTGTTCATCCAACTCGGCGAGTCGGATGCAGATTGACTAAGTGTTAGTATCATAGAGGAACTCGTCGAGTCTATGCCAAACTCGATGAGTAGTAGCGAACAGAATTGAGAAATGAGAGTAGGGACTCGACGAGTTGGTGGCCCAACTCGACGAGTCAGGTCAACTGTATGTTGACTTTGACCAGGGGTAAATAGTTATTTTACCCTCAGTATAGTTATCAGTATATGATTGAGTGTACTTATGGAAATTGTAGCCGGGGAGATACCAGAGCAGCAGCAGCAGACAGTTTCCAGAGCAGTTCATTTAGCAGCCAGCATCGAGGTGAGTTTCGTTCCAGTAGGAACGGGTCTACGGCCACAATGCTAGCCCGTTTAGTTAGCAGTAGTTCCGGACCTCGGTCCGATGCAGTAGTTAGATTGCTTGATGTCTTTATGATTCAAGCATGTTTTGTGTTATTTTTTCCGGACTTCGGTCCGATGCAGTATGCAGAGTATGTGCTTATGCTAGTTGATATGTTTATGCTATGCTATGTTTTGCTCAGTCAATTTCCGGACTTCGATCCGATGTAGGGGACAAGGTCCCAGTCAGTTCCGAATTCCGGTCTAATGCAGTTAGTTCCGGACTTCGGTCTGATACAGGGGACAAGGTCCTAGTCAGTTCCGGACTTCAGTCCGATGTAGTTTATGGACTTCGGTCCGATGCAGAGGGCAAGGCCCTAGTTAGTTCCGAACTTCGGTCTGATGCAATTTCCGAATTTAGGTCCGATGCAGTGGGCAAGGCCCAGTATGTGATTTATATGTTATTGTATGGTATGTGGTAGTTTGGGGGAGCTCACTAAGCTTCGTGCTTACAGTTTCAGTTTTAGTTTCAGGTACTTGCACAAGTAAAGGGAAGAGCTCAGGATGATGGCATCGCATACACCACCGCTTCAGTTTTTGTCCTGGGAGTCGATTCAGCTTTTCGTAGATATGATTTGATACAGTCTTGATACAGTTTTCTCATGATACTTTATTATGGTTTAGAGATATTGACGTATGGGTTTTTATTTTATGATATTGATATAATGATTTACTCATGATTAAACAAAATTTTTGGGTCGTATTTTGGGATGTTAAAAACTCCATTTTTTATTAAAAAAAATCATAACTTTCTCATAAGAACTCCGTTTTTGACGATCTTTATATTCACACATAGGTATTGACAAGATCTACAACTTTCAGTTTGCCCCCATCGACTAATTCTCGACCAATCATAAATTTAACACTCTGAGAAGATTACACTGTTAACAACCATGTAAAATTCATAACTTCTACATACGGACTCCATTTTCGACTATCTTTTTATCGTTGAACTCCTATTAATGAGTTCTTCAATTATTATTTAGATCATTTTGACTAAAAACTGACCAATCTAAAATTCGATTTCTGCGATGTATACTGCTACGCTAAATCTTAGAAAAATCATAACTTATTCAAATGAAATCAGATTTAACCTTCTCTGCATGCACGTTCTCGGTTTAACGAATACAATGACATTAGTTTAAATTATTAAGGCTAAAAAGTAATTCATCTAAAATTCCCTTTTTACGTTAGGTAGAACCGTGTTAGTTTAATCGCAAAATTTTGACAGGTGATAATTTCTTCATTATAAATCAAATTTCAACATTCCTTATATGTACATAATCATTGTGACATATACAATAAATTCGGTTAAGATTATTTATCCTAAATAATCTTCTATCAAAAGATCATTTTTAACGCATTGTTATCTCTAAATTGACTAACTCAAATCTATAGACGTTACAAAAAATAATCCAAAAAGGCTTTTCATTTGCCGAGACCCAAAAAGTCTATGTTGTTATTTGTGAGAACATAATTGCAAGTAACTATGCAATCAATAAAACCTACATTCACATCTTTTGTATATAGACAAAAAATTAAAATCAAATCTAGTTCTCACCTTACTTGAGTGGGAAGAAAAAGATTTTAATTTTTGTCTAACAAAAGTCTAATACACATCAAACACAATACAATATATTATTTTGTATCCAAATATAGAAAATAAAACAGATAAGGCAGCATCGATGATGTTTTGGCATATTGTTGAACTACTTAGAAGCAAACAAAATTACTAAACTAGAGATGGGTCATGTGTGTTTGGTTCATTAAACCTAGTCAAACTAACAATTCGGCAATGTTTTCGGCTTTAAAAGTGTCACATCTGATTTGCCCAAACACATGTCACATCTGATTTGCCCAAACACAAGAATAATACAAATACAGCTCATCAATAATACATGTATGTGGGGTACAAAACTCGAATGCAGACATTAAATGATATACATATTTTCCAATTATTCAAAAACTAAGATTTCCCCATTCCAACTGCACGAAGCGATTACATTGGACAATATGGGATGAAATGCAACATCTACACACGCTTGTTCATAAGCTTTGATTTTGTTGATGAGGTGGCATGATTTGGTGTTATATATGTAAATAAAACCATCCGAAGAAGCGGATGCAAGTTTTTTCCCATCTGTACTAAAATTGCATTTGATGGGAAAACCGGAAACAAAATGACTTTCATATCTTTTGTATTTGTCAAGCCGAAATGGAGATTTGGAAGAAAATATTGCAATGTAATTTCCATTTGATTGTGCCACAAAATACGGGTCGTATGGATGATGTCGTATACATGGACACGTATACGCTTCCACATAGATCTGAAAATAATAATCCAAAAATAAATGTAAGAAAAAGACATGTACTTTGATTTGATTGTTTTGTTAATATTACTACCTGATTGGATAAAGGAAGTTGTCGAGAAACATCCCAAACAATGATGGAATTCTCACTAACATTGCTTTTTGATTCATCACTAGAAGAAATAAACCGCTTTGTATCATTCATAAATTCCACATCAAGAATTGGGCCAAGACCTCGAGAAAATTGATTTACCACATTTCCAGTTCTAATATCCCATAAACGAATCACACCTTTTGATCCTCCAGACAAAAACAAGTTGGAGTTGTTAGGATGAAACTCAACAACCCCAACAACCTGATCCTCTTTAAACACCCGAGTTTCTATCCCTTTTTCAACATCTATCAATCTTGATGTGCAATCATATCCACAAGAAAGCAAAGAAAGTCCTTTCTCACACCACTTGATGTCTTTCACAGCTGCAGTATGAACGTTTAATACCCGTGCTTTCTTCTGTTCATTGCTCCAAACGTTCCATATGTTTATGGAAGAATCCATACCACACGATGCAAGAAGATGACCTGAAGTCTTCAACACACGAAATGTTCTCTTCTTTTTCTGATTATTAAATCGTAACGAAAAGATCGGGAGTAACAAACTTACAATGACTGTTTGACCATTGTAGAGCATTCACAGCTTTTGTATGGCCGATAAGAGCTGTGGACTTCCTCTCAGAATTCGCATTGCCTCCTCCTTTTGGATTCCTTAACGATGACAAAATGTCTTTTCTTACGGAAGAATCCAAGATGCTTCCTTGAACTGAAAATAAAAACGATGTCATAAATGAACAACGCTTTTGTTGAATATTGAAATTTATTAGATTCATGAAAACAAACTAGGGGAACAGGCTGAGGAAGATGGGGGATCTGGATTGGGAATTTGAGGAGGAGCTGAAGCCATGAGTGCACGTTCACGCTTTGAAATGTATCTTCCTGAAATTGAAGATTCGGTGGAAATATGTTTTCCATGATCAAAATTGATGGATGTATGTGGGAGTTGAGGTTTAGCTCGTTTGAAGGGAGGAGGTGGATGTTTTTCATTTTCTTCATCTTCATCTGTA
The DNA here is from genome assembly GCF_052625555.1 of Lactuca saligna. Taxonomy (NCBI): domain Eukaryota; kingdom Viridiplantae; phylum Streptophyta; class Magnoliopsida; order Asterales; family Asteraceae; genus Lactuca; species Lactuca saligna. Next base: position 7,965,547 of record NC_136421.1, read on the forward strand.
TTAGTGGAGTAAGCATTGAAGAGTAGATCCATAGAGCATCAAAATCAATGCTGTGAATAACATGAGAAACTGAATCAGAGCAAGTGTGGTAATGATAATAAGTTCCATATTGCATTGTGTCATCGTCTACAAAACTCCATTGAATACGAAAAAAAACATACAAAGGTGACTAAAACAATATCTTTGTATCTTTGTGCATTCTTTGAATCGAATAAATCAATTACAATATCATAGTTAACATTAGCATTTTCAACAAAGTGTGATTAGATTATCCACAAAATCATTCATTTGTCTAACAAAATATTTATTTAATGATTCCTATAAGTAATTCTCAATTTCTGTTTTCTATTTTGAGTGTCCTCATAGAATCATGTTTAATTTCTTCAATAATTAACAAATGAATCGTACGAAATAATACTAGGCAAAGAAATATAAAACCTCAAATGTGTTACTAATATGAGCTATGAAGCCGGAAAACAAAAAATTAGATACATCGAAAATTGAAAAAACTTTCATTTAAATTCGCTACTGTGACAAACACACTAGCCCTAATGCCTCTATATAAATGTCTATATAATATCAAAATCAGATAACAAAAATGTAATTGTCTTCATCCATTTGTAACATAATCTTAAAGCTGAAACAAGTACTATTAGTTCACTGTCAAAATTAGAAACGATTCTCCACTTCACCACTTGTTATATAAAGTCAAAAGTAATTACACCTACGCCTTGTTCCCGAGTTCTACTTAGAAATGAGAGGATACGGAGGGAAAGTGAGGGGTGTCGAAGGAAAATCATGTTCCCGAGTTTTATTAATGGAAGGAAAGTGAGGGGAGGGGAAGGATTTTGGAGTCAAATTTTCCTTCCAAATTTTCCTCCCAAATTGGACGGATTTGGGAAGAAAGTGAGGGGAAGGAAAATTTTATGTTTTATTTTCTTTTTCCTCCTAACTCGGGAACACAAAAACTTAAAATTTTCCTTCCATTTCCTTTCGTTTCCTTCGAACTCGGGAACACTAAATAATGAATATTTTCCTTCACCTCCCTTTCTTTCCGTCATAATTTTCCTTCACTTTCTTTTAATGAATTTACAAAAAAAACTCAGGAACAAGGCGCTAGAAGTAGATTAAAACCAAATCATAAGTCGAAGAAAATAGGTGATGACTGATGAGTTTTAGATCGCAGAGAAGAGCGATATTGACATGGTGACAAATAACAGCAGACGAGAGGGTATCCAGAAAATTTCTTGTGTTCTTGACAGAAATCGAGACACGAGAGGAGAGTTTAGAGAAATTACAGTTCTTTCTTGTGTTCTTCACGGGAGAGGATACTCCGTTATTGCGTATCCGAATAAGAGCCTCTTGACCGATATCGATGATTGAAAAAACCAATCTACTCCTCGTCTTCTACATCCTGACATTACGTCTTTCTAGGCGACAGATTGGGAAGAAGGAAACCAGACCCCATGAATCGAAGTTAGCAAATTACACAGTAGCCGATGGGAAATGTTGAACTCAATTTGGGCTAAAATAATACCTATAATATTAACTTGGGCTAAGTTTATGCCCCTTCCTCTTTGTTTCCATGGGCCTCCGTCCAATTAGCCCATGTATTGGGCCGGCTTAACAACACGCAAAGCATCATCAATCAAGATTTCCAGTATTCATTTTTAAAGTTCAATATAGCAATTCACCTACTTCGTCTAATCAGAAACTAAATTTCCAACCATTACTCAACGTCCGATTCATCAAATCAAAGAAATTAAATCAAATCGAATAAATATAGAAGCAATGAAGAAAATATGAAACTTTCGGGTTAGGTTATTGACTTGTAGTTATAACTACAGTTTGAGCGTATGCAACCAATTTGGCCAGACGATTTCATTTTCACCTCTGTATCTAATCATTTGGATATTGAAGAAGAACATAACTTTGTCTTACTACTGGTCTTCAAAAATCCAAACCCACTTGCCAATTATTTGGACTAAGAAAATACATGGATTGGATTCACATTTAATTTGGGCTTTATCCTACATAACTTTCGTAAAACATGTTATTTATGCAAGGAAATTGTACATTTTGTATTTTGTTTGCTAGTTTTTGTAAGGGTTACTTTCAGGGTGGAGCAAGAATTTTAGGATACGAGGGGTTTGAATTTGTAAAATTGAAAGATATATGATAAAGAAAAAAAAATCATCCTTAATAAATAAAGGTTTTTTTTACCACTTGTCCTCTTTTTATTCATTTGGACACATAGCTTTTCTAGATTTTTTAAATTTTTTATTTTTCACTTGTCATTTTATTGTATTTTTCAATTTATTAAATTAAAATTTCACATTTAATGTGTAAGATAATATATATGTAAAATATTTATAAAAAAAAAATTATATATGTAATGTATTCAATATATTAAAATCTCATTAAAATTAATAATTCAAATTTTTCTCATTTTTCTTATAAATTCAAACTTTTCAAATTGTTAAAATTTTATATTTGTTTTTTTTTTTAATTAAAACCATGTAATATATGGGTCTTACACCTAGTCTATTATAATAAATGAAGGTTTTTTTTTGCCACATGTCATTTTCTCATTCATTTGGACACATGCATTTTCTAGAATTTTTAAATATTTTCCACTTGTAATTTTATTGTATTTTTCATTTTATTAAATTAAAATTCCACATTTAATGTGTAAAGTAATATATATGTAAAGTATTTATTAGAAAAAGTTTATATATCTAATGTATTCAATATATTAAAGTCTCATTAATTTTAATAATTCAAATTTTTCTTATTTTTCTTATAAATTCAAACTTTTCAAATTGTTAAAATTATATATATATATATATATATATATATATATATATATATATATATATATATATATATATATATATTAAACTCATGTAATACATGGGTCTCCCACCTACTTTGTCTAATATTCTCCCTAACAAAATATGGTTGTCGGTCACTCCTGTCTTCTTTGTTTGAAAAAAGAATCCATAGTTTTTTTTCTCATGGTATACCTTATGATTATAATTTATAAGAATTAAGAAACCAATTGACCAATCATAATACTATCATTAATTACAAATTATAGTTCTAGAAAAATATTAACTAGAAATTAAAAAAAAAAAAATAAAAAAAAAAAAAAAAAGAACATAAATAGAGTATGTATTAACTAATAAAAGGGGAAATTACCTTTTGAAAGTTATGAAGGATAAGCAACCATTCTAGAAGAGGTAGCTTCCCGCCTCCTTCATTCCTACTACCTCCTTCGGTGAGAAGTTCCCTTCCTTTTTAGAAAAAAAAATGCCTGATTGGTCTGCTCAGCAAACGTACAAAGTGTAATCGTAGGAGGGCTTGCCCTTGATCTTCTTAGAAAGTGAGGGATTTAATAGCGAAGCAGAAGCTACTTTTCACTCAAGTCTTGTTCGCATGCTTCCGGAACTTGTTCGTCAACACCAGGTCAGCAGGTGGCTCTTTCATCAGACATGGCTATGCTCGCGAGGCCGCGATGGAAGAGATCAAACACGGGAATAAGAAGTAATTCCATTACCTTTTTTCGTCCCCTTTTTTTGTTTTTTTTTTTTTTTTAATAATCCAGATATCTCCGAGAAACTAGTCCTTGGGAACAGCAGCGACGGATAATTCAGAATCAGAATAGGTCCAGGGGACAAATCGCTTCGACTCCACCCCAGAAATAGTAATAGGAGGGAGCCGCTACTTCACCGGGAGATCGTGATGAGGCAAAAGGGGGCTTTATTAAAGTCCTCTGGGTCGTCCACTAAGTGAGTGAAAGAGGTCTCATTGGGAGAATTGGGAAGAGAGAAGGCCAGCCTCCCACTATGTGAAAGAAGAGCTTTTTCTCTCATATTCATGTCGATGACAAGCGACTCTGTGCTTCGGTGTACTAGCATGTGTACTAGAGCGGCTGCAAAAACGCCAGTGGAGGTCTGGTCTCAAAGTCTAGTCTTTCTTCTCCTATCACTGCCTTTGGGGAACGAGCGGTCCTGAGGCTTCTGAATGATAGAATTAGAGGGTCCCTTTCGGACGTGCAGATTGAGGTTGCTTGGTCAGAGCAAGCCGACCTATTCTATTACCAGACATAATTGGGGGAAGCTCATCCGAAACTAGAGCTAGAAAGGCCTTATTTCGTTTTGCTTCAGTAGTTCCATCTCTCTAGCCCGCAGGAGTCCCGGGAGGTGAGCGAGAACATGATGGCAATAAGCAATAGGGCTCTCGGTTTGCAGTGTTAGAAACTGAAGAACCCGAAGGGATGGCCTAGTCAGGACTCTTCTTTTCTACGAACAAGTCAGTACTCGCACTATTGGGAGAACATGCGTCAAAGACCTTGCCTCGGTGCCTTTGAGGGATTCCTTCTCGCTTGCTTGCTGTCTAAGCTCTTCGATCCTGCCCTGCTTTGATTCTTGCGCTTCGCCGGGAGTCTTTATTTTATTTTATTTTTTTAATAGGAAAAATGAATGAAAATAAAAGCGACCTATAATTCCTGGTCATGAAGTGGAAAAGAAAGAAGTAGCATGGAAAGGAGGTGCGCTGGAAGTGGAAAGATTTTTTATTTCAAAATTTCGTATTAAGAAAAGAGCGGTTGAAGCGGACAGACCGCATCGAAGATATATTTAGATATATACACGGTTACGGTTAACAGTTACCGGATCTCCTCTGCAGCAAGCTCTGCTGGCCTCGCGCTCCAAACTACTTCTACTAATGTAGGGCTAAATAGCGCCTTTTCTTTTTAAAATAACCAATTTGAATCTTTTTCCTAAAATTCCCGTTTGGTGCATTTATATCATAATCATACTTTCCCGCTTGAAAATGACTTTATAAAGGTGCGGAGCGAAATCAGAAGCTATGGAATGTGGATCGGGATTAGAGCAAGTTCCGTTCTGGGTGAATCAAGAAAGGAAGTTCCGGGAGTTGGTTACTATTCGGTGAAGTAAGAGGATGCAGGAAAGGAAGAGATACAGGAAGGATCTTCCTTGCTCCTCAAGGAGGAAATCGATAGCCTTTAAGATAAGAGTCTTACGTGTCGCAAATAAACGAACAGGGAACCCGGCAAAGTGTGCCCTATCGGCAGCGCGCTACAACTAGCAGCCCCTTACTAGTAAGGGAAAAGCATTCTTTTCAATCTTGTACCTTACTTAACACCAACTCAATCTCGATTCTCTGAAGCAGCAAACTCTCAAAAAAATGAATTGACCAATTGACGATGCTCCTCATTCATTATAACGATATTTTCTCAATTCTATTGTTTAACCACGAAGAGCGGTTGTAGAGTTTGGTTGTAAATCAATGTGAGTAGCCCTACTTTCCCCACTTTCAGCTATCCTTTTTCTGCCTTCCACTTTCGAGAGCTAGACCAGACTGATAGTGACTCGAACTATTTCATCCCCCTCATAAATTTCTGAAGATTTTAAAAGGACTTTATAGAGCTAAGGATTGGTACGGAAAAGAAAAGAGGGCGGCCCAGTGAAAGTCGCCAAAAAGTGGCGGAATGCTCTCGAAACCAATTCACTTGAGTGAGAAGGCCCTTACAACATCTTATGAGAAGTTAGCTGGGCTAGGGCTGTCATCCCTCCCCTTGGATGGCCTAGCTGTTGGAAAAATAAGAGCTGTGAATGTAGGAACTGTTGGCAATAACCGTTGGTAGACTTCTTGTTTCCGGTGTAGATGCTCATAGGTTACCTTTCGATCTTCCTCCCCCGTGACGCTCCCAAATCGATCGCTATCCTTTTCTTGCTTTCTTGTTGTCTTGGCGGACAATCAGACGGAGCAGAATCTTTTTATTTTAATAAATAATAAAAAGACTTCTCAGCACATACAGATTTCTGCCGATCCTTCAACCAGTACTGCTTCTCATGATTCTCAGTTGAGGGTGGATTCTTCTCATCAGGTAATAGTAGATGCCATTGACTCTGTTGCTTCCACTTGTGGCCTTCTTTGAGCGCCTTGACACCTTAATATCAACTCACCCCCCTCTTCCACAAGTAGGTGGAGACCAGGAGAGCCGGAAACCCCAACGGGAACCCTTCACCGCGCCACACGATTCTTTCGCGAAGCGCTCTCTCAGACGTTTCCACTCCTGCCCCCGCTCATCTTGCTTGCTGGGAGAGAGGAAGCTTCCGGACCACCTTTTCCAGCCAGATAGCGAGCGATCACTCAGCAATGAACACTAACTGAAAGCGGCCGGGAATGAGTACCTATCCCTTACGGGAATCGAACGATCAATTTAAATAGGTAATTGTGATGAATAATTAAATACTATATTTGCAGTACTTCTTTTACTTTGCCGATGATTTGTAAATCGCAAGATAAATTCACCGTCCGCCGATTGATAATTGCTGCAACTAATATATTTGTTATTTGTAATCGTGCAACACAATATCAAATAAATTGAGCTAGCTAAAGGGTGGCCGGTGGGCTTGAAATTCATTTTTATTATAGGATTAAAACAATATATGTTTATAATCAACACTTATTTATACCAAATAAGAGAAGTTGGAGGGGGCAGGCACACCTGCTAGCCCCTGTATTGGCTCCGCGTCTGGTTACTGTCACTATAATTCAACCAACTTACATGTTTGTTTTAGATAGTCTTTTTTTTTTTTTTTTTTTTTTTGCTTTCTAAGGGAACGAAATATACATATATTGGTTAGTTTAGGCACTTGACCAATGTTAATAGTGTATTGTAACAACCAGATTCTTAGGGTTATTATGATGTAGGTTAATCTTGTGATTAAAGAAGAGACTCGACGAGTTGAGGATCCAACTCGCCGAGTGGAGTCGGGCTTCTCACGCGGATTTAACGAGTGGAATCGACGAGTCAGAGGAGGGACTCGTCGAGTAGGTGTTGGGCAGAGAAACCCTAATTTCTCGGGTTTGGGACCTATTTAAAAGTCCTTATGGCCTTCATTTACGGCTATTACACCCTGAGAAACCTTAGAGAGCATATAGAAAGCATGTGGTGAAAGAGGAGGGCTAATTCATCATCTTTTGGTGTGTCTTAGCAAAGGGAAGGATGGATTTCGAACTAGGATGTCTTGTGGGACTCAAATCTTCCATCATTTCATTCAGAGCTGCTGTGAGAGGTAAGGATTCATGTCCATCTTCGTTTGGGTGATAGATTTCATGAATCTAGGGTTTCTTCTCTTCTTTTTGTAAGAGATCTAGAGTATGTGATGCCCCTTGTGTCTATATCTTTAGATCTGGACCTTGAGAGGCCCAAAGAGTCCCTATTCTGCAGCTTTATGCAGTCCTTTATGAGTTTGGAGCTAAGGATATCATTTTAAGGGTTATTTCTCCATTTATGGCTATTTGTGGGTTGCATGAACGTAAAGTTTGAACCTTTACGTGTTTATTGAGCTTGGGAAGGTCGTATCTATGGATTAGAGGAACAAATCTGACCTCAGAAGGTCGTTTGAGTATGATCATGAAAGCAACTCGCCGAGTTCATAATTGGACTCGACAAGTGAAGTCGGGTTGCCCCGCGATTCGAATCTAGTGGAATCCCGTCGCGTGGAAGGTTCACTCAACGAGTCGAGTGAGGCCTTGGAAGAGTCAGAAGGCATGCAGGGACTCGTCGAGTCACCCCTGTGTACTCACCGAGTCTGGTCAGAGTTGGCCGTTGACTTTGGTTGACTTTAGGGTTTGGTCAACATAGGTGATAGAGGCCATGGAGGGGTAAAATGGTCTTTTACCCACTATCTTAATAGAGAGGGAAAGAGTAATCGCCGGTTTAATTAGAGTTGAGACTTCAAGTGTTAATTAGAGATATTTGCCTTATGTGTTAGGCGGTGGCGAATTCGAGATTCAAGTGTGAGGATATCTGCTTTCTGCTTGCCAGGTGAGTCTTCTCACTATACGTTACCTAAAGTGGTATCATGAGTTGACTGGAAGGTCTTATGTGCTATGTATGAGATTGTGTGCCATGTATGAGATTATGTGCTATGTGATGTAAGTATGATATATAATTGTATAGACCGGACCGGAGGGTCCAACGATTCAGACCGAGCCGGAGGGCCCAACGAGCTATAACCGGACCAGAGGGTCCAACGAGCTACGGAACCGGATGGTCCCGCTGAGACACATCGAACGGAGGGTCGTATAGTAGCCTCGAGTGGCGTATGTGTTGTATGTGGTATTTTGGGAAACTCACTAAGCTTCGTGCTTACCGTGTTATGTGTTATATGTTTCAGGTTTCCCTCAGGATCATGAGACGGCACTGACTCGATTGTACACACTAGAGAAAGAATTACGTATTTGAGGATCCTAGAGTGGCCTGATTTGTGATGCCTTAGCCTAGGAGTTTCTGTTATCTGTATTGCACTTTTCGAGTTGGTGCTGAGGGTGAGTGTTCATCAAGAGGGATTTGAGTAGAGAAGTACTCTAGGAGAGATGCCTAGATGAGTATTCTGATGCCTACCGAGAGAATAGTTAGAACCCGCGAGGGGTATAGTTGCAGAGTTTGATGGTATCTGTGAGAATTAGCAGAGCAAGTGGATTTACCACCCAGAGTGAGTTTTATGTATTATTCGATGCCCGAATGCTGCTTGCTTTGTGCTTTGTGGGACCCTTGATGATGGGAGCCAGCTACTTAAGGAATATGACGATATTCAGGAGGTAGATGGTTGGCATCATTAGGAGTTCTTCAGCAGCTAATGGCGGAGAAGTGTGGGAATCTAGGAAGAGCCTAGAGAGAAATCTTAGTCAGATGAGTACGCAGGCACGGTAGAGTATTTTGCTGAGGAGCGAGCATGTGTGAAGGAATTAGTGAACGAGAAGGTTGGGTAGCTACTTAGGAGCTCTAGGATGGTCCATGTGGAAAGTATGGGCCCGTACTAATGAAAGCAGAGGATCCATACTCGATACAAGGAGTATTATGAAGGTTCTAAGTAGCAGATTGAGGAGTGATGTTATGGTTCGAGTACCATACATCGGAGCAGATTGAGGAGTGATGTCATGGTTCGAGTACCATAAATCAGAGCAGATTGAGGAGTGATGTCATGGTTTGAGTACCATACATCGGAGCAGATTGAGGAGTGATGTTATGGTTCGAGTACCATACATCGGAGAAGATTAAGGAGTGATGTTATGGTTCGAGTACCATACATCGGAGTAGATTGAGGAGTGATGTCATGGTTCGGGTACCATGGACTTTAGCAGATTGAGAAGAGATGTCAGGGGCTGAGTACCGTGGTTCGTAGCAAGTGACGTTGTGGTTCTCCAGTTATCCGATCATGATTGATTTGGCGGAAGTTGGACGCGAAGGAGTTTTAGGCCTACGGGCCATGAGTGAGTCTGAAGAGGTATCCCTTGATAGGGAGGTTGAGAACATTCCAGAGTATTCTGTGTAAGATGTCAGATGTAGTCGCGATACTCAAGGATAGGTAGAGACGGGGTTTATGGGGGATTGCGGCCTGAGTTGAGCAATCAACCGATAAAGGAGATGTTTTCTTCTGTGACCTCAGTGGCGCTATTTATGTTTCTTGTAGGAAACATGAGAGGCGTGAGATTCAAGTTTTGGGTTTAGGGGTAAACCTTGCAGGTTGATATTGAGGACGATTTTACACCAGAGTATCATACAACATGTCTGCTGCGAGGAAATGAGTTACCATGAGCATGTAGTTAGTTGGGACTGTGATGGTCAAGGACCACGTTACACCCTAATTGAGTATAGTAGGGTATGTGGTAGCGGTATCAGCGGGTAATCCGGACGAGTATATCAGGGCAATGACTCTTCTGTCTATGATGAGTATTGAGTATGGTAGTGGGTCCCTATTCTTGTGATGATTCATGTGTTGGAACGTTGGTGGAGAAGTCGAGGTTGAGGAATATGATGATTTATTGCTTCAATCTAAGAGATAGAGATTTTACTGGACAATTGAGATGTTTGGTATTGGGATGGTACGAGACTTTGAACGACCAGAGGCAGTCGTGATGAGAAGTTCCTGAGGATTTCATCTGAGATTCAGAGTATTTGAGGTTGCTTGATCTCTTTAAAGGAGATTATTAGGCGTTGCGTAGCACCTTCCCTGGGCAAGTACGATGTTACTAGTGGAAACAGTCTGTGGAATGGTTTGTGCGCCAATTGGTGATGGTTCGAACCCTAAGTGGGGGAGAAACGGGTATCGTATTGAAGGAAACAGAGATTTATTCAAAAGCGGTTAGGAGGGGGATTTAGAGACCTGCGGTATGAATTCATGAAACTAGGATTATGGGTGGTCGGGGCGAGGTGCAGAGCGAGATGATGCATGTGGAATGTGTCTGGGAAAGGGTGAGTGTCTCTACCGTAGGTGCTTAATGGTTAGGAACCTAGTGGTGGTGAGAGCCGTTCCAAGTGGAAGGCTCGTAAGGATGGTATTGGCAGTTGAGAACTTCATAATCGAATTATGGATTGTATATGCCCATTTGGGGTAGATAGAAGATGATCGAGCAGCCAACCCCCGGGTTGGTATGTGTATTCTTACATGGGTTTCGAAAAGTAAAGGAAAGAGTTTTGAATGGTCATCAACATGCTCTGAAGCGCGAGCGATATCTCCGTGTTCCAAATGGGTGTTGGGATACTCTAAAGTTGCGCGTTGTGTGAAATAAAGGCTAGACATGAATTTCTGAGGAAATGCAGTGAGATAATTGTGTATGATGCCATGAGTGAGAGATCAGTGGTTGAGGCAGGACATCGTGATGTTCTGTGATGGTGATCCGAGGTATCCGGGTATATGTCCTGATTTCCGAGTTAATTTAGAATCTTGAGTTTGAGACGACTTGTGGTGTATCAAGTACCTATGGTTCCAGTGGGAGCCTTCGGGTATTGTCGTCAGAAGGGATTATTTAAGAATGTGGATTTAAGCAAGGAAAGGTATTTTGCTAGGACGGTTTCCGTCATAATCTGTGATGAAAATTCGAGACAAGTGTGTGTAGCTATCTATGATAGTCTGTGGAGCATGAGTTAGTGGACGTAGTGTGGTGTTGTAGTGAGAATGAGATTATGGGGTAATGAGAGAGGGAGTCGTGATAATACGGCGAGCCGTAGTATTCATTGGTCATAGGGTGTTGTGATGCTACGGGGAGTTGTAGTACTCACAATTCAGAGAGAAGGAGTTGCGATTCTACGGGGAGCCGTAGTAATTGCTAGTTAGAGACTGTTGTGATGCTACGAGGAGCCGTACTACTCACTAGTCATCAAGAGATCATCGTGATGTTGCGGGGAACCATAGTACCTGCTAGACGGCAAGAGAGTGTGATGATGAAGTACTCTCTGATCAGGGTATGATACAGAAGACTTTTGGGCTGAGTAGCCCTAGTATTGAGTTTTTGGGGCCTGGTGGTTGAACCAGGGGCGAGACTGGGGTCTCCGTCCTTTTCGGGAATCATTATATTTTGTTTTGAGTTGTGATTATCGCAACATGAGGGGATTGGAAAAGTGGTAATCGCATGGGGCGCAGGCTGAGTCATGAGATGAATGTTTCATCGGGACGCGAGGTTCCAACTTTGGGGTCGGACCAAACTCTCGAGTTGAGTTTGGCATTAATGATGTGTGGGTAAGCGAGATGAGATTATAGAATTCTTAGTTGAATTATTGGATGAGGGGTATTGTTTCCGTCGGATGTCTAAAGCCTGTATAGGTCAGTACTCGGGTGTGGGAGATACCACAGGATGCGCAAGAGATATGCACAACAGACATCAGAGGTCGGGGTCGAGTCGATCTTTGGTTGGATTGTAGTTTTCGTATGAGGTAAAGAGAATTTCATGATTTGGGTGTCACTGGGCCGAGATAGTTGACACAAGAAGGAAGTTAGTGAGACATTTTAGATCATGTTATAGGTGACCTTTGAGGTTCAACTGTGGAGTCAAAAGTTGACCTGGTGCTCAGTATTGAAGAAGGACATGAGAAATAAGCTAGAGCTTATTATGGTGATGTCTGAGGACACTCCCGAGCGAACTTGGTTATTTCTTTTGTGTCCGAGGGCAGAGTGTTGAGGATTCTTTGTTCGGGTAGGTTATGATAGCAGTGTAGTGTATGTGCCTCAGTGGGGTGTGAATCCTTTCATTCTTAGGGCATGATTCGGATAACTTGCATGAACGGTTTGGGTGAGCGATAGTCGGTTGTGGGTTTGGTCTTATGAGAATAAGAGAGCCAGTGAGTAATCAGGGTTGATAATCGAGGATCGAATATCATGGTGATCACTAGAGTAGGCGGTTTGCTGGCGGTTCAGGCCACTGGAGTTTCCGGTTATTGGGAAGAAGTATTTTAACAGCGAAATAGTTGGTTTAAATTCTGGTCTTGGGAATTTCTGTGTGGTTTCAGGTGTCTATGGAGAAAGATATCGTTGTACTATGAGATCCTCTCAGTGGTGCCTTTCGGGTTAATGATTTCAATCTATTTGTGGTTAAGGAATGATTTCGAGGGCAAAAACTAATTCAAATGGGGGAGAATTGTAACATCCGAATTTTTAGGGTTATTATGATGTAGGTTAATCTTGTGATTAAAGGAGAGACTCAACGAGTTGAGGATCCAACTCGCCAAGTCAATTCGGGCTTCTCACGTGGATTTAATGAGTGGACTCGACGAGTTAGAGAAGGGACTCGCCGAGAAGGTGCTGGGCAGAGAAACCCTAATTTCTCGGGTTTGGGACCTATTTAAAGGTCCTTATGGCCTTCATTTGTGGCCATTACACCCTGAGAAACCCTAGAGAGCAGAGAGAAACCATGTGGTGCAAGAGGAGGGATAATTCATCATCTTTTGGTGTGTCTTAGAAAAGGGAAGGATGGATTTCGAGCTAGGATGTCTTGTAGGACTCAAATCTTCCATCATTTCATTCAGAGCTGCTGTGAGAGGTAAGGATTCATGTCAATCTTCGTTTGGGTGATAGATTTCATGAATTTATGGTTTCTTCTCTTCTTTTGGTAAGAGATCTAGAGTATGTGATGCCCCCTTGTGTCTATATCTTCAGATCTGGACCTTGAGAGGTCCAAAGAGTCCCTATTCCCTAGCTTTATGCAGTCCTTTATGAGTTTGGAGCTAAGGATATCATTTTAAGGGTTATTTCTCCATTTATGGCTATTTGTGGGTGATATGTGCATAATTAGTTAATTATTTAGTATACATTTTCAATCATTTTTAATAAATTATGTGAATAATGTGGACAAAAGGTACTTAAAATGGTTTGAATTTTGTTTTTCAGTCCAAAAGACATGCTTGGGAGTAAAAGGGAGCAAGGGAAAGCAATTGAAGACTAAAGGATGAAAATAAGAGACAAAAGACCATCTACTTGGCGAGTTCAAGTACACCAAAAAAGTCGACTTTGTCCAACTTGAAGACCGTTTTTGGGAAAAAGAAGAGCAGTAAATCAGGAGCATCCAGTGCCTCTTTGATAATCGAAGATCCAATTCAAGAAGATATCGGGTACGAGACCGAGGAAGAAGAGGAGCCTACATACGAGCACGAAACCAAGTCCGAGGAAGAGTTAGCTTTCACAATGGCTAACATTGATGAAATCCCCATGGGAGAATGGAAGAAGAGGATGCACGACGACAATGGCCCGGTACTTGTGCAACCCGCAATTCCCGTGACTGCTACCTTCGAGCTAAAGGGTCATATCCTAGCTTCACTCAAAGAAATACCTTTTTATGGGAAAGATCATGAAGATGCCTACAAGCATTTGGATGAAGTCAATGATGTAGCTGATTACTTCAATATTCCAAATGTAACACGCGAGACTCAACTACTTTGTATGCTTCCGGTAACATTCAAGGGTACTGCCAAAGACTGGCTCAAGTCACTTCCCCCCGGATCAGTCACTACCTGGGCCAAGATGAAGGAAGAATTCATTGATCACTTTTGCCCACCTTCTAGGATAGACAAGTTGAAGAAGGCCATTGCAAACTTTGAACAACAAGCTGGAGAGTCGCTATATGAAGCATGGGAGAGGTACAAGAGCTTGCTAAGAAATTGCCCCCACCATGATCTAAACAGCCAGCAAGAAGTCTCCATCTTCTATGATGGAGTCAATGTCACAACTAGGTAGTTACTAGACTCGCAAGGCCCACTTACAAAGAAGCCGCCCCCGGTGATTAAAGAATTGATTGAAGAATTCTCTAAACACTCTAGAGAATACCATAACCCTAGACATGATGTCACTAGGGGAGCCGCTTATGCTGCTACTGAAGAATTATCCGCGGTCATGGATATGCTAAAAACCATGGATAGGAGAATGGATAAAATGGATCAAACGATCCATGCTATTCGGGTGGGTTGTGAAAACTGCAATGGGCCTCACCTCACTAGAGACTGCGATTTAGATGAGAATGGAAACAAGAAGGCGCAAGCGTGTTACTCGAGTGGAGACCGATATGATGAAGATTGGTGCAAACAAAAGAAAGAGTGGCTCCCTTATGACGAGTACAAGAAAGCCAAGGAGGAGAAGTATAGAAAAAAAGGGAGAGGGGTCTACCAAAAGGAGGAGCCGGTGCAAGAAAGGAAACCGAGCTTGGAAGATATGCTCACTAAATTTGTAGCTGCTTCAGAAAAAAAAGGCATAGTGATCATGATGCTACAATTAAAGAAACAAGAACCATGCTCAGGAACCAGCAAGCATCTATCCACAATATAGAAACACAGCTTGGGCAACTTGCTCAACAACTTAACCAAAGGTCACCGGGCGAACTTCCTAGCAAAACTGAAAATAACCCACGAGGCGCGCACATAAACATTGTCACAACAAGAAGTGGGAAGATAATCACTCCCCTCGCACCTATTCGCACTGAAGCACCCAAGGATTCATAGAAGGATGAGGCAGAAAAGCAAGCAGAAAACCAAAATTTACAATCTGACAGTCCTACTCGCCGAGTACCTCCTATGGACTCGGCGAGTACACCATCAAAAACCAATGAGAAGGTTCCTGAAAAGCCTTACCAGCCTCCAATTCCATACCCAGCCCGAGCTAAGAAAGAGAAACAGGAAGAAGAGTATCAGAAGTTTCTAGACCACATCAAGACTCTTCAAATCAACATATCCTTCATTGAAGCCGTCATGCAAATGCCTAAATATGCAAAGTTCCTTAAGGAAATTCTCACCAATAAAAGAAAGATGGAAGAAGTGAAGAAGGTAGTGCTCAATGAAAACTGCTCCGCTGCGATGCTAAATAAGCTATCAAAGAAGAAGGGTGATCCGGGGAGCTTGACTTTACCTTGCCAATTTGGCAACTTGGCTGCTATTCATGCCTTAGCTGATTCTGGAGCAAGTGTGAACCTAATGCCATACTCATTCTTTAAGAAGCTGGACCTCCCGGAGCCAAGGCCAATTCGTATGGCAATACATTTGGCAAACAAGACAGTCACCTTCCCAAGAGGCATATGCGAAGACTTACTAGTGAAAGTGGATAAATTTGTCTTTCTTGCTGATTTCATCATTCTAGACATGGAGGCAGATCCACAAGTTCCAATCATCCTTGGAAGGCCCTTCCTCAACACGGCCAATGCTATAGTAGACATGAGAGACTCAAAGCTCACCTTGCAGGTCGGAGACGATTCAGTGACATTCGGGGTGGACCAAGCTATGAAGTATTCTAGGAGCAGTGACGACACGACATTCTCAATAGATATGCTTGACGAACTATTGGAGGAAGACATACCTGAAGATTCCAACAAGTTTACAACTTTAGATGAAGCATTTGATCCAGAAAAAGATTTAATGGAAATTGAAAGACTGTTGGAAGAAGCAGAGTATAAAGAGCTAATGAAGCAATCTGATAGTCCTACTCGCCGAGTAGGACCGATCTACTCACCGAGTACCTCTGAAGAAAAGTCAGAATTCGTGAATGCAGCCACCAACTCGCCGAGTACCTTACCTGCACTCGGCGAGTCCATCACTCAGAACCAACGCACAAAGCTCAAAACGTTACCTGACCATTTGGAGTATGCTTTTCTGGAAGAAGGTAATCAAAAGCCAGTAATCATAGCCTCTGATCTGTCCAAGTCTGAAAAGGAGGAGCTCGTGCAAGTGTTGAAGAAGCGGAAACAGGCCATAGCATGGAGCATCACTGACATCAAGGGAATAAGCCCATCCTATTTCTCTCACAAGATCAATCTAGAAGAAGGATCAAAGCCGGTGGTACAACACCAAAGAAGGTTGAACCCGAACATGCAAGAAGTAGTCAAGAAGGAAGTGGTCAAACTCTTAGATGTAGGAATCATTTACTCCATTTCCGATAGCCCATGGGTGAGTCCGGTCCAAGTGGTGCCCAAGAAAGGAGGGATGACGGTCATAACCAACGAAAAAAATGAGCTAATCCCGACACGAACGGTAACCGGTTGGAGAGTGTGCATCGATTATCGAAAGCTAAACGATGCCACTCGTAAAGACCATTTTCCCTTACCTTTTATTGATCAAATGTTAGAAAGACTATCGGGCCATAGCTATTATTGCTTTCTAGATGGATTTTCGGGTTATTTTCAAATACCCATAGACCCAATGGACCAAGAAAAGACCACATTCACTTGCCCAAGTGGGACTTTTGCCTATAGACGCATGCCTTTTGGGCTATGCAATGCACCTGCGACTTTTCAAAGGTGTATGACAGCTATATTCCACGATATGGTGGAAAAATTCATGGAAGTTTTTATAGATGAATTTTCCGTTTTCGGATCTTCTTTCCATGACTGTCTCACAAATCTTGACTCAATGCTTGCTAGGTGTGAAAAAACCGACTTGGTCCTCAATTGGGAAAAATGTCACTTCATGGTCAAGGAGGGTATAGTTTTGGGCCACAAAGTTTCCAAAAAGGGAATTGAAGTGGATCGGGCAAAGATTGACACCATTGCCAAATTACCCCCACCAACTAATGTAAAGGGCATTAGGAGTTTTCTAGGACACGCGGGTTTTTACCGGCGTTTCATAAAAGATTTTTCCAAAATAACTAGACCTCTAACACAATTACTACTAAAAGATGCACCATTTAACTTTACTAAAGAGTGTTTAGAGGCATTTGAATTTTTAAAGGAAAAATTAACTAATGCCCCAATCATTATTGCACCAAATTGGAACTTACCCTTTGAGATTATGTGTGATGCTAGTGACTATGCATTAGGAGCTGTCCTTGGTCAAAGGGTTGATAAACACTTTAAACCCATATATTATGCTAGCAAGACTTTAAACCTAACCCAAGAAAACTACACCACCACTGAAAAAGAGTTGTTAGCTGTAGTATATGCTTTTGACAAATTTCGCCCTTACTTGGTTTTATCTAAAACTACTATTTTTACTGACCACTCGGCTATCAAGTATTTGTTTTCCAAACAGGATGCTAAGCCTAGACTGATACGATGGGTGCTACTTCTTCAAGAATTCGACATAGAGATATGAAAAAAGAAGGGAATGGAGAACGTAGCAGCTGACCACTTGTCAAGGTTGGAGAACCCGCAATTGCAAGGAGATAAAGATGGAAACGACTTTCCGGACGAATACATTATGGTGTCAGTGGGAGAAGAGCCATGGTTTGCAGACATAGCTAATTATTTAGCTACAAAATACATCCCGAAGGACTATAGTAGTCAACAAAAGAAGAAATTCTTTGCTGAAATAAAATATTACTTTTGGGACGACCCATACCTCTTCCGGAGCTGTGCGGATGGTATCATACGAAGATGTGTGTTCGGGAAGGAAGTCGTAGAATACTAGAGCATTGCCATAGCAGGCCCATGGGAGGACATCATGGAGCACACTACACTGCAAAGAAGATCTTTGATATTAGGTTTTATTGGCCTACAATCTTTAAAGATGCAGCCCAATTTGTCAAAGAATGTGATGCTTGTCAAAGAGTGGGAAACATTTCATCTCGAAATGAAATGCCACAACATAGTATCCAAGTGTGCGAGGTGTTTGATGTGTGGGGAATTGACTTCATGGGACCATTTCCCATGTCCAAAGGAAACAAGTACATACTAGTAGCGGTTGATTATGTATCAAAATGGGTGGAGGCACAAGCGTTACCAACAAATGACGGACAGGTAATGGTGCGATTCTTGAAGAAGTTATTTTCACGTTTTGGCGTTCTGAAGGCCCTAATAAGTGACCGAGGCCCACATTTTGCCAATGATCAATTGGAAAAGGTGCTAAAGAAATATGGGGTTACCCATAAGTTCTCCACATCATAGCATCCACAAACTAGTGGACAAACCGAAGTGACAAATCGAGCCTTGAAGCAAATTTTAGAGAAATCGGTGGGAAGCAACCGCAAGGAACGGTCGGATAAGCTAGATGATGCGTTACGGGCTTTTCGTACAGCTTTCAAAACACCTATTGGTACTACACCATATAGGTTAGTTTATGGAAAGCAATGCCATTTACTGGTCGAGCTGGAGCATAAGGCGTTTTGGGCTTTAAAAAGGTGTAACTTCGACATGGAAGAACTAAAGAGTAACCGGTTGATTCAAATGAATGCCCTTGAAGAGCTAAGGAATGATGCATACTCTAGTTCATGGCTTTATAAAGAGAAGACCAAGAAATGGCATGATAAAAGGATTAAAGATAAAGAAATCCATGAAGGCCAAAAAGTGTTGCTTTTCAATTCATGATTAAAGCTTTTCTCGGGCAAACTCAAATCAAGGTGGGATGGTCCTTTTCTAGTGAAGACGGTGTTTCCACATGGTGCTATAGAGTTGTTATCATGAGATGGCACGCCCTTCAAAGTCAATGGTCATAGAGTAAAAAAGTATGAAGAAGGAGTCCCCTGGAATGAAGGAATGGAAGAGTTGCTACTGGAAGGGATTGCAACTACGTAGAAGGGGATGAGTCCAGCTAATGACTCCATAAAAAGAAGCGCTTCTCGGGAGACAACCCGAGTCTCAAGTTTGCATTTTCTTTCCTTTTCTTTATTTTCATTTTTCTTCATCTACTTTTATGCCCATAACTGCTTGAGGACAAACCATGCTTAGAGTGTGGGGTGGATGGTTTTAAAAACATGAATTAATACATTAATTTTTCTAAATTCACACAAATTTTCAATCTATGACATTTACTCGCCGAGTAGAGTCGTGTACTCGGCAAGTAGATGCCCGGTTAAGCTAAGATGATGTTTAAAAGCATTTCTACTCGGCGAGTAGACCCATTCTACTTGGCGAGTAGCCAATTTAAAAAGAGTGAAGCATAAATCTGTAAAAAAAAAGGGTTTTCACCATTCCAACCCATTACTCGCCGTGCAGCAGCCTCTCAACCATTTTCAAGTTTCTTCCATTTTCTACTCAATTCTCCCTATTCAAGTAAAAAGGTAACATCTTTACACTTTAAATTCATGAAAGGTTTGTTTTTTTTTTATATTTTTTTTATCATAGATTTGTCTAGATTTTAAGTGATTTCGAATTTGGTGGGTTTTCCTCAAACTCTAGGGTTTTGATTTAGTCACAAATTAGATAATGTTAGGAGGATTTTCTTCAAGATCTATGGTTAGATAAGTAATTACAACAAAACCCTATGAAAAATTTGGACTTTTGGACAGTCTATACAAATCCGGCACTCGATCTGTCTTGGTGTTCATACTACTCGCCGAGTAGAGTCGTGTACTCGGAGAGTAGGTAACAATGCAGACCCAATTCTTTGTTTTTAATTACTGGGTGTTGTTTGTTTGTGTGTTCTTGATGTTTGTATGCAGGTGTCATGGTAAGAAGGGGTCAATCTTCGTGAGGGGGAAGCCATGGTGATATGCATGGCTATCTTTTCAACAAATTACTTCCAAATCATCAAAAACAAGGGCCCTAAATAGACTGGAGGCACTCAGGCAGAAGGAAATTCACCTTCCAAATGCAGTGGATTGGGGGTGGTTGGGAAATGTTGGGTTGGAAGAAGAACTCACCCCGTACTTGGTAAAGGATTGCAATTTGGGATATGCTAACATCACTTGTGATGGGTGGTTGCAGTTATTTAAGATCCAAGAGCCGGTTTATGCTGAGTTGTGCTGAGAATTTTTTGCTACCATCGCATTTCGAGGTGGTAGTGAGTTCTATAATCCTAACACAATCTCTTTCTCTTTGGGTGGGGAGCTGCGACAATGCAGCATGGTGGAGTTCTCATGGAGGTTGGGTGTTTATGATCAAGACATGGTGATGACGGACTATTTTGAAGCTTTCTTGGAGAATTGTCACAAAGAACTTCCCGAGGAGGTGGTGGCATCTACATGGTGGAACACAATTGCCAACCGAGTCTACATTCCTTCCACCACGCAAGAAGGCCACATTCGTTCTCCGATCCACCGACTCATTCACCGGTTTGTGGCTAGTACAATAAACATGCGGAAGGATGGGGACAAAGTCCCCACCCTTGACATCTTCTACTTGTGGAGCATCATCACTCCTGACGCTTTTTGCAACCTTCCTTACTGCATTGCCAAATTCCTTGCTGAGGGGGCGGTCAAAGAGAAAATAAATTCAAGATAAATGGAGGCATGTTTATTACCCGACTGGCCAAGTCATTTAGGATCTTGGATTTGCCACAAGCTCAAGCACTAACACTTATCCACCCTCCACCATTCAACACTGCACTTTATAGGAGGGTAGGATAGTTGAGAAGTTTGGCGATTCCTTCACTATTCCACATGAAGATGAGACGGCGGTCCCCGAGGAGCCGGGAAAGTGGGTCCGACAAAGGAGCGAACGGGTGCGGGAAGATCCACCGGTTATTCCGGTGGAGGACAATGATGGCTGGAACCAAGTGGAGTATCGACACTACTTGGATGATATTGGGAAAGGGGTGGACTAAACTAATCAGTCTTTCGAATACCTCTTTCAACAAATGAAAATTGCCCCGAGACCTGGACCCAGCTATCCCTATATCATGAATTGGGATGAGAGGATGAAAAGAAGAGATGGAGAGGGAGGAAGTGGAGTAGGAGGAGTTGGAATGGATGATGAAGATTGAAGAATTTGTTTTCTTTTTATGTTTTATGCTTATGATGTTTTGTTCTAAACAATTGTTAAATACTTTGGATTTTTATGGTGGGTGGATTATTATTGTCATTGTTAGTTGTTTATTTTTCAGGGATTGAAGATAGGGAAGCATACTAACTTGTGAGGGTCGAGAAAGGAATGAGAGGTTTTTAAGAAATTATGGAGTTTTGTCCTTAGGATTGAGTCCATGAGAGTGTTGCTGCTGAAGGAATTAGAGTGAGGGTCAGTTTACATTTCCGATTTCAACACCAAAGTCGAGAGAAGCAGCAACTAGACCAATTTTGGAAAAACACTCACTACTCGTCGAGTGCAAAAACTATACTCGGCGAGTACATGTGATGATCTTATTCTGCATCAAGGCCTACTCGCCGAGTCCACGATACTACTCGCCGAGTAGCCTGCTACTTTTAGATCTCCGGAATTGCTTTGAGCACTTTCACTGCAACATTCATACACTCTTTGTGAGGGATTGCCACTGGAGCCTTTCTAACGACCTTATTCCGTGGAATTTTCAAGCTGTCAACCACACGAGACGCATGACACCCGTGCCATGGATAAGCTGTTCCCATGGCTAAAGTCAATTGAAGAAGGAGCTGAAGAAGAGAGTGTCAACCTATCGACTTTTGTTCGAATTCTCTCTATATTTGCATTTTTCTTTTTTGCATAGCATGCAATGAGGGCATTGCATAAAATAAGTGTGGGGTAGGGGGTTAGTCACATTTTAGAAAATTTAGAATCTTAATTTAGGCTAATTTTAAAATTGCATACCAAAAATATGACTTAGGGATTTAATTTAGAAAATTTTGGTAAAGCAATTAGGATTCCATGTTAGAATTATGCTGATAATTGCATGAAAATCCAAATGTTTAGTTGAGCCTATATACGTTCTAGTGCATTTGTGGCTTCCTTATTTCAGTGAAATCATGAGACAAAAACACGACCTTGCTCAGCCTAGGGATGCAATACGTTTAGCAGCCTAAACCTAAAATGTATCCAGGAAAATTGTTATCGTTAGCCAATAAAGGTTGAGATTGAGCGCCCCTGATTAAGCATGTAGGGATTTGAGTGAAAAAAGTGAGGAATACATGTAAAAAAAAGAGAGAATTACTAGAAAAGTTGTAAGAATTTTGGAGCAAATAAAGTGAAGATCTAAAGATCAAAATTCCAAGAAATCCAAAAAGTTGAAGATACCAAAAACCAATCAATACAAGGTGGTGAATTCAAAGAGATAAAAGATCAAATTATCAAGGAAGTGAAGAATTCAAAGAGCTCCATAGTGGTATCGAAAAGTTGTAATTCTAGATTATGTATGCTTGGGTTTCTCAATTAAAAATACCTTGAGGGCAAGAGGTTTTCTGAGGATGGATTCGGAGGGTTGCATAAAATGAGCATAGTTCGGGGTGAGTGGGCGAATGTTTATGAGGATTGTGAGTATTTGGAGTATGGGGGGTCCTTAGCAAAAATTTTAGACACAAATGCATGCGTTGCGGTCTTAGCATAATTGATGGGTTAGATTGGAGTTAATATATGTGATTCTAATATGCTTAAAATTTAGTTTTGCTTGGGGGCAAGCAAAAGTCAAGTGTGGGGTATTTTGATATGTGCATAATTAGTTAATTATTTAGTATACATTTTCAATCATTTTTAATAAATTATGTGAATAATGTGGACAAAAGGGACTTAAAATGGTTTGAATTTTGTTTTCAGTCCAGAAAACATGCTTGGGAGTAAAAGGGAGCAAGGGAAAGCAATTGAAGACCAAAGGATGAAAATAAGAGACAAAAGACCATCTACTCGGCGAGTAGACGACTCTACTCGGCGAGTACACGAGGATATTTCAGAAGATAGCTATGATTCCTGATTCAAGACCGATAACTATGCACTTACTCGGCAAGTTGGTCCTGCTACTCGCCGAGTACACCCTGTTTTGAGATATCTATAAAAACCGAGTCTTTATCCAATGGGGCAAAATTCCTGGCGATTTTTGAAGGTTAAGCTGCGACTAAGAGCCCTAGAAGATGCTGAGGAACGCTAAGCTTCAATATTTTGAAGAATTCAAGAAACTAGGTTAATCCTACCACTTAGATTTAGGAATTGAATATGTTTGATCTAGTTAAACTTATTTTTGTGTTTGTTTCTACTGCAACTATGAACTAAATTCGTTTTTGTTTTTGTTTGGGGAATACCAAGGAACTCCTATGGTTTAATTATTAGTTTTTGTTTGATTGTTTATTGGTGATCTATTAAATTAAGTTTGTTAAAGAACCTTATGCATTAATCACTACTATTTTTTGTTAATTGGAAGACAATTAAGCTGCATGAACGTCTCTTAGTTGTTAACCTCATATGTCTATGTTAACACTAAACCATATGCTTAGGAGTAATGATTATGAAACTAAGATTAATAAGACAATAGGAAGATTAATGTGTGAGCTTGTTTGAGAAACCATCAAACAAGAGGTTAATTGAATTAGTAACTTAATTGACCACTACAAATCTTATTTAATCCAAATCATTAATCTAGGGAATTAATTAGGTTAAACACTTGATCATCGCTTAAATTAGTTAATTGTCTAAGGGTTAGGAGTAATGAACATGAACCTAACCACTATAATTGGTAACCAATAACAATTAATCTATCATAAATACAAATAACCATAGGAGTGAATTGGTTGAACCTAAATAGAAACATCTTTATCAAATTTGGTGAATTAGTTGTTTGCTTTAGTTATTTAGTTAATTTAGTGTGCCTAAGTTTCTAGTCTTGCAAAACTAGAAGAAACCCCTTTTACTTTTATTAATTGTTTTAGTTAAAATTAGTTATTAGTTTAATTTTCCGTTCCCTGAGTTCGACACCTTACTTACTAATCTATACCACTGAAAGACAGGTTCACTACCTTTGTGTGCTAAATTTATTAATAAAAAGTAGGGATAAAACAAGTGCATTTTACACACATCAGTGGATTGCATGAACGCAAAGTTTGAACCTTTATGTGTTTATTGAGCTTGGGAAGGTCGGATCTATGGATTAGAGGAACAGATCTGACCTTAGAGGGTCGTTTGAGTATGATCATGAAAGCAACTCGCTGAGTTCATAATTTGATTCGACGAGTCGAGTCGGGTTGCCCCGCGATTCGAATCCAGTGGAAACCTGTCGAGTGAGGCCTTAGAGGAGTTAGAAGGCACGCATGGACTCACCGAGTCACCCCTGTGTACTCACCGAGTCTGGTCAGAGTTGGCTGTTGACTTTGGTTGACTTTGGGGTTTGGTCAACATAGGTGATAGAGGCCATGGAAGGGTAAAATGGTCTTTTACCCACTATCTGATTGGAGAGGGAAAGAGTAATCACCGGTTTAATTAGAGTTGACACTTCGAGTGTTAATTAGAGATATTTGCCTTATGTGTTAGGCGGTGGCGAGTTCGAGATTCAAGTGTGAGGATATCTGCTTTCTGCTTGGCAGGTGAGTCTTCTCACTATACGTTACCTAGAGTGGTATCATGAGTTGATCGGAAGGTCTTATGTGTTATGTATGAGATTATGTGCCTTGTATGAGATTATGTGTTGTGTGATGTAAGTATAATATATAATTATATAGACCGGACTGGAAGGTCCAATGATTCATAACGGGCCAGATGGCCTAACGAGCTATGACCAGACCAGAGGGTCCAATGAGCTACGGGACCGGAGGGTCCCGCTGAGACACATCGACCGAAGGGTCGTATAGTAGCCTCGAGTGGCATATGTGTTGTATGTGGTATTTTGGGGAACTCACTAAGTTTCATGCTTACTGTGTTATGTGTTATGTGTTTCAGGTTTCCCTCAGGATCACAGGATGGCACCGACTCGATTGTACACACCAGAGAAAGAATTACGTATTTGGGGATCCTGGATTATTAGAAGCAGTTTTGTTTTGTAAATTAAAAAAATGGTATTTTATGAAAAGTGTTTATGATTAAGAGATTTAAATGAAAATTTTAGTTTTGAAAAATTTCGGTGTGAGTTATTAGAGACATTCCTACTTTGAGTACTAGATCTTCCAAGAGCAACAAAGGAATTCAAAATCTCCAAGGATTCACAAGTATATACAATGATACTTTAAAGGTTAGTAAGCCAATCTCTCTTGTTACTTTATATTCCTAGTTTTAAAAGTACGTTGTTATAATAGTAAAATCTAGATTTAAGGTCCATGTACACTTAGGATTACCATTGAATGCTTTTGTTGCCTAAATTTTGTGTATACATGCATAGAAAACACAACAGTGGTATCAGAGCCATTTGGTTTTAACTATAGACACTACTTGATAAAATTGAGAAAAACAATAGAAACTTGTTATTCGTAGGGCACAACGCCCCCAGATCTAGTCGCGACGTGCTTTCACAAATTTTCATGTTTCGGTATATTTGCTATAATTTTGAATTTTAGGGTTTATCTTTAGTTTTATAGATTATTTTAATTTGTTAAAATTAGATAAAAAAACTAAGAGGATAAATATGCCTAAAAGATTTGAAATTATAGATAATGATTTAAAATTAATTAATTAAAAGTTAGTTAGAGATAATTTGTTTAAATCATGAATTTTGAAATTGTTTAAAAAATATTCACCTTACATATAATTATAGAAGTTTATACAAGAATATTTGAAAACCAAAAAGATTTATATACGTAATATGATTATTATATGTAAACGAATAATACATGTTTCCTCACATGCTTAATTAAAGATAGTTAGTCGAATTAAGGGTAGACATCGTTTATGAAGTCATGCTATAAAAGAGATATAAAAAAATGACCTATAAAGTGAATATTGAACGAGTGTTCTTTCCGCACCGCTTGTTTTTGTGGTGGATTTTTGTTACCCATAATGGTTTGGTAGGGTGATGTCTCATTAAAATTATAACATATAAAAGTACTGAAAACAAAATTCTCGTTCTTAATTATTTTATGAAAATGTGAATAGTTGCTAATCCATGAATAACACACATTATTCCTTATTGTCTATTTATGGAGCGTTTGTGATTAACCGACACATAAATTTGAGAAGTAAGAAGAATATGGTGTGGCATTTGTGGTTGTCATTTGTTGGAGGAATGTATGTGGTTAAACGACACGTCCATTAGAGAACCATGACATAATCAAGGGGTCACATGATTTAAAATTAATTAATTAAAAGTTAATAAGAGATAACTTGTTTAAATCATGAATTTTTAAAATGTTTAAAAAATATCCACCTTACATATAATTGTAGAAGTTTATAAAATAATATGTAAAAAAATCCAATATATATATATATATATATATATATATATATATATATATATATATATATATATAATATTACTATGTGTAAAAGAATAATACAACATGTTTTCTCACATGTTCAGTTAAAGATAGTTAGTCGAATCAAGAGTAGGTATCGTTCATGAAGTCATGTTATAAGATAGTTATAAGGAAATTGTGACAACCTGTAATTTCAATCTTGTAAAAGTCAATCTTAGTCAACGAAAGTCAAACATATCAAATAAATGTCAAACTTATTTCTTTAATTATCTTAATATAGTTAGATTAATGTGTTATAGATGTATAAACATTGTATTCAAAGGTGTTGTGTGTTTAAGGAGGAAAACACTTGGAACTGAGAACCTTATCCGAATTGCAAATCCTCGCATAAGCCGCAAACGGGGTTCACAGCCGTAAACCTCAGTTCACAACCAAGAACCCACTCCTCGAACCGTAAACCTCGGTCTTATTCACTCGGTGTGGTAACCAATGAAGGTGTCCCATCAGTTTTGACCCCATAGGGACCAAACCGTGAACTCATCCTCACTTATTCATTTCTAGCCAAAAACACCCCTCTTCACTCTCAAGAACTCCAACCAAAAACCCTCATTCTCTCTCAACTATCATCAAGAATCCCTTTGAATCTCCTTAGGATCATGCTAAGATCATCAAGTGCTCTTCATTCATCAAGAACATTAGACCATAAACACTTGAATCTCCTTCATTTCTTCAAGAACACCCAACCGAAAACCCACGAACACCAAGATCTTCTTGGGCCATGAACTCAAGGGGCTAGCCGTAAACTCATGACATCCTTCCATTTTGCTTCTAACACCCTTATTTGTAAGTTAAACTGTAACGACCCAATTTTGACGACCAAAAATTTCATTTTTGATTAAGTAATTTTCACAACATTTGTATCAAAATATCAATCAATCATATCATTTAATAAAAGCATGTCTCGTGTCTGAAAACCGAATCGTAAAAACATAATAGTGTCAGAGTACAACTACTAGAGTAACTCATAATGCGGAAATAAAAGAGTGTGTGTATGATGTGCTGCTACCGCGCCAGCTCCTTCCCCTTTGTTGAAGAGGTACCTGAAACTAAAATTGTAAACTGTAAGCATGAAGCTTAGTGAGTTCCCCCATCGTACCACATACCATGCAATCACATAGCATACATAGTGTCGGGCAATTTTGGGGTGTCCGACATACCCGGTACAGCCATTCTGGGGTGCCGATCTACCCATGCGGCCATTCTGGGGTGCCGTCCTACCCATGTCAAGCCATTATGGGGTGCTGACCTACCCGTCGGTCCTAACCACCGACCCTCAGGGACTATTCCACCCCTTACTGCTACTATGCCATATATCATAACATAAACATACTATCAGACATATATGGGGTGTCCGAACTACCCTTCGGTCCTAACAACCGAACTTGGGCACTACTCCCCTCATACTACCGCTATCACATATAACATATCATGCCATCATATAAACATATTAGCACATATTATTAGATATATCTAGGGTGTTTGACCTACCCTTCGGTCCTAACAACCGAACTCTACTACTGTCACATATAACAAATCATGTCAGCATATAACATATCAGGTAGTAGAAAACCTAGATGATATCACAAATACAATCATCTAATCATACAACTCCTACTGGTGGGCTGGCATTGTGGCCGTAGACCCACCTCTACTAGAAGGTAACTCACCTCGTAGTAGCCGCTGATCTGAACGGGAATCCTCTGACTGCTATTGCTGCTACTCCGGAAATCCTCTGGCTATAATTCCCACAAAACACTTAGTCTTACACTACTAACTATTCTTAGGGTAAAATGACCATTTTTCCCCTAACCAAATCAAAGTCAAAGTCAACTTCTAGTTGAACTGACTCGCTGAGTTGGCTCGCCAACTCGCCGATTCCCTATCCATCCATTTGTCCTTATACCCATCTCTACTCGTCAAGTTAGGCGATGAATCGATGCGTTTTCCTTCTAAATAAACATCGACTGAATCCTCATCTGACTCATCGAGTTGTATGAAAACCTCATCCAGTTCATCTTCAACTGATACACATGTCTTGTCCTTGACACGCCAGGTTGTATGAACAACTCGTTGAGTTCATCTTCATCCTTAAGAAGTTTTCCTTGGACTCACCGAGTCTGCTCATGCACTCGCCGAGTCCCATGAACTTCCAGAACAATGGTTTAGTCCATAACGTAGGGTCACTCCCTGGGACCCCCTTCAAACCTTTACATACTCAACTGGGTCCTTATGACCCTCAACTGATATGGGATAGAAACCTTGGACTCTCCGAGTCCAAGAATGGACTCGTCGAATTGCTCACATCCTCTCACTAAATCTTCAATTTCTGATGTACAACCCTTGATCAAAAGATAGATCTATGCTTCTACAATCAATCTAGCATGTAAAGTTACAACCTTTACGTTCTTGCATGGGACTTTGAGCTCAAAAGGTCCTAAAACAATCTCTTACAATGCATGGGGCCTTCTTTGAGTGCAAGAGCCACTCCTTTCTGCCTTGTAACCCCTCTAAGGGCCTAGATCTGAAACATCAACCCCTAACCATGCTTGCAATCATGGTTGGTGACCAAAATGGCTTAGAAAGCCCTAAAACTCCACAAAATGGGATCTATCAAAAGAACAAACAAGGTATAGACTTTATAACTTCTGAAGACTGCAAATAATGCTCAAAATCGGATCCTTCTAGCCTCCTATTGATCCTTCAAGCTTTTCCTTCCTTTCTTGGGTCATAAAAGCACCAAAATCACTCCAAATGCCTTAGATTGCTTCAATAATGGCTAGGGTTTGCTATGGGGGTCTTTTGGGAGTAAATGGGACGGAGGAGGCCGAGTTAAGGTATTTAAATCAGGTGCAAACCCTCGGGTTAGGGCTTTTGTCCAGACAGGGCCTACTCACCGAGTCCGGGACCCGACTCATCGAGTCCACTACTTAAACCCGACGTCTCATCCTGCTTCTACTCGACGAGTTGGTCCTTCAACTCGCCGAGTTCAAGGCCAAAATGAAAAAATATTAATAAAAGAATACATACCAAGATCCAGGTGCTACAAATCTCCCCCACTTATTTTAGACTTCATCCTCGAAGTCTGGTGCTCGATCCTGATACAGCTCGGGGTAATGTTCCATCATCTCATCCTCCAGCTCCCAAGTCTACTCCGACCCCTTCCGGTGCTGCCATTGCACCTTCACGAGTTCCACTCTTTTGTTCCTCAAATCCTTTGGCTTCCGTCCGAGGATTGCCACCTGTCGCTCAATGTAGTTCAGGCTGTCATCTACCTGAATGTCCTCCAAGGGTACCACTATTGAGGCATCCACCAAACACTTTCGCAATTGAGAAACATGGACAGTGCTGTGTATCTGACTGAGTTCGGCTGGCAAATCCAGCCTATACGCCACCTGGGCTATAACCTTGAACGGTCCAATGTACCTGGGGCCCAACTTGCCCCACTTCCTGAATCGGATAACGCCTTTCCATGGAGACACCTTCGGGAGAACCATATCCCTGACTTGGAACTCCAGGTCTGATCGGTGCTTATCTGCATAACTTTTCTGCCGACTCTGAGCAGTCTGAAGCCTGTTCCAGACCTGCTGAATCTTCTCTTTTGTCTTGATCACTACCTCAGTGTTCCCCATTACCCTCTGGCCAACCTCGCTCCAACATATCGGGGTCCTGCACTTCCTCCCATATAGCATCTCGAAGGTAGGATGATCAATGCTCGCATGATAACTATTGTTATAGGAGAACTCTACTAATGGAAGGTAGGTATCCCAACTACCTCCAAAGTCTAATACGCATGCTCGTAGCATATCCTCCAAGGTCTGGATGGTCCGCTCGCTCTGACCATCCATCTGCAGGTGAAAGGCGGTGCTAAAATGCAGACGAGTACCCAACTCGTCATGAAACTTCCTCCAAAACCTAGAAATGAACTGTACATCCCTGTCTGAAATCACAGAAACTGGCACACCGTGCCATGCCACCACCTCCGGGATATAGATGTCGGCCAACTTCTCGGTCGAGATGCTTTCCTGAATCGAGATAAAATGGGCGATCTTGGTCAATCGATCGATGATGACTCAGATCGAATCCACTCCCCGCGCGGTCCTAGGAAGCTTAGTGATAAAATCCATTGTGATGTCTTCCCATTTCCACAGTGGAATATCCAATGGCTGCATCTTCACGTGAGGTCTCTGATGCTTAGCCTTGACCTTTCTGCAGGTCAAGCACCGCTCTACGAAGCATGCCACATCCTGCTTCATGCAGGGTCACCAATAGTCCAGACGAAGATCCCTATACATCTTTGTCGCCCCGGGATGAATGGAGAACCGAGATTTGTGCGCCTCCTCCATCAGAACCTGGCGCACATCCCCATAGTATGGCACCCACACCTTACGATGTAGTGTCAGTAATCCTTGGCTGTCATAGTCAAATGAGGAAACCTGCCCCACGATCCACTCGCTCTTCCAATGTTCCTCCTTCATGGCCTCCTGCTGGGCCTCCCGAATATGCTCCAACAGCGGAGTCACCACTGTCATCCTCAGGCAGATATCCCTGATCGGCGCTGCATTGCGGCTATATGCGTCGGCCACACTACTAGAAAAACAGCCTTTAATGACGCGCAAACAATGACACGCGGTGATTTACGATACGCAAAAGTGTACGTCCAAAAAGTAATGTCATCTCTTATAAAATTTGAAGGATAGAACACACGCTTTTTGTGCGTGCCCTGAAATTAGTGTTAGAAAAGAAAAAAAAAAGAAATACGGAGGGCGCCTATTATAAAGTGTGTGTCATGTAAGTGTGTTGCTTTATATTTTTTTTAATGAAACACGCGTTTTGAGCGGGAAATGAAATCCCCAAAAATTAAAACCCCGCCTATGTGAAGAATTAACCCCCCCCCCTCCGCTTCCAATTAGCATGAAACAAGCCTAGGGTCTTCTTCTTCCTTTCTCTCTCTCTAACCTAAAACCCATCTTCTTCCTTCTAGCATTTCTCGTCGTTACATCCATTGGCGCCATCGCCACCATCATGCCGCTCTGTCTCCCTCCGTTTCTCAATCCGATGTCGCCGCTATACTTTATTCTTCCGGTACAACCGGATTGAGGATCTACGAATTCCCCAAAAATCCTTGTTGAATACATGCCTCTCGAATCAAATCAGGTAGAGGAGGACCTCGAGGTGAACCTATTTCGCATATTATATCCCATCCCTATTCGTGTCAATAATACCTTCGGTGGTAGTTCTGTTGGTTCTGGCTCCGACGACTTCTATCAGGTTTTTGGTCTAGCATCTTTTAATACTTCATTTGAAATTGCAATCGACACTCGCCTCTTGTATTATTCCCATAATAATTCATGAATGAAATTGATAGGTTGTAACAATGGCTCCTATGGCCCTATTCAACCCTCTATCGTCGGTTCTCCTAAAAAAATTAAAGTCCCCATCCTATCTGGAACCAATAAACGAACAAGAACCTTTCTTCTTCCTTTTCATTGTGTTTTGTTTCTTCTAGATGTCTGGTTAATTTTGATAATTAGGGCTTCCATTTTTTCTCTTTGGTATCTTTATTTTCTCCTATTTCAACGACTGCACAATGATGCAATGCTACAAAGGAACGAAATTTGGGGAGCTAAATCCTCATGTTTTGCAATTGCAGATTCTGCTTTAGGTTATCTCCTCTTCTCACCTCTTTATTTTATAATGAACATCATTTGACTTCACCAATGTCATTTCATTTTCCTTACACAGAGGATATGTGAGTTCATTAGAAGCTGAGAGTTATATTGGAGTTGTGCTCGTTCCTAGGGTAAATAAAGGTGATCTGGTGCAAACGACAAAAGTAGGAGCTGATTGCTCAGAATTTTGGGACAAAGAACGTGAAGATAGAAGTACATTTACCGATTTACTCTCCAACATGATTCACAGTCTTGTATATGATCTTATGGCAGCCTTACTTCTGCGTACAGGTCTCATGACTGCTCTCCACTTCTTAGTTCATGCTCTCAACCTTTTAATTTGCAGAATTCACAGTTAACATTACACAATTCACATTTCCATTTTTCTCCCTTTCCTTGTTTCCTACCCCCCCCCCCCTTGTGTTCTCCTACTTTGCCTTCTACTATAGTGGTTTTTACTGATTCTAGGAAGGTTGTGCAATTTTTGTTTACGCTTTGAGGCTTATTTCCTTTCAGTAACTTCTTTTACCATCATATATTTAAATTTTTTTGCATTGAGTGTTTCTATTAAGGAATAAACAGAATTATTAGGGCTTGTTTTTATGGGGGTTGAAATCTGTTAGGGAATTTGCCAACAGTCAGTTTTTCAAAACGTTCGTGGTTATGTTTGTTATCGGTGTCCTGTTTTTTCACACCATCAAGTTTTAGAATGTGATTATAATCCGTCTTTTTTTTTTTTTGTAAATATGGTTTACCTTTTTGTTAATTGATTCTTTTTTTTTTTAAAAAAAGAGCATGTTAATTAAATACTTACAAAAGTTGATTCTTTACATATACCATTCCAGCAAATAATAGTTTTGTTAATTGGTTTTTTAAATTTACCATTCCAACATTTGAAGGGATATTCCACGAAAAAATTGTTTCTATCATGATATCATACCTATGGTACAAAAATTGTAGTCAAAAATAGGAAAAATAAAATAAAATTGCTTCTGAACCTTGTGATTACAGATAAAGAGCATACACAGAAGAAATCCCACTACTATGCTTCAAAACCATTATCAAACTTATGCTTTTTAGCGTCATTATTTTCATTATTGAGATTAACATTTATTTGTTGGTTACTTTGTATCCAATTGCAGAAAGTAGTTGTGAAATTGGGTGTACACAACGATAAAGAAAAATAGAGGGCTATGAAAGCAACTTCCAGCCTTGCAGGTTAATATTGTGTTTGTTTTGTTTCCATTCTATTTGCATTTCAGTGCATCAGTTTGAATAAATTTTTTATCCAAATATTTATAGGTGTAGAGCCTAGAAGGATTGCTTTGGTCTCAGTGTATTAGTGAACTGTTTATAGGTTTGTGAATTTTACCCTTTCCCCATACTTCTCCTTCTGCTTCTGTTTCTAGGACTACTGTTTGTGCTAACTTTTTTTTTTCTTTCTTCTTTTTTGTTTTGTTTTCATGCTTATTACCTGTTAGCGGTTGCTTTTACCATCATTTACAAAAACTAAACAGCATCCTTAGAACAACTCAAGTGTCTAGACCTTATACTATTGGTCACTCGTGTCAATTCAGACTACACCATCAACATACAAACTTGGTTCGCTTATAAGACACCATCAACATATCTTCCTGTTAATTATTTGATGTTGACAATCTGTAACTTAACTAGCCATTAAAAAAATAAAGAATATTGCTAACTGTTTCAGATTGTCTGGCCCTAGTGTAGGTTGGAACTTACTGCTGCAGAAAAGGATGGATTTTTCTCTGAGGTAAGTCCCTAAAGTAAATTCATCCTTGTTAAAACTAATTATTATAATTTTTAATTCATAGCTGGAAACTTCATTTTTTTGTGCCTGAAATTAATTGTAATTTGTTGGCTTCAGATAAATATGGCTATTGCTAGGAACCATGGACTAGAAGTGCAGTTCATTGGACTCAGTTTCTTTGAGTCACTGGTATATGTTTCATCATGTTATTGAGTACCAATTTTCATTTATACAAAGTTCTCATGCTAAAAAATAATGTTGCAGGTGTCTGAATTTTCTCCATCATGTTATTGATTATCTTAAGGTTTTTCATTTTGTTTATCATCATCTCATTAAACCATTTCCTATAACAACATATTTTCAGGAGCTGTTTATTTTCTTTTCTCATTATGTCCTGTATGGGTAATGATGTCTCTCTAGATAAAGTATTGTATATATGATGTCTGTTTCCAAACCAAATAAACCGTGTGAATGAGACTAAATGACCATTTCACCCTTACATTCGAAAAGACAAATAGATTTTTTTGCTTGACCTAATAAGTCATCTGTCTAGTTTAAGTGCTTAACCAATTAAGCTCATTAAGTAAAAAAGAAACACCCCCTAAGTTTTTTTTTTTTTTTTGAATGAGGTTTTCTGCTTTGAGTATATAAAACAGATGGACTGCATGGCATTGCACTAAAATGATTATATATCCCACTTGTATGAAGTTCATACAAGTGTATAAAGAACAAAAGAAACTCAAATGTAAAGGATTTTGAAAGTTGTACATGATTGGACCCTATAAAAATTATCTTTTTGCTAACCAATTTCTCATATTTTATTCTTTTTCTCTGTTAATTCCACATAATTTTTATTGTTGGGCATTGGGGGCTGCACAAAATGTTACTACTAAAATTAAAAATTCTGATGCTTCTGTCTCAGAAGCAAGAGTTTGTACAACTACACTCCATTTCATGCTTCAAGTTCTTAATTGGGACTTTAGTAGCAGTGGTAGAGTTGCAAAAAATAGCATAGATGTTTATTCCTTTGTTGCTAAAGAAGATACTAACTCCACTTATACACTAGTCCAGGTAATACTTTATTTATTTATTTTGGTTTTGTGTTACATTTGAAAGCAACATGTGCATTTTAGATACAAACTCCACTTATACATAGATGTAATTTTGTGGAATTCCAATTACAGTCTATGACATTTTACCATGAGTATAACTAATATTATACATTTCTTGAAGCCTGTCATTTCTTGCAGATATATTGTTTCATTCACTTAAAGAGACAAGTGAATGAAACTAAGAAGACAAGTGTATAACTAATATTACACATGCAGTCTTTGTTTGGCAGCGTGGACAAACTTGTAGCACCCGATCATTCATGCCACTCTTTGGTAAAACAAACTTATAGTGTACTTCTTCCAATTTCAGTCTTTGTTTCTTGTGCAATTTTATTTTAGGAGATATTTGACTTTATTAAATGTTTAAAGTTACAGGACATGAGTAAGGGCACATATGGAAAAATTTAGGGCAGTTGTTGGTCTTCCTCTTGGTGGTCCATCAATGAAGTGGCCAACTTGCATCATGTAATAACATTTTAGGTGAAGATGTAAGTATATATTTGTTTAATGAATAATGTAATCATATGTATGAATATGAAATAAAGCTTGTTATTTAGTATGTGATAATCATGTATAGACAGAAAACAACTTCTATTGATATGTTTTATCTTTCCAAGGATCGATTATTTGTATGAAATTAAATTTTATGCAATGGATTATATTTTTTGTATATGGTATTTTATTTTATAATATGAGAAGTTAAATGAAAATCTAATTTGAAAATTAGAAAATCTATAAATAATATTTTTTTTTAACTTTTAAAATTACGATACGCAAAAATGTGTGTCGTCTTCATTTACGACATGGCCTTTCTTGACGGGGGCTTTCTTGATACGCATTGCGTGTCATTAACACGCGCGTCGTAAGGTTACGACATGCGAATGCGTGTCATCTTCCTTTATGACAGGGCCTTCCTTGATATGCAATGCGTGTTGTAAATGCGCGTCGTAAATGTGCGTCGTAAATGAGCGTCGTAAATGCGCGTCGTCTATAGACGACGCGCAAAAGCGCATCGTATCTCTTTATGACAGGGCCTTCCTTGACGCGCATTTGCGCGTCGTCTGAGCCTTTTACGATGCGCAATGAGCGTCGTAAAAGGCTGTTTTTCTAGTAGTGCCACCACATTGGCCTTACCCGGGTGATAAAGGATCTCGCAATCGTAATCCTTTACCACGTCCATCCACCGACGCTGTCTCATGTTTAGATTCGGCTGATCCATGAGATACCTCAAACTCTTATGGTCCATGTAGATGGTACAGCGAACCCATATAGGTAATGATGCCAAATGTTGAGGGCGAATACAATAGCCCCCAAATCCAAATCATTTGTCGGGTAGTTCGCCTCGTGAGGTTTTAGTAGCCTCAACGCGTAGGCGATGACATGCCCTCTCTGCATGAATACTGCGCCGAAAACTGAGATGGACGCATCGCAGTACACAACAAAATCCTCCATGCCCTCTGGCAGAGCTAAGATTGGCACCTCGCACAATCTTTGTCTCAGTTTCGAACACGACCTGCTACTCAGGCCCCCAACGAAAGTCCACGATACCTCGCACAACCAGAACTCACACTTGGAGAACTTAGCATACAAGTTCTCCCTTCTCAAAATCTCCAGAACCTCTCGTAGATGCTCATCGTGCTCCTCCTGCGTCTTGGAGTAAACCAAGATATCATCAATAAACAGTATCACAGACCTATCTAACATCGGTCTATACACATGGTTCCTGAGGTCCATGAACACGGCAAGAGCATTGGTGAGCCCGATGGGCATCACCACAAACTCGTAGTGGCCATAGCGTAGTCCGAGACACAGTCTTCTGTATATCCTCCTCTTTGACCCTTATCTGATGATATCGTGAATGTAGATCAATCATGGAGATCCAAGATGCTCCCTGTAGCTGGTCAAAGAGGTCATCAATCCTCAAGAGTAGGTAACGGTTCTTCACCGTTACCTTGTTCAGCTCTCGGTAATCTATACACATATGATGTGACCCGTCCTTCTTCTTCACAAACAGAATCGGGGCGCCCCAATTTAAACATCTATGTAACGACCATAAATTCAAGACAATTTAAACTTTTCAAAAACATCCCAATTTCTTTAAGTTATTACAAAAAGGTTTTCAATACATTTATTATCAGAGTATTCCCAGAACCATAACATAAAACATAAACATGAGGAGCGGTATGATCACGCCTTTGCCTTGCCACAGTCTCCTGAAGAACCTGAAAAACATTAAACCACAACTGTAAGCCCGAAAGCTTTGTGAGATACCCCCAAAATACCAAACACATATACCATACAGGCATAACATGCTATATCATAACAGAACACAGAACAGCCATGCATTTTGGGTCTACTGTGTGACTGGTCCACTGTACCGGGCCTTCAGTCCACCTGTTCCACCCTCCGAGTCTAGTCATGTCCCTTGAGTCTGCAGTGTGGTTGGTACGCCCGCAGTGGGTCTTCAACACTCCTGGTCCACTCTCTGAGTCTACAGTATGACTGGTCCACCAGCACCGGGCCTTCAGTCGGCCTGGTCCACTCTCCAAGCCTCGGCACATCTGGTCCGCCCTCATGGGGCCTACAGCCTATCCGGACCGCTCGCTGGTCCTTCTGGATAACCAGTCCGCCCTGGGTATGTTGGCCTACAACACAAAGCAGGACCCGCCTCAACCCAATCCCAGTCCAACAACCATGTGCACATAACCATATAATCATATAACAATTCACATCCAATCAAACCTATCTAGCAGATCACATATCATAACATACTCTAAACAGGATATCGACCTAACAGGTCACTAGCATAGCATCATCCTATATACCAGGATACCGACCTTAACTGGTCTCTAACATATACCATCCTAACTACCAGGATGCAAGCATAGCAAGGCAACAACATAACAACGATACCCAGATTACAATCCGATAAAGGGCTGGCCTTGGTGCCTTAGAACCTGTTGATATAGTGAGGATAACTCACCTCGCAACTGCCGAAACTCTGAACTGAAAAGCAGACTCCCGAATCACCGACTCACCGAAAATCCCAAAGTAGCCAACATAGCAGAAATAATCATTAGGTCAATCATATATCCACTTATTGGGCCAAGGCCAAAGTTAAATTCTCATACAAAGCCCAATATTGGCCCAATTTACTAAATTGGGCCCACCTCTACAAGCGGGCCTAGATCCAAGGTCCATAATAATAATTGGGCCCAAAATACTCCATCCATACTATTCAGTCAAGGCCCAAGCTTTATTAGCCCATAGATAGCCCAAACAAGCAAGGCCCACAATTAAAACCCAGTAGAGGGAGTACGTTGGGCGTACCCTGCTTGGTACGCTGGGCATACAACGATGCTTCGCGATTTGGGATCGGGACACTGACCCGCTACGATGGGCGTACTCCCTTGTTACGCGGGGCGTAACTTCGCTGATCAACAAGTCCATATAACCTCTTAATGGCTTAAGCTCTTAAGCCCAAACTTTAGATCCCTAGGCCAAATGTGTCTAGGATTCATAAAGTCTCAAACTTTATTACCTGGGACGTCCATAAAGTTCTTAATCCAAGGTCTTAATCCATTAAGACCTATCTATATCACATATGAGACAACCAAATCCCTTGGGACCTCATTTTTCTTACTCAAGACCTCTCATAAGGTCTAAAAGGACAGCTAATCTCAGCCAACTCGAGACATGCATCAAGATGAGGTTTTTGGGACAAGAATGATGTCAAAACTTCACAACACATAGATCTACACAATATGATTGCCAAGCCAGAGACTTTTTACCTCACAAGGGCTCTAGAAGATGGTCCCTTTCCAGATACACGAGCTCCAGCCACCCCACTCCTTCTTTGATAACTTCCTCTTCCTTCTTCTTGGCTCTTCTTTGCCAAAACAAGCTTTCCAAGTTCAAACACACCCAACAATGGAGGTGGAACGACTATATAGGGCTTTTAAGGCTGAGAGAGCGTTTATGGAGACTAGGGTGAGAACCATTATGTTCCTTATATAGTGGCTGGCCCTAAATTTAGGGTTTTGAGGCTTTGAGCGTACGATGGGCTTACTCTTTGTACGTTGGGCGTATGCCTTGAACATGCGCGTCCAACTTACTCCCTTTATGCTGGGCGTAATCCAGCTTACGTTGGGCGTACCCACATGCGCCCCAACATGCATGCATGGTCTTCCATGCAAACTTTTCTCTATAAGGCCATTCTTGTCAAATCTTCAAACTGTCATAACTCCTTCATTCTAGATCCGATTCTGATGAACTTTATATCCATGGAAAGGTGGTGAGAAGATCTTCGCTTCTAGCAACACGCCCTGATCCGAAACCTTCCCGAATAATAACCCATTGCTCATGAAAGACCGAAACGCCCTTACTCTTGATCTCGGGAACCCATAGATCGATATTTTAAGAACGGGGTGTTACAGTCTAACAGCTCCTGCAGCTGTGTATACAACTCTTGCATCTCAGGAGGAGCCAACCGATACGGTGCCTTGGCTATCAGAGCCGCACAGTGACTAGGTTGATCCTAAATTCCACCTGCCTCTCCGGAGGTATCCCGGGCAACTCCTTAGGGAATACATCCGTAAACTCTCGCACTACGAGCACATCGCCCATTGTCGCCTTACCCGCCTCCCAAGTGTCCATAACATAAGCGACATATCCTGCGCAACCCTACTAAAGGTAACGCCTAGCTCTCGCAGCTGAACATACCACTGGTCCTTACTGTAGCCTCTCACCCTTAACTACCAACTCTCCCCCACTTGGGGTCTTGATCTGAACCAGCTGCTGCGCGCAATCTATCACTTCCCTATTGGGGCTCAACCAATCCATTCCTATAATCACCTTGTTCCCTCTCAACAGAATAGGAACCAAATCCACCAGATAATGCTCCTCGAATAATCTCAGTACATAGTCTCGGAATACCGTCGATGCTCGTAGCGATCGGTCATTTGCAATCTCTACCTCTAAAGGGCAATCCGACATGCCCAAAGACTCAGGAAACTTCTTGCTAAGCACAAGAGAAACAAATGATGGGGTAGCCCCTGAATCAAATAGTACCTGAACTGGGATACGTTCACATGGAACGCTCCCGTCACCACATCGGGTGCAGTGCGTGCCTCCTTGGTAGTCAACTGGAATGCCCTTCTCCTCACCACTGGAGCCTTTGCCTTGCCCTATCGGCCATCAGTGATCCGTAGGGTTGCTGGAGCTGGCGCCTTCACTGGCGCTGATGCTGCTCTCAACTGGAGACACTTGGCCTTCTTGTGGCCCTTCTGGCTGCAGTGGAAACATAGCAACTCAGACGTCTAAATAACCGGTGAAAGGGTAGTACAATCCCTTCTGAAATGCCCCATCTTGCCGCACTTGTAGTAGCCCAACGATCCCAATCTACACGCCCCCTCATGTGGTCTGCCACATTTCCTGCAGCGGCTCGGTCCTGACTGGCCTTTTGGCCTACCGTCTGATCCATTGGGCTTCTTCCCCGAAGCCCCAGTCGTCCGAACCTCCTCAATCTTTCTTTTCCTGACATGCTCTAGATCAATCTCCCTCTCCCTTTCCCTGGCAATCATGGAATCCAGGGTAGGGCATGCTGAAAAACTAACATGCTCCCGAATATCGGCTCGTAGCATGTCGTGGTACCGGGTCCTCCTTATATCCTCATCTCCCGCATATTGGGGCACCAGTAGTGCCCTCTCCTGGAACTTGGTAGTGATCTCCGCCACAGTCTCCGTAGTCTATCTTATATCCAAAAACTCCCTGGGCAGATGCTGAAGCTCTACAGCTGGCGTAAACTCTGCTCGGAACCAGGTCACAAAATCTGACTATGTCATAGCCTCAACAGTCGAGGATCCCATAGAGTCACCAACCGACTCTCACCAATCCCTAGCCCGATCTCTCAAACACCCTGCTGCAAATCGTACCTTCGACCCCTCGGGGCAGAAGCTGGTAAGCTACACGGACTCAATGTCCGTAATCCATTGTCTGGCAGCAATGGGGTCCTTCGCCCCATGGAAATCTGGTGCACCACTGCCCTTGAATCCTTAAAGGACAATGTTCGGGATTCTTACTGGCCAGATGCCATATCACTCCTGAACTCCCTAAGGCGATCCTCCATCAGCTCGACTATCCCTTCCTTGATCGACCGGAAGATGATGGGGGTCGACTCAAGGATGCCTCTGGTGATCTCTGATGCGATGAACTTGCGTAGCCTCTCATCTACTGGCTTGGAACCTGATCCCGAACCCGATCCCTCTCCTGAATTGCCAACTATTGGCCTCTACCGTAGTACCACCATTATGCAAAACAGATGCCAACCGTTAGTGATATTGATACATCTCGAGGGATCACATCCACTATAAGTTCCTTGGCCTTGTGTCAGCCTTCCTCAATTTAGGTACGGATCCTCTACTTTCAGTATTACGGGTCCATACTACCTTTCACATCTATCCGTACCTTCCTCAAGGACTGCCTTGACTCCACCAAGTCCCTTTCATCATGCTGATTCTCTGTTATTCCCATCTTAGGCTTACCCTAGGGAAAATCTCTAACTCCACCCAAACTGGTCCTTAGCTGCTGAAGGCCTCCTTGTAATGCCAATTAGCCATTACCTGAATACCATCACATGTGATGAGGCTCAGATAATCCTTCGAGTAACAGAATCTTCCCTACAACGGTTAGACTCAGACAAGAGCTGCACAATAGGGCCAAATCCATCACTTTGAGATTATTCAACCCTGATCACATGTGACGTGACGTATTCACCTAATGGCTAACTCCCATCACTCAGAGCCCGACAGAGCACAAAGCAAGCAGCATTCGGACACAGGAAAAACTACTCAAGCAAGTTTGCCCTCATAATGAGAAGCTGACCTAGCATATAATGCTGAGCTCATACTACCACGCATAACCTAAACATATTATCCTACTATTATCTACTCAATACTAGCATGCAATTCTCATAAGCTGAAGAACATAAAGCAGGCACATAAGGCATCATTCCTAGATCCTTAGTCCTACTCTAGCATGCTATTCTACTGAAACTGATAAACATAATATAAATGGTATGGGTACTAATGGGAATACTTACTTGAGCTCGGCTGGTTGCGCACATCACACACTAGTTCCTTCTTAAAACTCTTTTATGTTAATGTTTAGGAAGTCATTTTCCTTGTAAAAATCTTTTAATCCCTTGGTTTGAGTCCAGACACCCCCGAAGGTGTGTCCGAATCCCTTAAACCAGGGCTCTGATACCAACTTGTAACGACCCAATTTCACGACCAAAAATTTCATTTTTGATTAAGTGATTTGCACAACATTTGTATTAAAATATCAACCGATCATATCATTTAATAAAAGCATGTATCGTGTCTGAAAACCGAATCGTAAAAACATAATAATGTCAGAGTATAACTCCCAGAATAACTCATAATGCGGAAAACAAAGAGTGTGTGTATGATGTGCCGCTACCGCGCCAACTCCTTCCCCTTCGTTGAAGAGGTACCTGAAAC
Source organism: Lactuca saligna (assembly GCF_052625555.1). NCBI lineage: Eukaryota > Viridiplantae > Streptophyta > Magnoliopsida > Asterales > Asteraceae > Lactuca > Lactuca saligna. The sequence goes on from NC_136421.1 coordinate 8,007,913, forward strand.
CAAAATTGTAAACTGTAAGCACGAAGCTTAGTGAGTTTACAGATCGTACCACATACCATGCAATCACATAGCATACATACTGCCGAGCAATTTTGGGGTGTCCGACCTACCCAGTACGGCCATTCTGGGGTGCCGACCTACCCATGCGGCCATCCTGGGGTGCCGTCCTACCTATGCGGCCATTCTGGGGTATCGTCCTACCCATGTCAAGCCATTCTAGAGTGGTGACCTACCCATCGGTCCTAACAACCGACCCTCGGGGACTATTCCACCACTTACTGCTACTATCACCTATATCATAACATAAACACACTATCAGACATATCAGGGGTGTCCGAACTACCCTTCGGTCCTAACAACCGAACTTGGGGACTATTCCCCTCCTACTACCGCTATCACATATAACATATCATGCCAGCATATAAACATATCAGCACATATTATCAGAAATATCTGGGGTGTCTGACCTACCCTTTGGTCCTAATAACCGAACTCTACTACTATCACATATAACATATCATGCCAGCATATAACATATCAGGTAGTAGCAAACCTAGATGATATCACAAAGACAATCATCTAATTATACAACTCCTACTGGTTGGCCGACATTGTAGCCGTGGACCCACCGCTACTGGAAGGTAACTCACATAGTAATAGTTGCTGATCTGAGCGTGAATCCTCTAATTCCCGCCAAAGACTTAGTCATACACTGCTAACTATTCTTAGGGTAAAATGACCATGTTACCCCTAACCAAATCAAAGTCAAAGTCAACTTCTAGTTGACCTAACTCACCGAGTTGGCTCGCCAACTCGTCGAGTCCTTATCCTTCCATTTGTCCTTATACCCATCTCTACTCGTCGAGTTAGTCGATGACTCAACGAGTTTTCCTTCTAAATGAACATCGACTGAATTCTCATCCAACTCGCTGAGTTATATGAACAACTCATTGAGTCCATCTTCAACTGATACACAGGTCTTGTCCTTGACACGCCAGGTTGTATGAACAACTCGTTGAGTTCTTCTTCATCCTTAAGAAGTTTGCCTTGGACTCACCGAGTCTGCTCATGCACTCGCCGAGTCCCATGAACTTCCAGAACAATGGTTTAGTCCATAACGTAGGGTCACTCCCCGGGCCCCCCTTCAAACCTTTACACACTCAACTGGGTCCTTATGACCCTCAACTGATATGGGATAGAAACCTTGGACCCTCCGAGTCCAAGAATGGACTCGTCGAATTGGTCACATCCTCTCACTAAATCTTCAATTTCTGATGTGCAACCCTTGATCAAAAGATAGATCTATGCTTCTACAATCAATCTAGCATGGGACTTTGAGCTCAAAAGGTCCTAAAACAATCTCTTACAATGCATGGGGCCTTATTTGAGTGCAAGAGCCACTCCTTTCTGCCTTGTAACCCCTCTAAGGGCCTAGATCTGAAACATCAACCCCTAGCCATGCTTGCAATCATGGTTGGTGACCAAAATGGCTTAGAAAGCCCTAAAACTCCACAAAATGGGATCTATCAAAAGAACAAACAAGGTATAGACTTTATACCTTCTGAAGACTGCAAATGATGCTCAAAATCGGATCCTTCTAGCCTCCTCTTGATCCTTCAAGCTTTTGCTTCCTTCCTTGGGTCACAAAAGCACAAAAATCACTCTAAATACCTTAGATTGCTTCAATAACGGCTAGGGTTTGCTATGGGGGTCTTCTGGGAGCAAATGGGACCGAGGAGGCCGGGTTAAGGTGTTTAAATAGGGTGCAAACCCTTGGGTTAGGGTTTTTGTCCAGATAGGGCCTACTCTCCGAGTCTGGGACCCGACTCGTCGAGTTCACTGCTTAAACCCCGCGTCATCCCTCTTCTACTCGACGAGTTGGTCCTTCAACTCGCCCAGTCCAAGGCCAAAATGCAAAAATATTAATAAAAGAATACGTACCAAGAATGAGGTGCTACATAAACTTACAAATTAGTTCAATTCTTTATCATTCACATGATTATATACACTAATTGTATACATATATATTACATAAAATGCTATTTAGGACTCGGTTTTGCTACCAGACTTCACTTGTGGAAACCATCCTCCTATATTGAACTTACATACGAATCACTCACATAAGGTGAGTTCATACCCCTACCAATTAACTTTTTAAATGCTTTTTTTGTGTGTGTGTGTGTGGGGGGGGGGGATACAAGTTGAACACAATGTAATTGTGTTAAACATTTACACATAAAAACAAACAAAAGGATTACTTATGCATAAATATTTGTCAAAATCATTTTAGAAAATTCTAATAAAACTATTTTTTGAATTCTTTTTATATCAAAATCATATTCATTTATATATTTATGTATAAGTATGTTTTAATGGACTTAGGACTATTGCTAAATACCGTAACGCCTGTTCCTTGTTTAGTTGTGGCTTAGGGTAGGGTCACTAGTCCGATTGTCGGCTAAATAATAGTTATACTTGCTAAATATATACATGAATATTAAACCCCATTTTCAAAGAACATACTTTAACTTAGTTGCATATGTTGATCAGTTGAGTCTTTTCTCCAAATCATTTTTAGTTTAAACAAACACACCAGTAAATTATAATAGGTATAGTTTCGAGGATGAATATATACTCTTTTCTAGATCAGAGAAACAGTTATGTGTACTAATACATATGCATTATTACAATTACAAACATTGATAAGATGCAACAGTTTTCATAACAAAAAAGAAATAGACTATTATTTATAATGAATATAATTGAGGGACAAGCGAAACTATTTTTACAAGGTTTTATGTTATAAACAAAATGGATTTTCAGTTACTACTCGTAATATGTTGAAACAATATGTGAGTCATTCTTATGTAATTATCTAAGTATGGCTAGAAGTCCTGAGCTTATAACCAGAGTCTCTTGTAGGGAGAGCGATGACAATTGTGTATAGATCTTGTAACGCCCTGACTCTCATGTGATAATTTTATAACTTTAATTTTCATAAATTACAAGGTCTACTCGTTGAGTTGGATGCCCTGACTCATCGAGTAGAAGTGTCCTGGGCAACGTGTTTAAGTGACCTACTCACCGAGTCTAAGATAGGACTCGACGAGTTGGATCTGGAGGATGAAACCCTAATTTTCGGGGTTTTACACCCTATTTAAAGGATCATAAGCCTCCTTCAGCCCCCTTACAGCCTCTTGAGAGTCCAACAAAACCTAATCCATGTGTGTGCTTCATTCTTGTGTGTTTTAAGCTTTAGAAGGTGGATCTTTGTACGAAGAGCTAGGAGAGCAAGTGGCTAGAAGCAAGGAACGTGTGAGGATCTCATATCTAGCTTATTTGGCATATTTTGGAAGGTATCAAGTCGTTACCTTGAACTCATTTCATTCTAGATATCATTTGTTAAAGATTAGGGATCTTCTAGTGTAATAAGAAGCTATGCTTCGGTATGAGATAAGATCTGAAGTTGTAACTTCAGATCTGAACTCTGTTTGGTCTCTATGTCCATAGAGCTCTCAGATATAGCAAGTATGAACCTCTCCTTAAGTGTAAAACTCCATTGCAAGCTCGGTTTTCACATTATGAGCTTTGCATGCATGTAAAGTTTGAAACTTTATGTGATAAACATGCCTTGGGAAACTAGATCTGCAATATGGGACCTTAAAATGGCTTAAAAAGCATTTGAATGGATAACGAACTAAATAGACTCGGCGAGTTGCATGGTCAACTCGACAAGTCCGGTGAAGATTATCATGCAAGGACTTCTGCATGGACTCGGCGAGTCAACTTGGGTTTTCCCGACATTTGGACACGCTTGAACTCAGCGAGTTGCATGGAAACTCAGTTAGTCAGTGGGGGGTTTCAAGACTACTCGAGTTCTGGAAGGACTTGACAAGTCAGCGACTTCACTCGACGATTCGGGTCAACATGGAATGTTGACCTTGATCGCTGACTTCAAATTTGATGACGGGTTGACTATTTGACTTTTGGGGCATTTTGGGAAATTGGAAATTTACAAGTATGGTTCTATTGTCAATATAGGTGGTGGAGTTTGTGATAGTGATCTGAGAGTTTGAGCGTATCTTTCGAGTCGACAGCTGCGAGGTGAATTATCCTCACTATATCAACAGGGTTAAAGGCATCAATGTCGACCCTTTATGGATTGTATCCAATTATGGCATGATATGTTTATTGGTTTGCATCTTAGTAGTTAGGATGAGGCTATGTTTATGATTAGTGACCTAGTTAGGTTTATGTCCTGGTTATAGGATGTTGCTATGCTATATGATCTGTTAGATCGATTTAATTGTTATATATGTATGCTAGCGCATGATAGTTATGTGCACGTGTTTGTTTTGATTTTTCATGGGTTGAGGCGGTCCTGCTTTGTACTGAAGGCCAACATACCCACGGTGGACTGGATAGACTACAAACCCGGGTATGGTAGTCAGAATGAAGGCCCGCCGAGCGGTCCAGATAGACTAAAGGCCTTGTGAGGCGGTCCAGACATGTCGAAGGATCGGAGAGCGGTCCAGATAGACTGAAGGCCTGTGAGGCGGTCTAGTCAGGCTAAAGGCTCATTATGCATGATGTTCTATATTTTTTGATATGATATGATTACGGTTATATGAGGTTGGTATTTTGGGGGTAATTTAGAAAGCCATCGAGCTTACAGCTATTGATTATTGTTTCAGGTACTTCTGGTAATCGCGGGAAGGTGAAGGCATAATTGTACCACTCCTCCTGCTGTTATGATTTTATGATTTGATACTGGGATACTATGATATTTATTATTTTGAAAAAAAAACTTTGTAATATTAAATGGTTTTAAGTGTTTTGAAAAAGTTTAAATTTGACATGATTATTATAGGTGTTACAAGTTGGTATCAGAACCTTGGTTTGAGTGAATTGGAGGAACATTCGTGGTAATCCAGTCTTAAAACAAGGAAGGATTTTCAAAATAAATTTTAAAAATGGTTTTCAAAATGAGAAAAAGGAGGATGCAGGGTGTACGATCAGCCAGAGCCAGTAAGTAGACCCCAAAATACCATATAGTTATTTGATATTGTGATATGTTAGAACACCATGCTAGTACTAGGCTAGGGATCTTTAGGAATTGCATGATAGAATTGTCTGATTACATGATGCCTACTAGCCTAGGGTTTTCCTTATATGAGATTGAGATCATTACTGTAGTTGCTTGTGTATGTATCACGAAGGTACATAATTAAGATCTTATAGCCTAAGAATGTTTGATTTGGTCTTATGTTTTATTCTTATTGATTAGGGCTTAGGTTAGGATCAGATATGCGAAAGTCTATAGGGTGCAGCGTTATGTATGGTTAGCATACACTAGTGCTACAGGGTTGGTGGAAGTTTCATGGATGAATGAGTTGAGTGAGACTGGTAGGTCGATGTTAGACAGTTAGCCTTCCTCTAGGAGTGAGGTTGAGCGACCACCATATGCATGTATATTGTTAGGGTGTTGTAATGATACTTAAGACAATTATGGGTAGGTGTGGAAGGTAGTATGGCCCCGTACAACTCAAAGCATAAGACCCATACACGTAGCAAGGAAGTCACAACCCCTAGGGTTTAGTCAAGAGTTGGTTCCTTGTTATTTATGTGGATTGTCTGATATCTTCCTATTATATTTTAAGTATGATGGTTACGAGGCATTTTGTAACTGGATATGGATAGGGATCAGGGCAGGGCAATTAGGGGGCCCTAGTAGTGCCTGAGGTTATCGACCAGGAGGGGCTAGTGTTGACAGAGGATCGAGTTAGGGAGATCATCAGCGAGGAGGTGGTCGAGATTGTCTGGGGTCAGATTCTGGAGTTGTTTGATTCTATCAAGATCGTTATTGATGGGTTTTATACAAACAATCCTATGTGTGCATGCAACCCTTGATTTGGATCTATGTTTTCACTATTAGATATACAACTTTACGAACACATGAATAAAACCCTAAAGTATGTTGCTATTTTTTGAAATTCATATATAAGGTTAGATCACATACCTCTTATTGTTATATTGTAATAACAACTTAAATCTTCAAACCCTAAGTCTTGAAAGCAAGCACCACAAGTGTAGTGCCTCTAATGGCTCACAAACACCACAAGAAATTGGAGAGGCTATAGAGAGAGAAGGGGAGAGGCAGAAATCGGCCTAGGGATTTCTTAGAAGCAAGTGGGAAGATTTGTTAAGGCCTAGGGATCTTTATATAGGGTTAGGATTAGGGTTTTAGTCCTTTTGGTTATCCAATTACATGTCCACCAAGCAACCATAAGATAAACCTTGATAACCCTTATCTCTTGGACCATATGGACGGTTTCAAGGATATCCAATCCCTTGAATTCATCCACCCTTCTCCAAGGATAACCATTGCCTTATTTTGCAACTATCACATAATTACAATTCAATCCCTCTAGTTTAATTAATTACATTTGATCACAAAATAAATTCCTAATTAATTATTGACCAATATTAATTAAACAAATATGATTTCTCCTTTAATATATTATTCTTATAACATATTAATAAATCATAATAACCTCTTTCTCGATTTATTTTTCCATTCAAGTTGCTTTGGTGAAGGCAACCCAAAAGGACCATGCACAACCAGGTCAAGTATTTACCAAATATGGTTACGGGCTTAGACACTAATCCAACAGTCTCCTACTTGGATAAGTCTAGTAACCACAAATATAACATACAACTCGATTAGCAATCGTAGCTCTCAAAGACGTTGTCGTACTCTGATCTTATCAGTAACCTGTCCTTTAGATAAGGGATCGTAAAGTCCTCTGTTTAGATATTGTGCGGACAATTTCATGGAACTTATTGTCTAGCAGTTAGTTTCTCGATCTCAGATTCATTTGACATAGAACTTAATTGAACACATCAATTCAGTCCTGACCGGGCCTAACACATAAGTCAAATCAAATCATCGAGCGGTCGTGATATCACTTTTACCCTCTTAGGATAGAAGTAACAGATAAACTTCGACTTATATGCATTTAGTATTTATTAATTAACTATACACAAAAATGCGTTTTATGAAACAAATTTACTGATGCGGTTTCGCATTATCAATGTACAACCAATTAGTAAACAATAAACCATATATCTTGGTTTTAAGACCATATGATATTATCATCTTGCGATCACTTTTTGTCATATTCCATAAAATCATTCCAGCAAGCGCGAGTTTATTCCAATGCTCAAAACTTGTTTATAAGCACTCATGAATGTTGCAGCAAACCTTTGCTATGTCTAATAATTTTTAGACACTCTACATACCAATTCTTGAGAATCTTCATTCATACCTACTTCCAGCATATGAACGATTGTGGATCATTCGAATAATTCGATTATTCTTAATAACTCAATTATTCAGGAAGTCCAAATATGCAAATTTGAAACAACAGTTAAACAATTAACATAAGACAGTAACCTTACTTATAAACAATACTCCTTTATTTAATCATCAAATGTCAATTACATTTATCCATTATATGTTTCTAAAACTATCTAATCTAAACTAATATCATCCTTCAGCCCAATGCTCCTAGCGTGCTGCAAGTGCTTAACCCTACTCTGTCCCTTTGTAAGCAGATTTGCTAGGTTATCTTCTGATGATATCCTCTTAACCACGAGGTGTCCTTCTAGTTGATGTCTAATAAAATGATACTTTATGTCGATATGCCGAGATCTACCATGATCCCTCGGTTCCTTGGTCAAGGAAACCGCTCCATCATTATCACAGAAAATTTCTATAGGCTCTTTTATGGCAGGCACAACTCCAAGGTCACCAATGAAGTTCTTCAACCATATCGTCTCCTTTGACGCTTCGCTCGCTGCAATGTACTCTGATTCACATGTTGAATCAGCAACAATTTCCTGCTTGGAACTTTTTCAAGTCACTGCCCCTCCATTTAGGGTAAAGATCCAGCCCGACTGCGAACGGTAATTGTCTCTGTCGGTTTGGAAACTGGCGTCACTACACCCTCACACCTTTAAGTCATCACTCCCTCCGAGGACTAAAAACCATTCCTTGGTCCTGCGAAGGTACTTAAGGATAGTCTTAACCGCAATCTAATGAGCTTTGCTCGGGTTACCTTGATATCTACTGACCATGCTCAAGGCAAAGGCCACATCAGTTCGAGTACAAGTCATAGCATACATGATCGAGCCAACAGCGGAAACGTAGGGTACTTGGTTCATGTCTGCTATCTCGGCTTCGGTACTCGGACTTTGAGTCTTACTCAACTTGGCATTACTCTATATCGGTAGTTCTCCCTTCTTTGAGTTCTCCATACTAAAACGTTTTAGTACTTTATCCAAGTAATTATTCTGACTAAGTCCTATTAGTCTCTTACTTCGTTCTCTCACTATCCTTATTCCTAAAATATAGGAAGCCTCTCCGAGGTCCTTCATAGTGAAGCACTTCCCGAGCCAGGACTTAACCTCCTGCAGAGTTGGGATGTCCTTTCCTATGAGCAGTATGTCATCAACATACAAAACGATGAAGCTAACTATACTCCCACTGGCCTTAACATATACACATGATTCATCTTCGCTTCGTACAAATCCAAACTCTTTGACTTTCTCATCAAAGCAAATATTCCATCTGCGAGATGCTTGCTTAAGTCCAAAAATGGACTTCTCAAGCTTGCACACTCTATTGGGATGCTTCGTATCAACAAAACCCTCTGGCTGAGCCATGTAAACATCCTCAGCCAACTTCCCATTAAGGAAAGCGGTCTTGACATCCATCTGCCAAATCTCATAATCATGAAATGCAACAATGGCTAGCATCACCCTAATAGATTTTATCTTGGCAACTGGTGAGAAGGTCTCATCATAGTCAACTCTGGGAGTTTAAGTAAAGCCCTCTGCCACCAATCGTGCTTTATACGTATGCACATTCCCATCCATGTCGGTCTTCTTCTTGAAGATCCATTTGCACGCAACCGTCCTACGTCCGGGCACATTGTCAACCAAATTCCAAACTTGGTTGTCATACATGGACTGAATCTTGCTGTCCAGCGCGTCTTTCCATTTAGCAGACTCTAGGCCTGCCATGGCTTCCTTATAGCTGTTGGCCAATCCCTTTCCATTGGGAAGAGAAACCATTTACTGGGTATCCAATGCAACCATTTTCAATGTCCATTGAAGGTTTGGAAAGTCGATCTACTAATCAAATTTGCTTTACCAAAGCTCCAAATCATTGCTGATGCAGCATTACCAAGCAAATAGATAAGATCATTAAGGGTCATGTCATAGTCTATTTCATAGTAGTCCCAAAGGTAACTCACTATGTGACATAGAAAGTGATTGGACATCCAACTTTCTTAAGACTTTGACACCTAACTCTCTCGGCTTTTCAATATGTGCCTTCATCTCCAGGATGCGATCACACATAGACCTTGCTTGCCAATAGGGATTGAGTGACCTTGAACTTCTAGGTTAGGGAGGATAATTGGAGGAGGTGGAGGAAGTGATGTTCCAAGAGATTTCGGAAGATCATAGATGTCTGAACGAGACATCTTTTGGGAAATATTCAAGATAGTTGATCTAAAGTCCTTAATATAACACCCAATATGAAATATTAAGGCTAGACCCAGCACAATATTTTATAACTTGGAAGAGGGATATCGTAATCCAAGCTATAGAATATTTGAAGGCAGGTGAATGACGATTCACCAATTTCCACCATGAAAAACGAAATAATTTATTAGGTTTTTAACTGGATTTGAAACTCCTATAGCTTTTGAGATTCATTTAACTGTTCAATGGTATGCTTCAATTTCGAGTGTGCCTTTCAGGTTTTGTGACTGGGATGCCGAGGATCACAAAACAAGGTGTGGCTTTCAATGGTGTGAACTACCTTTTTATATACGAGTTAGTGTGTCAGTTAATCACACACGATCCACTAATCGACTTAAACAAAGTGCGAAATTGTAATTTCATGGATTAGCACCTTATTCACATTTTCCTAAAGTAACTAAGATTTGGAGTTATAAAAAACATTTAGTTACATTATATATATCATTAATACTTTTAATGATAGGAGAATTATACTCTTTGGCCTACCCGTTCGGCTAACGACTCTCCACCAGTCAAGGAAGTGTTGGGTGAAAGTGGACACCCATTAAACTGCCATTTTATAGGTAGTAATAGTAACATCCCAAAAATACAGGCAAAAAATTTCATTTTTAAATACATCATTATAAAACCAACAGTGTAATAAAACATTCGTAATATCATGTCATGTCAAAACCCAAGTAGAAATAATCAAACGTGTTATCATAAATAATATCAGAGTGTAATCCCAAAGCTCTCATGTGCGGAAAACCATAGTGTGATGCGCTGCGATCAAGCCGGCTCCTTTCCTTTAAACACGAAGTACCTGAAACCAAAACTGAAAACTGTAAGCACGAAGCTTAGTGAGTTTCCCCGACATACCACATACCATACAATCACATAACATACATATATTGTCAGGCATATCTGGGTGCCCGGCCTACCCCTTTGGTCCTCTCGACCGGATATAGACTAGTCTATCTGGTAGCTGGCCTCCCCTTCGGTCCTCTTGACCGGATACTGACTAGCATATCTGGGTGCTGGTCTCCCCTTCGGTCCTCTCGACCGGATACAAACTAGTCTATCTAGGAGTTGGCCTCCCCTTCGGTGCTCTCGACCAGATACAAACTAGTCTATCTAGGAGCTGGCCTCCCCTTCGGTCCTCTCGACCGGATACTGACTAGCATATCTGGGAGCTGGCCTCCCCTTCGGTCCTCTCGACTGGATACTGGGGACTATTTCACCCCCTACTACTACCACATAACGCATATATCACATAATCTATCTAGCATGGTTGGGCATGACCGCCTCTTCGGCCCTATCGACCGGTATTCTGGGGGACTATCTCCCCCCTTACTTCACTAGCACATAGCATCATATCATACTAGCACAATAACATATCACAGGTAGTAGCAACCCTAGATGAATATCACAGAGACAAACATATATCATACATTTCCTACTGGTGGGTCGGCATTGTGGCCGTAGACCCACCGCTACTGGAAGGTAACTCACCTCACACTGCCGAAGTCCCAAAGACACAATCCCACACTTGCTAAAGTCCCGCAAACTCGACTCCAGTTGGTGGCTGACAGATTCCCGAACTGTCAACACCAAAATAACACCCAATTAATAGTTAGGTCCCAATACATAACCATAAGTATACTCTTTGGGTAATTACTACACTACCCCTAGCTTGGCTTATTCAAGCCCAAGGCCCATTCCATAGGCCCAAAGTCGACTAGGAATCAAAGCCCAACACATGGCCCAATTTTCCTAATTGGGGCTAGGCCTATACATGATCTCATTCTAAGGCCCAATATCATATAATCATTAAGGCCCAACTATGGCCCATCTTTGGCCTAATTTTCCAAATTGGGCCCAAGCCCCTTACATGGGCCTTACCCCAGGCCCATTAAATTATTCTAGTTCATTGGCTTGACTTTGGATGGCCTATTAATTGCCCAACCCTCAAGGCCCAAAAGAAAGACCCAACAATAAACCCAAGTGAAATTAGGGTTTCACATAAAATGATGATTAGGGTTAAGTTTCCTACTTAACCCATTAAGGACTTAATCCATTAAGTCCATTATCGCTTAGACTAATCTTTTCCAAAGTTTATTATTTAATATTTCAAGTTATTAAATAATTCTCGTGTGTCTCGATTAATTCCCCAAAATTAGGGTTTTGATGGTATTAGGGTTTTCCAAACCCTAAATAAGGTTTCCAACCCAATACTAGTCCAATAATTAATTTGTTGGGCTTTTAGATCAATTAGGGCTTTATGGGGCCTATTAAGCCCACTAAAATATCATTAAGCTCAATAGGGTTGTCCTTAGGCCAATTAGGGTTTATTACACCCATTAGTCACATGTTTGGCCTTTTGGGTCCATTAAGCATTATTGGGCCCATTAGGGTTCATTAAGCCCATTAAGCCTTATTGGGCCCATTAGGGTTTCTTGGTCCCTTTTCCAATCATCCAAACTAGTCCAAACGCCATCAAAGCACACCACCACCCAACACGGCGGCCGGTGGCAGCAGGAGGCGGCAGCCACCACCTCACGGTAGTGGTTTCGAATTCCTTTCTCATTATTCCATTTTTATTACAATATACAATACGAAACCCCAAAGAACAAACAAACTAGTACAACATACATACACATGCACAACCACCTTGTGGTGGCCGGCGGTGGTAGATGGTGGCAACCACCACCTCACGGTGGTGGTGGCGGCTTTTCCGGCTAATTAAACCCACTCACATATACCTCTCGTCTTATAGAAACAACACCTACCACACACAACCCACTTTGAACACAAAAACGCACCCCATTGTCAATATTGAGGTGGAAGGAAAGGAATGGTGGCGATGACAGCTGCTCTACGGTAGTGTTATTTACGGCAGCCACCATGGTTAGCTGCCATGGTGGTCTTCATGCGTTTTCCAGCCAATACCTCCCACACACGGCTTAAAGTCGATACACCCACTACATGAGATACAACACAAAGAATCCACTCTAAAAGAGCTACCATCGATGTGGCAACGGCACCCAAAACATAGTAGAACCACCGCATGGAACGACGGTGATAGCAGCGGCGAACGATGGCGGCGAAGTCACGCCAGGAGCAAGGGAAGTTGAGGCGCCGGCGACCACCATGAACGAATACGAACGGGGACAGAACAGAAGGAGGAGAAGAAGGGTAGAGGTGCGGTGGCAACGGTCATCGACCTTTCTCCCTCGCCGGTAGCGGAACAGAGATAACAGCGCTTCGACCGGTAGTTTTCGACTCCGACGACAATGGCAGCTGGACACGAGGTTGGCGGCTGGAAGATCATCCGATGGCTGCTCCTTAGGTTTAGGGTTTCAGCATATAGTGGGTTTCTATATCCCGCATCATCCAAACTTCCCCCCATGTTTACACAAATAGTCCCTCTTTCCCTATTTTCTTTCAAAACCGACCCAAGATTTACCTTTTTAACCCCTGATTCCATAAATCTTCACAATATAAATCCGGAATTTACATTTTATCCCTTGCTTCCATAATTCCTTTCATATTGAGTCCTAAATGTTACCAAGCAACCCCTGTCTTCAATATTACTTACAATTTGAGTCCAATTTTACACTTAAATCCCGGACTTCTAAAATTATGATAGTTAACTCCTCGAGACCATCACATTGCTATATAATTATTTATTTTAGGGCTTCAATTCGTTCATTAATTTATATATTTATTTAATAAATAAACGGGGCTTTACAGTGCCTTATACCCCCCCCCCCCCCCTCCACTCCCACTTTATAGACCGGCTTCGTGAATGAGGCCTACTAATGGTAAGACGACTTGCTCTTATATATATATATATATATATATATATATATATATATATATATATATATATATATATATATATATATATATATATATATTATTAACTTATAATATTATAAAGTATAAGGGTTGATTTTTAACTTTTAAAATTCTAAGGGCTTAACTTGGAATTAAAGTGTTCATAAGGGAAAACTTTTCAAATTCCAAAACTTGAAGGCATGTTTTTGAAACTACTCAAAACTCTTGGATTTTCTTAACTTATGAGTTTAATTAAGTTTTTTTTTAAAAAAAATTAATGAAAAGACTCTTGGACATCCATAACTTGAGGAAAAGTTATGGAGCCATAAAAACTATTTATCAGAAAAAGACTCTTTATTTTTGTAACCTAAGGCATTTTTATGAGTTTTAAGATTCATAAATGTGACTTTTCATATAACTTGAGAACAAGTTACAAAAACACATTTTGTGAATAACTTTTAGATTAATTTGTATTGAAAACAACTAACACGTATTTTTCATTAATCTAATATAACTCATAAAACAAGGTAATACAAAAAAACTTTTCGAAATCCATAAGTTGAGGAAAAATTATGGACTCCATTAAAATACATTTAGATCAAGAATTAACTAACAAACACTTTTGTAAATCATTCCTATGATCTACCAAAACTCATAAGCATGAACAATCCATATAAAAAATTTCAAGAATTACATCAACATAAATAAAACTTGAAATTTTGATTTTAACCTTGAAATTGGTTTACTATAATCATTACCACTTTAAAAGCAGGTTTTATAAGTCCAAAACAGCTTAAAGTAATGATTCTAAACAAATTCCATCTTTAAAACTCGAAGATATGATGTCCGGGGATCCAACTCGGCGAGTTGGATGAGTTTACACTTAGACTCATCGAGTCCCTTCATGGACTCGTCGAGTCCCCTGTCTAGACAACACAAATCTTTGAGTTTTCAGCAATTTAAGCAAGTATAACAAGAAAACAAGCCTAGGCTCTGATACCACTATTGGGTTTTGAGCATTCCAAAACACCTAAGTATACATGCAACCCTAAATACCTTGGATCTATGTTTTCTCTATTATACATGCAAATATGAATATCCCAAGGTATTATCCTAACTAGCATACAATCTTTTGATACTTGAATAATAAACTAGATAGAAATAAATACCTTGTTAATGTAGCTTAAATCCATGAAGCCCGAGAGCCTAGTGCCCCAAGTGTAACACCTCAAATGGTTCCCACAACATCAAATGCACTTGGAATAACTTAGAGAGAAATGATACACTTCATGAAAGCGGCTAGCCCTCACCATTCCTTCATATTCTCTCATGGTGTCCGATTTTGACAAGAATACGATGCTTATCAAGTGTATCATAATTAGGGTTACACCATGTAAACCCTAATTGTCATGGCCTTTCATTTCCGTGATCCATGGGTACAAACACCATGGAGTATCCTATGGGTTTTAGCCCAACTTGATAATCCATGGAGCATTAGCCCACTATACAACTATGGATTATTTACACAATCAACACATATATTTAATTAGTCTCCTTTGATCACTTAATTAATTCCAAATTAATTTTTGATCAATAATAATTAAATAATCTTATTAATATAATACAACTTATAATATATTACCAAACGTTAAGTGTTATTTCTCTCATTTTAGTCTATCCAAATGCATGATGCCATGCAACCCAAATGGACCATGCTGATTTGGGTCAAGTACATACCAAATATAGTTATGGACTTAGACACTAATCCAACAGTCATAACATTGATTAATATTATTATTCAGCTTTGGAGGTTTCAGAATTTTATGAGAGTAGCTTTCGTATTCAGCAAATAGAGGTGCGTCTTCTCACGATACCAATGGGTCTAAGGCACCAATGTCGGCCCATTATGTGAGCATGATATATATATATATATATATATATATATATATATATATATATATATATATATATATATATGTGTTATTTTGTGTTTGATATGCTATATTATTGTGTGTTTTGTATGGAAGACCATGGGAGAGACTATGACACTCGGATGTAAGACCATGTGGAGAACCCATGGCTTTCCTATCAAAGACCATGGGAGAGCCCATGGCACTTAGGTGTAAGACCATTTTAGGAGCACATGGCATCCTGGAGTAAGACCCTGGGGATGAGCCCGACGACATCCTTATCTGTTGTATGCATGGCTTATGTGATATGTGTGTAGCTTTAATTAGCTAACAGTATATGTGTAAGTCTTTTGTATGTGGTATGCTCTGGGGAACTCACTACGCATTTCGCTTATAGGTTGTTGATTTATTTCAGGTATATCTGAGCCCAAAGGTAAGGGTAAGGCGTGATGGCGCGGCGTGCACTCTAGCTCTCTTTTTCACCGTTAGGGTTTGGGGACACTCTTATGATTTGAATAAGTTGTAATGAATCGTTGATTTGAAAACAATTATGTTGGGAATTCATGGTTTATGCAATTATGTTCTATTAATTAAATGTGAAAAAAAAAATCTTTGAAAATTTGGGTCGTTACAAGTTGGTATCGGAGCCTTGGTTTTAGGGACACTCTCGGGTGTGTCCGGACTCAAAATAAGGAAATGGTAAAATTGTTTTCATACGTAACTTAAAAAGGATTTTCAAAAAGAAGTGAAAGATGAGAGTGTAATGCACATGATCAACCAAGCTAAGTATGTACTTACCCAATATGTTAGCCATGTTATACTGATATTTGAGCCTTTTTGATTATATGGAACATGATATGTGTATGCTTTTAAAATTGTGTACGGTTGAAAGCTTATAGTCTCAGAATGATTAATTTGACCTTATTACATGTTCCTTGTTTGGTTGTGGTTCTAGGGTAGAGTCTTGTATTCGAAAGTCTATTTGATCCTTTTTTATGCATAATTTGCATGCATAAGGGCAACCTATCATAATTAGGTTGATTGATATGAGTAGAGTAAATCATAGGAAAACCTGAGGCTGATGTACTCAGTAATTATGGGATATTGTTTGGTTGTGGGACGAACTGAAGTTATCAGGTAGAGTAGTGGGGAAAGGTACAGGTAGGTGAGGAAGCTAGTATTTGGCCCGTACTACTGGAAACACAGGACCTGTACCTGAAGTATTGTTAGATCTAACGACTTCAAGGAGGACTGGTGTGGGAAGATCCCTTATATAGAAATCTTGATCATTATAATTTATGATATTTCTGTCCAGCATGGTGGTGACACGATTTGGAGCAGGAGGATCAAGATCGGGGTATGGATCTGGGGCAGGATCAGGATACACTGCTGATGTCATCGATGAAAGGTTACGCGATCTCATTGTAGCCGAGGTTACCAAGGGCATCCTTGACGCGACCCCGGTCATTTTCGGGACGGTCAAGGAGGGCATGATGGAGATTATGGAGGAGAGACTCAGGGTATTCAGGGCTGAGGTTGTTGCGGGTCAGGTTGGGGCCCGAAATCCCTCGTTCCGGGAGTTCAAGGCATGCGGGGCACTAGATTTTCTCGGGGTCAGGGACCCCATTGTTAGCTGACGCTGGGTGGCGGATATCAAAATTGCCTAGCGCATGAGTTCTTTCCCGGATGCGGCCAAGGTGGGCTTTGCGTCATGTATCTGAGAGAACAAGACAAAGATTGATGGGGAGAGGTAACCTGCTAGGTGGGAGCAGCTGGTGTGGCTGAGATAACGTGGGATGAGTTTGTTCGGTGATTCGATGAAGATTTTGAACCACCTGTTGAGGTACAACGGCTGGTGAGGGAGTTTCACGACCTTCAACAGACCACCGAGAATGTGGCGGAGATCATCGCCAAGTTTCGGGAACGAGATTTTTTGATCCTATAATATGCTGTAAATGAGGACTTAAAGAGGACGAGATATCATTCCATGTTGAGGGATGATATTGTTGGGTTTTGAGCAATCTAACACTTCCTAAGTGTGCATGCAACCCTAATAAACCTTGGATCTATGTTTGTCTAAATACATGCAAAATAATAATTTTCCAAGGTTTATAACCTATCTAACATGGCATGGGTAACATTTCAACATAAAAGAGTTAGAAGAGATTACATACCTTTTGGTGAGTTTGGTTCTAAGGAGTTTGAGGGCCAAGCACCAATAGTGTGAATGCCTCAAATGGAATCACAAACACCACAAACTCTTCGAAAACTTTGAGAGAGTATACACCTTGTATAAAATCGGCCACACACATGCACACACACACTAGTTCACTAGTTTTCTCTTAGGCTCCATTTCATGCTCCATAAGCATGCTTATATAGTGTGCATGGTTAGGGTGAAACCCTAATAACCCATGTCTTTTCCTTTTCCAAGGATCCATGGGTTAAAAGCTCCATGGATCATCCATGGACTTCCACATAAGCCTAGCCCATTAACAAATGAGTATTAGCCCACACTATATAAAACAAATAGCCCATAATTTAATTAGTATTCCTTTTAATCTCTAAATTAATTCATAATTAATTTAAGACTAAAACTAATTAAATAACGTAACTTCATATTAATATATTATAACTCATAATATATTAATAAACATATGTGTATAACTCTCATAAAATTATCCATAATAGTTTGGATGAGATGCAACCCAAATGGACCATGCCGGTCGGGTCAAGTATATACCAAATAAGTTATGGACTTAGACACCTTATCCAACAGACTCCCACTTGGATAAGTCTAATAACTATATTTGCCTATAACTTCAGGAAGCAACCAACAATCGTAGCTCTCGAAAACTCCCTCGAACAATGAAGACTCTGTCGAACTATGAAGCGCCATTTTAGATAAGTGATCACATAATCCTCTGTTCTCATGATATCAGCCGGACAAACACATGGAACTATGTCTTGCTTATTGTCTAGCAGTTGTTTCTCGATTTTCCGATTTGTTTGACGAAGAACTTCACTGAAAACATCGGTTTAGTTCTGACCAGGCCTGGTACATGGGTCAACACAAAATCATCGAGGGGCCCAGATATCGCTTCTATTTCTAGAAGGAACAGATAAACTTCGACTGATATGCTTGTTCTACTACTTATTGAATTGTACACAAAGGCACGTTTTATAACATCAAGTTACTGATGTGTTTATGTGCAATCAATGCACAACCAACTCATAGGTAATAACTCATATCTCTAGGTTTAAAGATTTATATGATGTTATCGTCTCACGATCACTGGAGATAAATTCCATGAAGTGATACAAGTGAGCGTGGGTTTATACCAATACTCATAACTTATGAGTACTCATGAATGTTGCAGCAACCATTGCCATGTCTAAACACTTTTAAGGCATCTACAAACCCAATTCATGACAATCTTGATTCATACCTACTTCCGACGTATGATCGATTGTGGAGGTTTGAATAAATTAATTATTCTGGAAGTCAAAACATGCAAAACTGAAACAATAGTAAATAATTGACAATGATAGTAACACTTTACTCATAAATAAATCACAAATTTTATTCATCATCAAACGTCGATTACATTTTACAAGTTTCAGGAAAACTATCTAATCTGTAAAACTAATATCATCCCTCAGCCCGATGCGTCTCGCATGCTGAAAATGCTTAACCCTCGTCAGTCCCTTCGTAAGGGGATCTGCAGGATTCTCATCCGACGATATCCTCCTTGTCACAAGGAGTCCTTCTTCAATCTTGTGTCTTATGAAGTGATATTTTCTGTCAATGTGTCGGGATCTGCCATGATCTCTTGGTTCCTTGGCTAAGGTAACTAAACTATTGTCGTCACAGAAAATCTCTATAGGTTCCTTAATAGCTGGTACAACTCCAAGGTCTCCGATGAAGTTCTTTAGCCATATCGCCTCCTTCGCTGCTTCACTCGCTGATATATACTCTGATTCACAAGTCGAATCAGCCACCATCTCCTGCTTGGAACTCTTCCAAGAAATTGCCCCTCCATTTAAGGTAAAGATCCTGCCCGACTGAGAGTGGAAATTATCCCTATCAGTCTGAAAACCAGCATCACTATACCCTAATATTCTCAAGTCATCACTGCCACCAAGGGTAATGATCCAATCCTTAGTCCTCCGCAGGTACTTGAGAATGTTCTTTACCGCGGTCCAATGAGCCTTGCCAGGGTTCCCCTGATACCTGCTGACCATGCTCAAAGCAAATGCCACATCAGGACGGGTACAAGTCATAGCATACATGATCGTGTCAACTGCGGAAGCATACGGTAATTGGCTCATCTCAGCTATCTCTGCCTCTGTACTCGGACTTTGAGTCTTACTCAGTTTGGTATTGCTTTGGATCGGTAAATCTCCTTTCTTGGAATTCTCCATGTTGAACCTTTTCAACACCTTATCCAAGTAGATA
The DNA here is from genome assembly GCF_052625555.1 of Lactuca saligna. Classification (NCBI taxonomy): domain Eukaryota; kingdom Viridiplantae; phylum Streptophyta; class Magnoliopsida; order Asterales; family Asteraceae; genus Lactuca; species Lactuca saligna. Next base: position 8,027,712 of record NC_136421.1, read on the forward strand.
CTCTGACTACGTCCAATTAGTCTTCTACTCCTTTCTCTTAATATCCTTATCCCTAGGATATAGGTAGCCTCCCCTAGGTCCTTCATAGCAAAGCACTTCCCAAGCTAGGACTTAACCTCCTGCAAGGTTGGGATGTCATTTCCTATGAGTAGTATGTCATCCACATACAATACCAAGAAGCTAACTATACTCCCACTAGCTCTGACATACACGCAAGACTCATCTTCGCTTCTCAAGAAGCCAAACTCTTTTACCTTCTCATCAAAACAAAGATTCCAGCTACGAGATGCTTGTTTTAATCCATAAATGGATTTCTCAAGCTTGCATACTCTATTAGGGTACTCTGCATTGACAAAGCCCTCTGGCTGATTCATGTACACATCCTCAGCCAACTTTCCATTAAGGAAAGCGGTTTTGACATCCATTTGCCATATTTCATAATCATGAAATGCTGCAATGGCTAACATAACCCTAATGGACTTAATCTTTGCTACCGGCGAAAAGGTTTCATCATAATCAACACCTTGAGTTTGAGTAAAACCCTTCGCAACCAGTCGAGCCTTATAAGTATGCACTTTTCCTTCCATGTATGTCTTCTTCTTGAAGATCCATTTGCACCCGACTGTTTTACGGCCTGGTACATTGTCAACCAAGTTCCAAACTTGATTGTTATACATGGACTGTATCTCGCTGTCCATAGCCTCCTTCCATTTAGCAGACTCCGGGCCTGCCATGGCTTCCTTAACACTGCTAGGTTCATCCAAATTTACTAGTGTACTATCACTAATAAACGTATCACCTTCCGTAGTAATATGAAAACCATAATAAAACGAAGGTGTGTTCCTAACCCGTGTGGAACGCCTCGGAGGTACAGACTCGTCAGCTGGATCAACAGGAGTTTCCTCCTCAGGTTGATTGCTAGTGTCTGAGGTTCCTTCACCAATTGATTCTTGAATTTCTTCAAGATCAATCTGCCTCCCACTATCTCCTTGGCTTATAAATTCTTTCTCGTGAAAGATCCCTCTTCGTGCTACAAAGACCACATTCTCACTGGGTCTGTAGAAGAGGTAACCGAAGGATTTCTGTGGGTAGCCGATGAAAATACACCTTTCACTTCGGGGTTCAAGCTTATCATGAGTTTCGCGCCTCACGAAGACTTCGCAACCCCAAATTTTGATGTGGTCCAAATTGGGAACCTTCCCAGTCCACATCTCATGAGGTGTTTTGGTAACCTTCTTTGTAGGGACTAGATTAAGGATATGGGCGGCAGTCTCTAAGGCATACCCCCAAAAAGAGATTGGTAACGAAACTCGACTCATCATAGAGCGAACCATGTCCAACAAGGTTCGATTACACCTCTCAGCTACACCATTCAGCTGTGGTGTCCTCGGAGGAGTCAATTGTGAGACAATCCCACACTCCTTAAGGTAGTCAAGGAACTCGGTACTAAGATACTCACCACCTCGATCGGATCGAAGCATCTTAATGTTCCTGCCCAATTGATTTTTCTACTTCCTGCTTGAATTCCTTAAACCTTTCAAAGGTTTCGGGCTTATTTTTGATTAAGTAGACATACCCATATCTACTAAAATCATCAATAAAAGTCACATAATACCGATTAGCATCCCTTGTGGTGGTTTTGAATGGCCCACATACATCAGTATGTATTAGGTCCAACAAACCTTCACCCCTCTCACAAGTTCCAGTGAAGGGTGATTTTGTCATTTTTCCAAGTAGACAAGATTCACAACTATCATCTGATTTGAGGTCAAATGATTCCAAGACTCCACTCTTTTGGAGTTGGCCTATGCGTTTCTTGTTTACATGTCCAAGACGACAATGCCACAATGATGCTTTATCTAGGCTAGTAGAAGAATCAATATACAACACATTATTTCCTAAGTTGTCCACAATCGACACAGTTTCATACACACCATCACAAGGTAATGCTTTAAAATAAAACACATTATTAAAGAAAGCATTAATACCACCACATTCATTATCAAATGAAAAGGTAAAACCTTGTTTGTACAAAGCATGAAAAGAAATAATATTCCTCGCCATTTCAGACGAGTACACACATTTATTCAAATCTAATTTTAACCCATTATTAAGAAACAAAGTATAAACTCCAATCTTGGAAACAGGTGAAGCCTTCTTATTCCCCATGATTAAGTTTATCTTCCCATGCTCCACATCCTCACTTCTTCTTAGGCCCTGCAAATCAGAACATATGTGAATACCACATCCTATATCAAGCACCCAAGAGTTAGAATATGTTGAGTAATTAGACAATATAGTGTAAATACCTGCATAGGTGGGTTTCACTTTCCCATCCTTTAGATCCTGTAAGTACTTAGGGTAGTTTTGCTTCCAGTGTGCCTTTTCATGGCAATAAAAGCATTGAGCATCCTTGGGAATGGCAGAAGGAGTGACAGAACCGTTCTTAGTCTTTGATGAGGAGCCTTCAAGAGACTTTCCCTTGGTACCCTTCGAAGGGTGCTTCCTCTTTTTCCCTTTGCCTTGCCCAATAGCTAAAACAGGGGTAGAAGTTGGAGTAGGAGTAGTAGAGGTAACAACCGCTTTACCCTTAAGATCGGTTTCAGCGGTCTTCAAGAGTCCTTGAAGCTTGCTGAGGGTAACTTCCTCCTTGTTCATATGATATGTCATTCGAAAATGATCATAACAAGAAGGCAAGGAGTGCAAAATGATGTCAATTGCCAACTCCTCGGGGATGTTAACATTCAGCTTCAGCAAACGGTCCACATACCTTTGCATCTTTTGCATGTGGCCCGTGGCGGATTCACCATCCTTCATGCGGGTAGTTATTATGGAGGAGATTATTTCATACCGCTCCTGACGAGCACTCTGATGGTACCTTTCCATCAGGTCTTGGTGCATCTCAAAAGGGTAGAAATCTTCATACGACTTTTGGAGCTCGGCTGTCATCGTGGCCATCATGATACATGCCACCTTAGTAGCATCTCTCTCATGAGTCCTGAATTCAGCGATCTCCTCAGGAGTAGCAGTAGAGTCATCAAGTTCTTTTAACTCCTTATCGAGGACATATTCCTTGTCCTCGTAACGAGTAACCATCCTGATGTTCCTAATCCAATCCATGAAGTTGGAACCATCAAAGATGACCCTCCCACAAAGATTCATGAGAGAGAAAGAACCAGTTGGGTTAGAGCCTGAAGCATTAGTGTTGGAAGACATCTGAAAGAAGAAAGTAAGTTTTAGATTAGATATTTAGGATCCTTAATAAGACACCCAAATGTAATATTAAGGCTAGGATCCAATCACAATATATTACACTTAGAAGAGGGATGTCGTAATCTAAGTAATAATATATTTGAAAGGTAGGTGAATGACGATTCACCAATTTCCACCATGAAAACGAGATGATTTATTAGGTTTAATTGGATTTGAAATTCCTAGATTCTTTTGAGATTCATTGAACTTTTCAATGGCATGTTTCAATCTCGATTGTGCCCTTCAAGTTTTGTGACTGGGATGCCGAGGATCACAAAACAAGGTGTGAATAACCATGCTAATTCACTTGGTACTATTAATATTATCACCTAATCAATGTGCCGGTTAACCACACACGCTCCATTGATCTATGACAAACATTAAGTCACCCTTCGTGATCCTTACTAGTCCTAGTTAGTGTGCCGGTTAACCACACACGCTCCACCAACGACTTGGTAAGGTACAAAGTGTGAATTCCATGGACTAGCACCATGTTTACATTTTTCCTAAATAACTAAGATTGGGAATTAAAAGAGTTTAGTTATTTTATAATATTCATTATACTTTTAATGAGGATTTAAAGTCATTGTTCTACCCGTTCGGCTAACGACCCTCCACCGATCAAGCAAGCGGTGGGTGAGAGTATACACCCATTAAGTCGCCATTTTATAGGCAACAACCTTATACCCACCTTATAGACCGGCTTCGTGAATGAGGCCTACTAACGGTAAAACGACTTATTCTTATACATATATATAATAATTAACCATTAATGTTATAAATAGTATAAGGGTTGAATTTTAACTATTAAAACTCTAAGGTTTGGAATTAAAGTTTATTAAAGTGTGTGAAACTTTACAAATTCCAAAACTTGAGGGCAAGTTTTGTAACTTTGCAAAACTCTTCATTTCATAACTTATGAATTAAAGGTTCATAAAAAATGAAGACTCTTCATTTTCATGTAACTTATGTGTTTTAAGTGTGTGTTAAATGAAAGTGACCTTTGGTAATCCATAACTTGAGGACAAATTATGGACTCCATTAAAACACATAAATGATAAAGAATTAATCCTAAACAATTCAGCAAATAATTCCTATCATTTTCTAAATTCATAAGAACATGAACATGATCATCAAAAATTCAAGAATTATATGAACACATAAAATCATGGAATTTTGATATATGCTATTGCAAATGGATTAGAACAACCATTACACCAACTAAAATAAGTTTTATAACACCAAAACAGTTTAGGGTAATGTTTCTAGTCCATTTCCAGCAGCAAAAGTCGAGAATCTGCACTCTTTCGATCCTACTCGTCGAGTGCATGAACTTACTCGCCGAGTAGGTTGAAGTTTGCCTTGGACTCGTCGAGTCCCCCCAATGGACTCGGCGAGTCCACCATGCTGACAGCAACGATTTCGACTTTTTTCACTATTTTGCATCAAGTATCAAACAAGCAAGCCTAGGCTCTGATACCACTGTTGGGTTTTGAGCAATCTAACACTTCCTAAGTGTGCATGCAACCCTAATAAACCTTGGATCTATGTTTGTCTAAATACATGCAAAATAATAATTTTCCAAGGTTTATAACCTATCTAACATGGCATGGGGAACATTTCAACATAAAAGAGTTAGAAGAGATTACATACCTTTTGGTGAGTTTGGTTCTAAGGAGTTTGAGGGCCAAGCACCAATAGTGTGAATGCCTCAAATGGAATCACAAACACCACAAACTCTTGGAAAACTTTGAGAGAGTATACACCTTGTATAAAATCGGCCACACACATGCACACACACACTAGTTCACTAGTTTTCTCTTAGGCTCCATTTCATGCTCCATAATCATGCTTATATAGTGTGCATGGTTAGGGTGAAACCCTAATAACCCATGTCTTTTCCTTTTCCAAGGATCCATGGGTTAAAAGCTCCATGGATCATCCATGGACTTCCACATAAGCCTAGCCCATTAACAAATGAGTATTAGCCCACACTATATAAAACAAATAGCCCATAATTTAATTAGTATTCCTTTTAATCTCTAAATTAATTCATAATTAATTTAAGACTAAAACTAATTAAATAACGTAACTTCATATTAATATATTATAACTCATAATATATTAATAAACATATGTGTATAACTCTCATAAAATTATCCATAATAGTTTGGATGAGATGCAACCCAAATGGACCATGCCGGTCGGGTCAAGTACATACCAAATAAGTTATGGACTTAGACACCTTATCCAACAGATATCTTGGAGTGTGTTAGTTTTAAAGGTTGCAAAATCCTGAATGAGATGGTGGAGAAGACCCGGGAACGGGAGATGGAGTTAGATTTCCGCACCAAGTGGAAACCAGAGCAGGCGTAGATAGCAGTGGGTCAGGCTAAGAAGCCTAAGACCTCAGATACTTCTAGCAAGGGCCAGCAAGGCCAGGGCCGGTGTGGCAAGTGCGGTAAACTGCATGGTGGGGCTTACTGAGGGGCAGACTCGGGATGCTATGCTTGTGGCCAATCAGGTCATGTGATCAGGGAATGCCTCAAGAAGGGCTTGATTTGCTTCCACTGCAACCAGACCGGCCACAATCCGGCCGATTGTCCAAGGTTGCAAAGACGGGGAGGAGCGGTGTGGCGCTTGCGCCTTCTACAACGAGGATTACTGATGGCCACCCTGTCAAGGCCGAAGTCCCGGCGGCGAAGAGCTGCGTATTCCAGTTGACCACTGAGGATGCTTAGGCAGCATCAGACGTTGTGGCTGGTACGTTTCTATTACTCACTGCTCATTATGATTTCTATGACTTATGCATATATTATGCTTGTATAAGGACCTTTTTTGGTCAATGGAATGACAGCGCATGTTTTGTTTGATTCGGGTGCTACTCGATCGTTCGTATCTCTTACGCTAAGCATGAAGTTCTAGGACGCGCCCGGAGCTATGGATTCCCCACTCGAGGTTGAGATTGCAGATGATGGCACCGTTAGTCCTGCGAGGGTGTATCGGGACTATGTCCTGAATGTGCTTAGAGAGAGGTTTCGTGTCGACCCAGTCCCAATACCATTGTGAGGGATGAAGGTGATTGTCGGGATGAAGTGGCTGGGGGGCAACGGGGCTATGATCGATTGTGAGCACCAGTGGGTGAGGGTTCGAACCCCAAGTGGGGGAGAACTGGTTATTCATGGTGAGAGGGCCTCGCAGGGAGTTACCTTATGTACAGCTACGAGGGGGAGGGGGTTTTTACAACAAGGTTGCACGGGGTTTGCGGCCTATGTCTTAGATACGAGAATGGAGACTGTGATGAACATGGGCAGTGTGCCAGTTGTATAGGATTTTCAGGATGTGTTCACCGAAGAGTTACCAGGAGTGCCTCTGAAGAGGCAAGTGGAGTTCCGCATAGACCTGGTGCCGGGTGCCGCCCCGATAGCAAAGGCACCATATCGGTTGGCACCACCGGAGATGCATGATTTATCTGTGCATTCATTCGTCCGAGTAGTTCCCCGTGGGGTTTACCGATCCTTTTTGTGAAAAATAAGGATGGATCGCACAGAATGTCCATTGATTATAGGGAGCTGAACAAACTAACAGTGAAGAACCATTATCCGTTGCCAAGGATCGATGATTTATTCGATCAGCTTCAGGGTGCATCTTGATTTTCAAAGATTGACCATCGGTCTGGATATCATCAGATGAGGATTTAGGATAAGGATATACCGAAGATGACTTTTAGGACTCGGTATGGGGACTATGAGTTCGTGGTGATGCTGTTTGGCTCACCAATGCCCCAGCAATGTTCATGGACCTAATGAACAGAGTGTGTAGGCCGATGCTGGATCAGTCGGTGATTGCTTTTATCGATGATATTCTGGTCTACTCCAAGATCAGGGAGCAGCATGAGCAGCATTTGAGGGAGGTATAAGAAACCCTGAGGGTGGAGAATCTTTATGCGAAGTTCTCTAAGTGTGATTTCTATCTGCGGGAAGTACAGTTTTTAGGGCATGTTATCAATCAGGAGAGTGTTTCACTTAATCCAACTAGGGTTGAGGCTGTAATGCGATAGGAAGTACCAAGGAATGCAACATAGATTCATAGCTTCTTAGGCTTAGCAGGCTACTATCGTAGATTTATCCAGGATTTCTCCAAGATTGTTGTGCCATTGACCCGCTTGACCAAGGAAAATGTGACTTTTCGATGGGGTGCAGATCATCAGATGGCTTTTGAGACCCTGAGGCAGAGGTTATGCGAGGCTTCGATTCTAGTTGTACCTGAGGGGTTAGATGATTTGGTGGTGTACTGTGACGCGTCAATCTCAAGTTTAGGCGCGGTACTGATGCATAGGGGGGCATGTGATAGCTTACGCCTCGAGACAATTAAAGCCTTATGAGGCAAACTACCCCACTCATGAACTGGAATTCGGGGCAATGGTGTTTTCCCTCAAGATTTGGAGGCACTATTTATATGGAGTGTGGTTCACTATATATACCGATCACAAGAGTCTGAAGTACCTGATGGATCAGTAGAACCTCAACATGCGACAAAGGAGGTGGTTGGATGTGCTGAAGGATTATGATTACAAGATTCTATACCACCCAGGGAAGGCCAACGTGGTGGCCGATGCACTGAGCCGCAAGACGGTGGGGTCCCCGATTAGGGACATTTGTATGAGGATGACCATGATTTCGCCTTTGTTGGATATGATCAGGGAGGCCCAGGTTGAGGGGACGAAGAAGGAGAACTAGAAGATAGAGAAGACAAAGGTTATTAGAGGAAGCGCAAAGTCCATGTTCTCTATACACCTAGCAACTACAAAAATGTATTGGGACTTGATGCTGAGTTATTGGTGGCCCTGCATGAAGTGGGAAATCACCTGGTTTGTGGAGCGGTGCTTGACCTGCAGGAAGGTCAAGGCCGAGCATCAGCGGCCTCATGGCAAGGTTCAACCACTACCCATTCCTATGTGGAAGTGGAAAGAGATCACGACGGACTTCATCGAAAATTTTCCTAGGACGGGGAGGGGAGTGGGCGCTATATAGGTGATCGTGGATAGATTGACGAAGAGTTCCCACTTTATTCCTATTTCCAAGAGTATATCCGTGGAGAAGTTGCAAGACATTTATGTATGTGATATGGTGGCTAGACACGGGGTGTCCATATCCGTAGTCTCCGAAACGGATGTACGGTTCACTTCTAGGTTCTGGAAGAAGTTTCATAAGGAACTAGGCACTCAACTGCATTTCAGTACAGTGTACCACCCTCAGACTATCGGTCAGAGTGAGAGGATGATTCAGACGCTGGAAGGCATGCTTCGAGCATGCGTATTGGATTTTGGAGGGAGCTGGGATACGTACCTCCTACTGGCAGAGTTTTCGTACAATAACAGTTATCATGCTAGTATCGACCGGGATCCATTCGAGATGTTATATGGATGGAGGTGCAGGAACCCGGTGTGTTAGGATGAGGTCGCGCATCAGGTCATGGGGAGCACTGAGGTCGTGCTCAAGAACACCGAACTAATTCAGCAGGTGCATGACTGGTTGGGAGTCGCGTATAGGCGTCAGAAAAGTTAAGCTGACCGACGGCGTTCGGACCTAGAGTTTTAGGTAGGGGATTTTATACTGCTAAAGGTGTTGCCCTGGAAAGGAATTATCAGGTTTCAAAAAAGCGATAAGTTAGGGCCCCCGTTTATAGGCCTGTTCAGGATCATGGCCTGAGTGAGCAAAGTGGCATATCATTTACAGCTTCCAGATGAACTTAGTCAGATTCATAACACCTTCCATGTGCCTCAGCTTCGTAAATGTGTTGCTGATGAGTCCACAGTTATTTCCTTGGATGACATTCAGGTGGATGGGAGCCTAAATTATGTCGAGAAGCTGATCGCCATCTTAGATAGGAAGAAAAAGGGTCTTCGCAACAAAGAAGTGAAGTTGGTAAAGGTACAATGGCAACACCGGAAGGGATCTGAATGGATGTGGGAGCCGGAGGAGGAGATGCGGGAGCATTATCCCGATCTGTTTACAGCTACGGACTTCGAGGACAAAGTCTAGTTCAAGCAAGGGATAGTTGTAACACCCTAAACCTGGTATGTCTTGAAAACTTCAATAATTTACGCTTTACATAATTGGTCCCTTGAGTACGCTGGGTGTACCTATGAGTACACTTAGCGTACTCTTCATGAATGATCGTGGAAGGGCCTCACGTACGTTAGGCATACGTGAGGGTACGCCATCCGTACACATTAGAGCATCAAAACCCTAAATCCCAGAATTGTCACCTATTTAAACGTCTATTAGCCCCTTGTACCAAACCCTGTCAGTCTCTTTAGCACCATTTCGGCTTCCTACAACTGAGTTAGTGAGTGAGTGAGAGTTGGAGCTTAAAAAAAAAGGTTTTGGTGGCCATTTTGGAGTTCCTTCAAGAAGGAGAGTTGTTAAGCAAGCTTGGATCAGTTTGGTGCTTCAAGGATCTGCATTGGGGTCATCTTGCAAGGATTTGGAGGTAAAAAGCTTGCACCTTTCCATTTAAATCTTTAGATCTAGCTAGGTTTTTCTACTTTTGTCCCTTTGTTGGATTTTGGACCTCTTTTGGCGAGTTAAGCAACCCAAGGAGAGGAGAATAGTAGATCCGAAGCCCATTGGTCGTTTGAAGCATCAAAATGGAGTTATGGTGGAAGTATTGGTCTCATGCATGGGTTAAAGTCCTTTGAAAGGTCTTAATGAAGGTTTTGGGTGTATGTGATGCGAAGGCATAAAGTTTGCAACTTTATGCCTTAGGACTTATTAAACAACTCAGATCTAGCTTTTGGACGTAAAGGAATCTGATATTAAGCACTTAATGGAGAAAGTGATTGATTTGGCAGAACGCAAGTCACACTCAATGTACGTTGTGTATAGTCCTTAAGACCCCAGTACGCTGCACATGCCAGAATGGTACGCCGAGCGTACACGCTACAGATTGGGTCGGATGTGTTTTGGGCCTTTGAGCTTTTAAGCTTCATTTTGGTGTTTGGATTGATTACTTTCTGTGTATTATGGACTATTTTATCTATTATGGGCCATGGATTTATTGGTTGGGCTTTATTGGGCCAAGAGGCCCAATAGTAATTTTGGGCTTGGATTTTGGGCCCAATAGCAAGGGAATGATAATTGGGCCTCATAGATGGGTTTGGACTTTAGGTTTCCCTTTAACTAATTTGAGGTCCTAACATTGATTAATATTATTATTCAGCTCGGGAGGTTTCGGACTGTTAGGAGAGCAACTTTCGTATTCAGCAAATAGTGGTGAGTCTTCTCACCATACCAATGGGTCTAAGGCACGAAGGCCGACCTATTATGTGACCATGATATATATGTTAGTTATTATATGTTTGATATGCTATATGATTGTGTGTTTTTTATGGAGGACCATGGGAGAACCCATGACACTCGGATGTAAGACCATATGGAGAGCCTATGGCTTTCCTATCAAATACCATGGGAGAGCCCATGGCACTTAGATGTATGACCATGTGGGGAGCCCATGACATCCTAGAGTAAGACCCTGGGGATGAGCCTGCGGCATCCTTATTTGTTGTATGCATGGCTTATGTGATATATGTGTAGCTTTAATTAGCGAACAATATTTGAGTAAGTGTTTTGTGTGTGGTATGCTGTGGGTAACTCACTAAGAATTTCACTTATGGGTTGTTGATTTGTTTTAGGTACATCTGAGCTCAAGGGCAAGGGCAAGGCTTGATGGCGCGGTGTGTACTCTATCTCTCTTTTTCACCGTTAGGGTTTAGGGAGACTCTGATGATTTGAATAAGTTGTAATGAATTGGTGATTTGAAAACAATTATGTTGGGAATTCATGGTTTATGCATTTATGTTTTATGAATTAAAAGTGAGAAAAAATCTTTGAAAATTTGGGTTGTTACATCTAGCTTCTAGAGTATCTCATACTCTCATGCATGACTTAATGGACCATAAAATGCCCAAAAACAGGCCCTAACTAGATATATCATAATGAACCATCAACAAAAGAGCTTTATACCTCTAAAATATTTCCAAGTTGGTGATGATTCTAGATCCACAAGCTCCAACAACACCAATGCGACTTCCAAGAGCTCTTCTTCCTTGAAGATCGCCAAAAACACTCTCAATGATCACTTCCAAGCTTAAAATACTCAAAAGACAATTAGGGTTTCGTTCTCAAGGTTTGGAGAGGTGGAGGCTGGTCATAAGAATGTCTAATGACAACTTAAGGTGTTTAAATAGGGCTCAAACCCTAAAAATTAGGGTTTGTCCCAAGTGGCCATACGCCCAGCATACTCCACGTACGCCCCGCGTACACTGATGCCTCCACAATCAAGTTATCGACCCAGTACGCCCAGCGTACTCCTAGCGTACACCCAACATACTCAGATAGGGACCAAACTGTAAGATTTTTAAGTTAAGGAAAAAGGGTGGGGGGGGGGGGGGGGAGTATAACTTAAATGCAAATGTTACACTTCTCCGGCCACCATGTTGGAAAAAATTGCCACATCAGCTTGTAACAGACATTAGTCGGTACAAAGGACTTATTATGGACAAAAGTATAAGGATAGTGGCAATAGTTGTTTATACTTTATCAAATTTCCTTAAGACTAATCCTATTGCATATAATAGTTTTAATTTCCTTATGTGTAAAAATTATATTTTCCTAGGTGAATTTTTGAACAGATAAAAATCAGTCTTTTCAACCAAATTTGAATCTTTTACCTAGTGTTTTGGTCAATATTAAATCTTTTTAATTTAAGAAAATTTTAAATACTTAAAAATCAATAATAATCATTGATTTTTTGAATTAGACACTCCCAAAATAGGTCTCCCTCCTTACCTAATTCGCTAACATCAGAAGTACTCTATTCTATCCTCCTAAATTTTCTTCCTACCCATATCAAATCTCGATATGTGTCATATTTAGAAAAATTAATAATATTTTAATCAACTTGTCACCATTTAATATGATTACAAGGATAAGAAGGAAGAAAATATAAAACAATATTTAATTTCTCATTCTTAAATATATATTTGGTTAGACTATTTATTTATTATAAATGGTAGTTGTATTTTTATTACAATTTCCTTAATTCAACTTAGTTAATTTGTAGTTTTATCTAGAATTTAAAATGTTGGGGGCACTCTGTTAAAACCAAAATGCGTTGTGGTCTAAATGTTAGATTACCTAATTAAGAAACAATCAACTTTATTACATATAAAGATTGATAAGGACTAATCTCATACTGATGTGGGATCAAAACAATACCCTACACTTTGAAGAGCTAACGTCCTCGTTGGTTACGGTTGGCACCCCCTTTCGGTCGAAGCCACCATTTTGTAGGCCATCACTCCAAGTGTTGGCACCTCGAAAGATGGGGTCGTCTCTGATACTAATTGATACAGACTCGTCCCATATTAGGCCCTTATCATTTCACAAGCCCAAGTATAAAACTTACTCCCAAAGACCAGCTTGTAGGAGGAGAGGACATCTAGATTTAGGCTAGAAGGAGTGGTAACGCTCCCAGGACCTTGACATCTCATTTTTTTGAGTGTCACGTCATTTTTTGTGTTAGCACCCAATTATTTGCATTTAATAGGGAGTGGTAACACTCCTAACATTGTTTTATTTATTTACTTTTTCAAATATAATTAAATTATATATTTTTTTTAATACTCAAAATATTACATCACTGGTGCCCTCACTGGTTCGTAGAGGGAGAAAGAAACGAAAGTAGCAAGTCTTCTCTTCTTTTACTCCGGCTAATGGCTATGAGATGTCAAGGGGAGGGAAGGGAAACGAAGGAAAACAACTTTTTAGTTGTTTCAATCGACAATAAAGAGGAAAATAAATGAGGGTTGTTGTTCCCTCTACTTGCACCGGAAAAACAACCGCCTCCTGTGGTGTTTCTTGCCAGCAATCGAAGAAGAAGAAGGAGGGCATCAACAGTTAATTTTAGGGGGTGTTTGGTTGATTTGTTTTAATGTGTTTGCACTAGTTAGATCACAGCTCCATCTCCTCTTTCCTCTTGCTACGTACATATTGATTCCTCATTGGCAACTCCCCTAGCGAGTGCTAGGGGGTGGTGTTTTGTGTCCATAGCAAGGCTAGTGATCGGTGGTAGCAAGGTCCACTCTTTTTAGTCTTATAAGCCGTTAATTTATAGTATTTTCAGCCGATATAGGATCATTAACAATTTTGTTATCTATTTTTGTTGACATGCAAAACAATTATAGACGTTCGTGCCCATCAGTTTGAACATTTAACCATCCAACATGCATAAAAGAATCCAAAGAGCGAATGTAGCTGGTTTGAATTGTATAGCTTTTGAAATCATGTGCAACGATAGTTAAAAATAAAAACGACAAAACATGCACTACTCAATTAAAACAAATTTAATTAATTTTTTAACATCCTTTAACTTATTTGATCGTATATTTTACCATTTTTTAATACCGAAAAATAAAAATATAATAAGAAATAAGAAAAAGGAAATACTAGTGGGTTTATTATCAGTCAATCGTCCTCTCAAACGAGATATATTAAAAAATAGCTGAACATAAAATAAAAAGTTTTGAGTGGAGGATGACGGCGGCGGACGGTGGTTATGGGGGACGACCGGAGGCGGAGAAGCGGACAGGTATTGTCATTTAATTCTTTGTTTTGACTTTTTTTTCTTTATACTCCGTATTTGACAAACGCAAGAGTCAACGGTGGGGTCACGCGTTATGCGCGCGTGCACATTTGGGTCCCATTACCCCCTACCCACTAAGTAGTCAGAGCCTAGAAAATGACAGTTGCCAATTTTAAATTCTCTTTATAAATTCATTTCCAAGTTGTCATTCTTAAGCCGTCTCTAGAGTCTAGACTCTACATATTTTGGCTATTTTGTAAAATATTAAGTATATTACATTAATGGTCCATGTGGTTTGTTATTATGGTAGGTTTTGTTTCAAATTTAAAAAGTTGATAGGTTGAAATCTTGAAACAATTTTAAATTCTCCTTATAGGAATCACCTTTAAATATTTGTAAATCTACAATTTTTCTCTCGTTTTGTTTATGTCTTTAATCTTTTTGTTATTTATTATTTTTATTGTTTATTAAAAGTCTCAAAATACCATCCCAACTCGTCTGCTCTAATTATTTTCTCCGACAACTCCATCATGTCATCTTCTTCGACAAGACCAAGGTTCAATATATCAAAAAAACATAGCACCATTTTCTTTTGTTATTGGGGCTACACACCACCATCCCACCCGTATGATCATTTCTTTTGGTGACATCTCTAGTGACAATCATTGGAAAGAACATACTAAAAACACATCCGTTTTTTTATTTAACGACTGGTGTTATAAAAGAAATCTACCATGAATCTTAGTAAAAACTATACCATGAAGCTGAGTAAAAACTATAGATACAACACAATGAAATAAAAAACCAATACCAAGCACAACAAGCACTTACAATGTTGTGTTGTTGAATATAGTACGTGGGCAAACACAAAGACACCAAAAGTAAGCTGTAATAAAAACTAAAAAATTTTTAAAAAAAAATGGAAAATATAGCATTAAACAACCTTAAACCTTGCATAGTCCATATATAAGACACTTTGCACCATAAAAAAAATGTATTTAATGTTTATATATAATTATTTAAATAAAGTAATTAAAACATATTAAATGTTCAAGATTTAATTAATCTCTCTCTCTCTCTCTCTATATATATATATATATATATATATATATATATATATATATATATATATATATATATATATAAAATGTATGCATAAAACTGGATTTGATACACTGTAACATCCATGATTTGCAGGTATTAATATTATTTATTTTATTGATTAATGGGTTGTTGTTGGTTTGGGCCAGGACTGTTGGGCCTTAAGTTTTGGGCTAAGAAAGGTAGTAGGCGGGGCGTACCATGCTTGGTACACACAACTTACTCAAGAGGTTGGGTTGGGGAGACCATGCGCGTACACCCAGCATACCAAAGGGTACACGTAGCGTACGCACATAGTTTTTAAAACCCTATCTTTTAGGGTGTGATCCCTATATAAAGGATCTTATGCCTTTGGTCCAGGATCCCTCTCATCTCTATACAACCACCACGAAAACCCTAACCTCAATTTGTGTATCCTTGTGATTTGGAAGCCATCTGAGAGTACCTTGGTCTAGTTTTGGTGCTTTGGAAGAGAAATGAGCTTGAAGAAGAAGCAAGGATCCACCAAGAGCTTGTAGATCCAGGAGATTGACATCATTTTTGACTCTCTTGAGGTATCAAGTTCCATACTTAGCCATTGTATTCTTAGATTTGTTTACGGGGGTGTTTAAGGTCACTTTTGGACTCCATTGTTGAGGCTTCTTGCATCTTTATGATTTCAGACCATAATAGCTGTCCTTTTGGGCTCTTAGAGGCATTATAAGTCATAAAAATTGATTCTTGATGGTTAAGTCACAACCATGCAAGTGTTTGATGGTCATAAAGATTTTTAAAAATAATAAAATCATGTTTTGACCCCAACCAAGCATGCAAGCACATAAAGTTTGTGACTTTATGGATTAGGAGGTCTTAAAGGAACCGAATCTACATTTTGGACGTAAACACTTAATGGATTAAGTCACAAAGGGAGTCCCAAGAAAGCTGGTCAGTACGCTAAACGTACATCGTGGTACGCTGTTCATACTGGGTCAACTCCCTGTTTTGGTCAAGGCTAGCATACGTTGGGCGTACGTGCTAGATATGTCGCGCGTTCGTATGTAGAGTGGCTATATTAGGCTTTTGGGCCTTCAGGGACTGGGCCTGGACTGTTGGGCCCCATAACCCACTGTAGAGTATAGTTTTGGGCCTGGATATTTGGAATTAGAAGCATTGGGCCTTTTGGGCCATATTAGGCCTCTCAAGATTATTTCATTTTGGGCTAACGACTTATGAGAATTGCGAAAAGGCCCATGTGAAGGGTTGGGCCCAATTTAGAAAATTGGGCCATTAGTGGGCCCTTACGGTTCCTTGATGGGCCATGGGTGCATTGTATTTAATAAGTTTGAGTTGAACCTTAAGAATATTTTAAGTTATGCCAAGGGGTTAAAATGGTCAATTTACCCTAAGTAATGTTATAAATTCTGATTGAGTTTTATTATGATTACGGTAGCCGGGAGTCATCGAAGCAGCTGTTAGAGATTACATTCCGTGAGATTTGACACTCAGCTTTAAGAGGTGAGTTACTTTCCAGTAGAAGTGGGTCGAAAGCACCAATGCCGACCCACTAGTAGTTTATTGTAGTTGAGATAATTGTCTTCGTGATAATTGTCTGGTTTGCCACTATCTGTCATGTTTTATGTGCTAGTATGATATGATGTATGTAATAATGGTAGTAGGGGGATAATCCTAATATCCGTTCGATATGGCCTGGGGGTAGGTTAGGCACCCCGGCATGCCTGACAGTATGATTATGTTATGCTTAGATGTAGTAGTAATAAGGGGTCAAATAGTCCCCGTAACTGGTTGAGATAGACCAGATGCGTAGGTCGGACACCCCGATATGTTTGATAGGGGTAGGTTAGGCACCCCAGTATGCCTAGCAGGTGTAGGTTGAGCACCCCGGTATGCTCAACAGGGTAGGTCGGGTACCCAGATATATCTGGCAGTATGTGTTATATATGGTATGCGGTATGATGGGGGAACTCACTAAGTCTCATGCTTACAGTTTTCAGTTTTGTTTCAGGTACCTCTTTAGCAAAGGGTAAGGAGACGGTGTTGTAGCTGCACATCACAAGCACATCAAATGTCCGCATTATCAAATTCTTGGGATTGTGTAACGACCGAAAAATCAAGGATAAAAATTTCATTTCAAATATAGCTAAAACATTAATACCATTTATTTCTAACGTTTCAAATCATCGTTACGTAAAACATTTATCAAAGTTGATCCCCACAATCATTCGGTAACATCTGATTTTCCAGGTATATTATTCTTAATATTTAATTTATGAATTTTGAAGGGACTCGAAGAGTTGGTGCCTCAACTCGTCGAGTGGGGTCGCGACTTGGTGATGTGTTTAATGAATAGACTCGACGACTCGGGTATCTGAATCGTCGAGTCAGGTCTGCTGAGGAAAACCTTAATTTATCGGGTTTGGGACCTATTTAAAGGCTCTTATAGCCTTCATTTTTAGCCACACTTCCCCTCTAGAGACCCCAAATCGATCCAGAGAGCTTAAAGAGATAGAGGGAGCTAATTGCTTCATTTTGGTGCATTCTTGCAAGGAATAAGGAGAAGGTTCAAGCTTGAATGACTAGAGGGGCTCAGATCTCCCACTATTTCATTAAAGGATGTTGTTGGAGGTATGAATCCATACCTGCTTTCATATGATTAGTAGATCTCATGGAGGTATAAGTCCCTTTGAGGCTTAGACATCAGATCTGGACCTTCAAAGGTCCAGAGAGTCCCAAGAACCCAATTTTATGAAGTTAAATAAGAATATTGAACCAAAGACACCATTTTAAGGGTTATTTTGTCAATTAGAGCTATATGAGTGATGCATGGACATAAAGGTCGAACATCTACGTGATTATTGATCCTTAAGTGCACAGATCTGAAGTTTGGGAAATTATCTTGAACTAAAATGGTTGAATGCAAAAGAGTCTAAATAGACTCACTGGGTCGAGCCGCTGACTCGGCGAGTAGCCTAGGGTTTTATCATGATGAACTAAGTCAGGTGGTGACCCGACGAGTTAGGGGTTAGCTCGTTGAGTTGGATCCTGCTGGGGTTGCCATGAATCAACTAGACTTGATGAGTTGCCCAAGTGAACTTGACGAGTCTAGTCAAAAGTTGGATTGTTGACTAGAATTCAGTTTTGTTGACCTTAGAGTTCGGTCAAGATGAGTGTAAGAGGTCAGGAAGGGTAGAATGGTCTTTTACCCTTTTGAGAGAGAGCATATGAAGGGAATAGTCTAGCGTTTGAGAGCCATTGTTAACTAGAGGTAATTTCTCTATGTTATTAGGTGGAGGCTAGATCAATTTTTCGAGTACGAGATCATCCGAGTTTACCCGAGGTGAGTCTTCTCACTATACATTACCTAGGGTGGTATCTATATGTGAACCGGAAGGTCATATGTGTTTGCTTGAGATTATGTGTATTGTGGTTTATGTATGCTATTTGCTATTTTGACTGGACCGGAAGGTCCAATGATTTATGAGGCCAGAGGGTCCTCAACTAGACCAGACCGGAGGGTCTAACGAGCTAGACCGGGCCAAAGGGCCCAACGAGCTACGGGACTGGAGGGTCCCGTTGAGACACAGTGACCAGAGGGTCGTACAGAGTATAGCCTCAAGTGGAAAATTTTTGTATGTGGTATTTTGGGGAACTCACTAAGCATCTGTGCTTACCGTGTTATGTGTTATGTGTTTCAGGTACCGCAGATGATCGCGGGAAGGCACCAGCGTGATTGTACACACACTCTTGATGGAGCTATGTTGGTGGATCCTGGATTTGACTTATTGTTTTGAAAACTTTGTTGATGGATATTTGGATTTTGTTAACGAGACACGTGTTTTATGATTGTTAAAGATAAAACTTTTGGTGTGAAGTTTTTTGTTGTTAAAAATTGGTATCAGAGCCTTGGTTAGAGGGATTCGGATACACCTTCGGGCATATTTGAACTCAAACTGAGGATTTGAGAAAAGTTAAGAAACAATTTTTCTAAAAAGAGTAAAAGATTCCAGAAAGAGCAGAAAAGAGTAATGTGTACAATCGGCCAGTGCCCGAACGATGATTTCCCAAAATACCCTTACTTTATGTGTTATGAGATAATATGAGATATGATATGCATGCTAGAGAGTACGCTAGGTACTTCATAATCTAGGACACGAGTGGCCTAATTTGTGATGCCTTAGCTTATGAGTTACTGCTAGTGTGAATTTCTTCGAGTGTGAGTAGGTAGTAGAGAGGAGTTTATGAGAGGTATATTAGGGTGTAGCCTGTATTCAGTGAGACATAGAGTGCTTGTTAACAGGGACCCTAGGAGGAGGACTTGGGGTGAAAACTGATGTGGTGTGGAAGGTAGTATAGGGCCCGTACTACTGGAGACACCAGATCAGTAAGCAGTCCAGGTAAGAAACCTTAGGGTACCAAGAAATGAGAAAGAGTGAGTGATCGAGTGAAGTTGATCTCGATTGAATCTCTGATTAATTTATTTTGTGTTTCAGAGACATCATGGTGGTTACGTGCCACAACGACGGAGGCAGTGGTACCAGGGGTACCAGTGATAAGGAGATTCGTAGGATGATTCATGAGGAGGTGGCCACATCCATTTGAGCTGAGATGCCAGAGATGTTTGGGTCTATCATGACCACGCTGATTGATAAATTTGATGAGCAATATGCTACTCTTACTGAGGATGTTGTTGCTGTAGCCGCCACAGCCGTCATCGCTGCTAGGCCACAGCGGGTAACTCGTTATTGTACCGAGATTTCAGCAACACAAAGCCACTAGAGTTTGATGGGATACAGGACCCGATTGTTTCTATGAGGTGGATCTTTAACATTGAGGGGTGTTTCTACACTTGTTCTTGCCCGAAACATTTGAGAGTACGGTTCGCGCTGAACTAACTTCGCTTGGGAACGAAGGACTAGTGGAAGTTGTGACAACTGACTTTACTACTGCAGAGCTTACATCGGTGACGTGTGAGAGGTTCACCTCTATGTTCCGAGACGATTATGTTCTCATGGTGGAGAGGGAACAGTTGGCCCAAAAGTTCTTGTCCCTCAAGCAGGGGACTGAGTCTGTGACTGTGATCACCCAGATGTTTCATGAGAGGGCGTTGTTTTTCCCTGAGCACGTGTCTACTGAGCAGGCACGTATGAGCCAATATCTGAGCATACTCAGGAGGGAAATTCATAAGTTCGTGGCAAACTTGACATACTAAACATTTTTCGAGCTCTAGGAAAACGCTCGGAAGAGGGAGATCGAGCTAAAGACACATGTCAGGGAGGAGGCGAAGTCTCAGAGGACGGATAGGCGGCTGACACAGTCTCAGCCGACGGCCAAGCGGGTAAAGCCCACTGATTCGAGATCGAGGTGTCAGAAGGGCCGCACATATGGGAAGTTCAGCAAGATCCATGATGGGGTGTGCAGAGCAGGTGTGTGTTACAAGTGAGGGAAGCAGGGGCATATCGCGAGGGATTGCCCCAAGGGATTTTTGGTTTGCTTCCATAGCAACCAGACTGGCCATAGGAAGGCCGAGTGCCCGCAATTACTTTAGGGATCAGCATAGGGATCTATGCCTTCTTTTGCTCGAGCTACAGAGAGTCGGCTAGTGAAGGCCGAGGCACCGAAGGCTCCTGGTAGAGCCTTCCAGTTGACAGCAGAGGAGGTCCGTGCAACACCCGCTGTCGTGGATGGTATTTGATCTTTTTCTTATTCTTTTGTTTATATATGGTGCTTATTTGTGATGTGTTTAGGTACTTTTCTTGTGTGTTTTGTACCTGATTTGGTGTTGTTTGACTCGGGTGCGAGTTGATCCTTCGTATCGCTAACATTTATTCGTCACATCATCATTCGACGAGAGGCGTAGAGTCGA
This sequence comes from Lactuca saligna, assembly GCF_052625555.1. Lineage (NCBI taxonomy): Eukaryota > Viridiplantae > Streptophyta > Magnoliopsida > Asterales > Asteraceae > Lactuca > Lactuca saligna. The sequence goes on from NC_136421.1 coordinate 8,048,572, forward strand.
CCTTTGAGAGTGTCCATAGCTAATGAGCATGCTTTTCTGCGACTGACGTGATCTAGGGATGTGTGCTTGAGATTTTTGGAGTCGAGTTTCCGATAAATTTGGTACCTATTGCGATGGGTGATGTCTGTTTCATCGTGGGCATGGACTGGCTGAGTCGATTCGGAGCTATGATCGACTGTGAGCAGTAGCTGGTGTCCATCCGAAACCCTAGTGGGGGAGTACTTATAGTATACGGCCAAGGTACCCGAACTAAGTCAACATTTTGTTCGGCTGCTTCAGCGAGGCTGAGCTTGCAGTAGGGTTGCATAGGTTTTCTGGCGTATGTTGCGGATACGCGAGATGTTACGGGGAGACTGAGTTCTATCGTTGAGGTTCCGGTAGTGAGTGAGTTTCCGAACGTTTTTCCCAAGGAATTACCTGGTGTGCCTACCGAGAGGAAGGTGGTGTTTCGTATTGATTTGCTTCTGGGGGCGGCACCTATCGCTAAGGCACCCTATCGCCTTGCTTCGCCAGAGATGCAGAAGTTGTTCTCGCAACTTTAGGAGCTGTTGGGAAAGGGATTTATCCAGCCAAGTAGCTTGTTTTGGGGAGCACCGATCCTCTTTGTCAAGAAAAAGGATGGTTCACACTGGATGTTCATTGATTACCAGGAGTTGAACAAGCTGGCGGTCAAGAACCGTTTTCCACTCCCGAGGATCGACAATTTGTTCGATTAGTTGCAGAGTGCATCTTGGTTTTCCAAGATCGATTTGAGGTCTGGATATCATCAGATTAGGGTCCGTGACGAGGAGATTCAAAAGACAGCATTTAGAAATCGTTATGGGCATTACGAGTTTGTGGTGATGCCTTTTAGGCTCACCAATGCACCATCAGCATTCATGGATCTCATGAACCGGGTATGCAGGTCTATGTTGGATCGTTCGGTGATCGTGTTCATAGATGATATTTTTGTGTATTCGAGGTCCAGAGAGCAGCATGAGGAGCATTTGAGAGAGGTCCTTGGAGTATTGAGATCGGAGAGGCTTTACGCCAAATTCTCCAAGTGTGATTTCTGGTTACGAGAGGTCCAGTTAATCAGAATGGGATTTTGGTCTACCCGGCCAAGATTGAGGTGGTTATGAGTTGGAAGGTGTTGAGATCCCCCACCGAGATCAGAGGTTTTCTGGGGTAGGCCGGCTACTACCGGAGGTTTATCATAGATTTCTCCAAGATTATTGTTCCTCTCACCAAGTTGACCCGAAAGAGCGTTAGTTTTGTTTGGGGTCTCGAGCAGCAGACCTCATTTGAGATTCTTCGCCAGAGATGGTGCGAAGCTCCAATGTTAGCTCTTCCTGAGGGAATGGAGGACTTTGTGGTTTAATAAGATGCATCTATATCGGGGTTAGGTGCAATGATTATTCAGATAGGACACGCGATAACATATGTATCGAGGCAGCTGAAGCCTCATGAGACTAGGTATCCTACCCACGATTTAGAGTTGGGGGCGGTGGTGTTCGCCCTCAAGATCTGGCGCCATTACTAGTTTTCGCCCTCAAGATCTGGCGCCATTACCATGTACAAGGACCACATGAGCTTGAAGTATCTGATGGATTGGCCTAACCTTAATATGTGCCAGAGAAGGTGGTTGGACATGGTAAAAGATTAAGACTGTAAGATACTGTATCACTCGGGCAAGGCTAACATGGTAGCCAATGCCCTGAGTCGTAAGGTGGAGAGTGCCCCGATTCGGGATATATGCATGAGGATGACAGTGATGACTCCGTTATTGGATACCATTTGAGAGGCCTAGGCGGAGGCCATGAGACTGGAGAACCGCAAGAAGGAGCGGGTGATCGGCCAGGTATCTGAGTTTTTGACGGATAGCCTAGGACTTATGACCTTTCGAGGTCAGATTTGGGTCCCTTATACGGGCGGAGCTCGTAGCACCCTGATGGAGGAGGTGCATAGGTCGAGATTTTCAATCTATCCCGGGGTCACTAAAATGTATTTAGATCTGAAGAGAGACTATTGGTGACCCTGTATGAAGAGGGACGTTACGTGGATAGTAGAGAGGTGCTTGACCTGTGATGTGTGTAAAACCAACTAGTTTTCATCCTACTAGCTTAAACACAAAGATGAACACACGAAAGGCAGTGCACCTATCGATTAGCAGTTTAGTTCAGGTAAGTAGGGTATCGAACACATGGAACAGTAAACAATTAAAAGAAATGCTAATATTATCTAAATAAAACAAGTAATAGAAAGGGGGTTTCTCTAGTTTTGCAAGACTAGAAACTTAAACAATTAACTAAAACTTAAACTAACAAACTAAGAGCTAAGCAAATAAAAATCAACTAAATTCAATAATAAAGAAGACTTCTGTTTAGGTTTGACTCATTTGTTCCCATGGATGATTTTAATGTATCAGATTAATTCTTCATTGGCTACCGACTAAGATGATTAGTTTCACGTTCGCTATTACTAATCCTTAAGAAACAAATTAACTCAAGCAGTGGCCAGATGTCTAAATTAACGGATTTCCTAGTTATTGATTCGGGTTAAATAAGACTTTTGATGGTTAATTATATTGGCGCTTCAATTAACCTCTTGCTGATGTTCATCAAACAAGCTCACACATTAACTTACCTATCTTCTAGTTAATTCTAGTTTCACATTCACTATTCCTAGACATACAACTATGTGGTCACAATAAATCATATGAAATTAATAACAAAGAGATGTTCATACAACTTAATTACTGATTTATTAACAGAAGAATAGTTATTGTTAACACATAAGGTTCTTTAACAAGCTTAATAAAACATAATCACCAATTAAAATTAATCCTAATCAAATAATCAATCCATGTTCACAAATTCATCTACCTAAACATAAGTTATGAGTTTTAGCTCATTATTACAATAGAAACAAGCTCAAAAACGAAATCAATTGGTAAAAACATTGTTCAAACAAGAGATTAGGTAAGAGTACACTTGATTTTGACTTGATTCTCCTTAAATTTGAATGTAGGGTTGATTCCTTAGCTTCCCACGCTCCAACAGCACCTTTAGTCGACAATTGGCCTCCAAGGGTTCATCTATCTCCTAGGGTATCGATCTGAAAGTCCCTTTATATAGATTTTCACAAAACAGGGGCTACTCGGCGAGTCCGTCACTTAAAACCCGTGTACAGCAAGTCAAGGCGTCCAGAATCGCGAAATTTCGAAGTGACTCATCGAGTTTATGGCCTACTCATCGAGTCCATTTGGAATCATCATTTTCTCAAAACAGGAAAGTCGTCCGAAATTGTGTCTGATTTTCAGAACATTTTGAATCTCATCAATCGGATTTATGGTTCATGAGATATGGCCAAAATACTGACGAGGGGTCAAGCTGTCCAGCAACATCCTTCTTTCTTCAAAATCCAAGATCCAAGCTTCCAATCGCTAGTTCATCTTCCTTTTCCATCCGAGCATGTCATTGTTGCTGAAAAATAAATTTCTAAACTAATTAAGCACCTTTTGCTCATTAAATGAGACAAAAACAACTTGTAGCACATGGTTCCTGGTACCTAAAATCTATCTAAGTATTTTTCATTTTTTTATCCTTGGACTCGGCGAGTTCTAGGCCCGACTCGCTGAGTAGAGATGGGATTTGGAACACGTTTAAGTTGGCGACTCGAATAGTCCATATTCTGGACTCGATGAGTCCCCGCTGTCTGATGAAACCCTAAACTTCGAGAGCTTGCACCCTATTTAAGCCATCTTATCCGCCCCCAAGCTCGCCCCCTTCACCCTTAAAGCTCCGTATATCGTCCAACCCTTGTTCCTTGTGAGATTGAAGTGCTTTGGTGTGTTTTCTTGAAGATTTTGAGAGAAAAGGAGAGTAGATCAAGAAGAGAAGAAGGAGGCCAGACATCTTGGTGTTATTTCTGTGTTTTCCTTGAGGTATAACTCAGTTTACCTTTGTTTTCATGCTCATTATCCCTTGTAGCTCCATGAAAGTCCTTATTGAGCCTTTCCCCAAGCTTGTTTGTGTATTAGAGTTGATGATAAGTTGTTTAGCCTCTAGATCTAGGCATGATTGAGCTCCAGGAGCTCGGATCTACTGCCTTTATGGAACCATAATGCATGAAAGCCCTAGATATACTCTTTTGGTGCATTTTGAGCCCTAAAACCCTCATGGGTGTTTATTTACACGTAAAGTTGGAAAATTTACGTGTAAAACAGGACCTTGGAACCCAGATCTATGAATGACATGGGTTGGATTCAAACAGAATCACGTGTATAGTATTTGCATGCGGCAGACCCGACGAGTCGTTCATCTGACTCGGCGAGTCGAGTCGCAAGTCCCCGAGTTTTCCCCTTTTCGTGTTTGCGGGTTGGAGTAGTGAGTCATAGGGTGTGACTCAGTGGGTTGGAAGCCAGACTCACTCATGTAGTAACTCGACGAGTCAATGCCATGACTCGGCGAGTTCAAGGCAATCTTCTTGCCTCAAGAACGGACTCGGCGAGTTGTTCATACAACTCGGCAAGTCTCAGCATAGAGTGTTCTTTAGATGAAGACAAACTTGACGAGTTATTCATACAACTCGGCGAGTAGAATGAAGAATGTTTGGTCATCGGCTTAGAAGGAAAACTCACCGAGTTAATGCCAAACTCGATGAGTAGAGACGGGATAGTGGTCAGACAAAGGGATAGGGACTCGGTGAGTTGACAAGCCAACTCGGCGAGTCGGGTAAACTAGAAGTTGACTTTGACTTTGACTCATGGTTTGATTAAGGGTAAATGGTTAGTTTACCCTGAGGTCGGTTAGCAGTATTTGATTAAGTGTTTGGTGGGAATTGTAGCCGGAGGATTTCCGGAGCAACAGCAGTAGACAGACCGTTCCCACACAGATCAGCCACTACGAGGTGAGCTACCTTCCAGTAGCGGTGGGTCTACGGCCACAATGCCGGCCCACAAGTAGGATTGTATGATAGATGTTTGTCTCTGTGATATTCATCTAGGATTGCTACTACCTGTGATATGCTAATGTGCTAGTATGATATGATGATATGTGCTAGTGACAGTAGGGGGAGATAGTCCCCCAGTATACCGGTCGATAGGGCCAAAAGGGCGGTCATGCCCAACCATGCTAGATAGATTATGAGATATATGTGTTATGTGGTAGTAGTAGGGGGATGAAATAGTCCCCAGTATCCGGTTGAGAGGACCGAAGGGGAGACCAGCACCCAGATATGCTAGTCAGTATCCGGTCGAGAGGACCGAAGGGGGGGGGGGGGCAAGCCCCCAGATATACTGGTCACTATTCGGTCAAGAGGACCGAAGGGGAGGCCAGCTCCCAGATATCCTAGACAGTAGCCGGTCGAGAGGACCGAAGGGGCAGGTCGGGCACCCAGATATGCCTGACAATATATGTATGTTATGTGATTGTATGGTATGTGGTATGTTGGGGGAACTCACTAAGCTTCATGCTTATAGTTTTCAGTTTTGGTTTCAGGTACCTCTTCTTCGAAGGGGAAAGAGCTGGTGCGGTAGCGGCCCATCACACACATGCTCTGTATTTCGCACTATGAGATCTTCCTGGGGATTTTTACTCTGACATTATTATGTTTTATGAAAATGTTTTTCCAGACATGCGATATCTTTATAGAATGTTATGATCGGTGAATGTTTTATTTCGAATGTTTTGCTAAGTATATGTTTTTAAAAAATGAAAATTTTGGCTCATATTTTTGAGATGTTACAAGTTGGTATCAGAGCCCTGGTTTGAGGGATTCGGACACACCTTCGGGGGTGTTTGAACTCAAATCAAGGGATTAAAAGATTTTTTAAAAAGAAAATGTTTTCTAAAATGCTAAGTAAAGGGTTTTAAGAAAGAACAAAGTGTGTGATGTGAGCGACCGACCAAGCTCAAGTAAGTATTCCCCAAAGTACCCATACAAGCTTATATATGCTTATCAGTTTCAGTAGAACAACATGCTAGAATAGGACTAAGGATCTAGGAGTGATGCCTTATGTGCCTGCTTTATGTGCTTCAGTGTATGAAAAGTTGCATGCTAGAATTGAGTAGACAACAGTAGGATAACCTATTTCGGTTATGTCTGATAGTACGAGTTTATCATTGTATGCTAGTCCAGTTTTCTCTACGAGGATAGAGTTGCTTAAGATTGTTTCCTTTTGTCCAAATGTTGTTTGCTTTGTGCTATGTGGGCTTTGAGTGATGGGAGTTAGCTGTTAGGTGAATACGTTAAAGTCACATGTGATTAGGGTTGAATAATCTCAGAGTGTTGGATTTGACCCTATTGCGTAGCTCTTGTTTGGGTCCTAACCGTTGTAGGGATGAGTCCCTTACTTGAAGGATTATCCGAGCCTCGTCGCATGTGATCGTATTCAGGTAATAGCTAATTGGCATCACAACGAGACCTTCAGCAGCTGAGGACTGGGTTGGGTGGAGTTAGAGGTTTCCTAGGGAAAGCCTAGGATAAGAGTAGCAGTGATCAGCGGTAGTGAAAGGGACCTGGTAGAGTCAAGGCAGTCCTTGGAGAAGGTACGGATAGATGTGGAAGGTAGTATGGGCCCGTACTACTGAAAGCAGAGGATCCGTACGCGAACCGAGGAAGGCCAAGATAAGACCAGGGAAACTTGTAGTAGGTGTGATCCCTCCAGAGGTGTCAGTATCACTAACAGTTGTTATTTCTTTTGTATTTCAGAATGGTGGTAATACGCTCGAGGCCAGCAGTTAGCAGTATAGGAGAGGGATCGGGTTTGGGATCAGGTTCCGAGCCAGTAGATGAGGGGCTACGCGAGTTCATCGCGTCAGAGATCACCAGAGGCATCCTTGAGTCGACCCCCATTATCTTCGAGTCGATCAAGGAAGGGATATTGGAGATGATGGAGGATCGCCTCAAGGCATTCAGGAGCGACATGGCATCTGGCCAGTCAGGATCCCGCACACTGTCCTTGAAGGACTTCCGGGGCAGTGGCGCCGGATTTTCACGGGGCGAAGGACCCCATAGCTGCCAGACGATGGACTGCAGACATTGGGTCTGCACAGTTGACTAGCTCCTGACCTGAGGGGTCGAAGGTGAGATATGCAACAGGATGTTTGAGGGATCGAGCTAGGGATTGGTGGGAGTTCGTTGGTGACTCGTTGGGAGCCTCGGCTGTCGAGGCTATGACCTGGTTGGACTTCGTGACCAGGTTTAGGGCAGAGTTTGCACCAGCTGTCGAGCTTCAGTAGCTGGCCAGGGAGTTCCTAGATATGAGACAGACGATGGAGACTGTGGCGGAGATCACCACCAAGTTCCGGGAGAGGGCGTTGCTGGTGCCCCAGTACGCGGGTGATGAGGATATGAGGAGGACCTGCTATCATGACATGCTACAAGCTGATATTCGGGAGCATGTCAGTTTTTCAGCTTGCCCTACCCTAGACTCTATGATTGCCAGGGCAAGGGAGATGGAGATAGATCTGGAGCACATTCGGAAGTGGAAGGTAGAGGAGGGGCTTGTTATGCGAGCTTCGAGGAAGAAGCCCAAGGGATCAGATGCGGGGCCGAAAGGTCAACAGGGATGGGGTCACTGCAGGAAATGCAGCAAGATGCACGAGGGAGCGTGCAAGTTGGGATCGTCAGGCTGCTACAAGTGCGGCAAATTAGTGCACTTCAACAAGGATTGTACCGCCCCTGCACCTATGATTCAGACATTGGAGTTGCTGTGTTTTCACTGTAACCAGAGGGGCCACAAGAAGGCCAATTGCCCCCAGTTGACAGCATCAGCGCCGGTTAAGGCGTCGGCTCCAGCTACCCTGCGGATTACAGATGGCCGGTAGGGCAAGGTAGAGGCTCCAGTGGTGAGGAGCCGGGCATTTCAGCTGATGACAGAGGAGGCACGCGCCGCACCCGATGTGGTGATAGGTATGATTCTCTCCCTCTACTTTATTTTTGTGATGTTATGATATTGATATGTGCTTGGTGTATATGCTTTAGGATCGTTCCATGTGAACGGTATTCCTGTTCAGGTGTTGTTTGACTCGGGTTCCACCCGATCATTTTTTTCCCTTGTGCTTAGCAAGAGGTTTACTGAGTCTTCGGGCATGTTGGATTGCGCTTTAGAGGTAGAGATTGTTGATGATCGATCGGTGTGAGCATCAGCAGTAATCACGGAGTGTGTCCTAAGGTTATTTGAGGAGCGCTACTTGGTGGATTTGGTTCCTATCCCTTTGCGGGGGAACAAGGTGATTATAGGCATGGATTGGTTGAGCCTTAATGGGGTAGTAATAGATTATGCACAATAGTTAGTGCGGACCAGGACCCCAAGTGGGGGGGGGGGAGTTGGTGATCCACAGTGAGGGGGCGCAGCGTGGACCTACATTATGTTCAGCAGCGAGAGCTAGGCACTACCTTCAGTAGGGTTGTGCTGGTTATGTCGCGTATGTTTTGGATACCCAGGAGACGGGCAATGCGACAGTGAGCGAGGTTCCAGTGGTGCGAGATTACACTGATGTGTTCCCGGAGGAGCTTCCTGGAATACCTCCGGAGCGTCAGGTCGAGTTCAGGATCGACCTAGTTCCTGGTGCGGCTCCGATAGCCAAGGCACTGTATCGGTTGGCTCCTCCCGAGATGCATGAGTTGTCTACGCAGCTGTAGGAGCTGCTAGACAAGGAATTTATTTGACCGAGCAGTTCACCCTGGGGAGCCCTGATCCTGTTTGTGAAGAAGAAGGACGGGTCGCATCAGGTGTGTGTAGATTACCGGGAGCTAAATAAGGTGACGGTGAAGAATCGTTACCCACTCCCGAGGATTGACGAACTCTTTGATCAATTGCAGGGAGCATCTTGGTTCTCCAAGATTGATTTGCGCTCAAGATATCATCAGATGAGGGTCCGAGAGGAGGATGTGCAGATGACCGCGTTTCGGACGCGTTATGTCTATTATGAGTTTGTGGTGATGCTGTTTGGGCTCACCAATGCTCTTGCCGCATTTATGGACCTCATGAACCGTGTGTGTAGACCAATGCTAGATCGGTCTATGATAGTTTTCATTGATGACATCTTGGTTTATTCCAAGACACAGGAGGAGCACGATGAGCATCTGAGAGAGGTTTTGGAAACCTGAAGGAGGGAAAGCTTGTACGCCAAGTTCTCCAAATGTGAGTTTTGGTTGCGTGAGGTGCAGTTTCTTCGGCACCTCGTCAACCAGAACGAGATTTCAGTAGACCCGGCCAAGGTGAAGGCCGTGATGAGATGTGAGGTTCCGAAGTCTCCATCCGAGATTCGGAGTTTCCTAGGATTAGCAGGCTACTATCGGAGATTCATTTAGGATTTCTCCAAGATAGCCGTACCCCTGACACGGTTGACTAGGAAGGCCGTGGTCTTTCGATGGGGGCCTGAGTAGCAGGCAACGTTCAAGATTCTGAGACAGAGATTGTGCGAGGCACCAATCTTAACCCTGCCCGAGGGCATAGAGGATTTTGTGGTATATTGTGATGCGTCCATCTCGGGTTTAGGCGTAGTATTGATGCAGAGGGGTCATATCATTGCTTATGCCTTGAGGCAGCTGAAGCCTCACGAGGCGAACTACCCGACACATGATTTAGAGTAGGGGCAGTCGTCTTCGCCCTCAATATTTGGCGGCATTACCTCTACGGGGTTTGATGTACCATTTTCACGGACCAAAAAAGTTTGAGGTACCTCATGGGTCAGCCGAATCTAAACATGAGGTAGTGTCGGTGGTTGGACGTGGTGAAGGATTATGATTGCGAGATCCTTTACCACCCGGGGAAGACCAACGTGGTGGCCAATGCACTTTGCCATAAGGCGGCACCGATTAGGGGTGTGTGTATGAGGATGACGGTGGTAACCCCACTGTTAGAGCAGATTCAGGAAGCTCAGCAGGAGGCTATGAAGGAGGAACATCGGAATAGCGAGCGAATCGTGTGTCAAGCCACCTACTTTGATTATGATAGCCGATGATTATGACACTGCACCGTAGGGTGTGGATGCCGTATCTCGGAGGCGTGCACCAGATCTTGATGGAGGAGGCGCACAAATCCCGATTCTTTATTCATCCAGGGGCGACGAGATGTATAGGGATCTTCGTCTAGACTATTGGTGGCCCTGCATGAAGCGGGATCTGGCATGGTACGTCGAACGATGTTTGACCTGCAGGAAGGTCAAGGCCAAGCATCAGAGACCGCAAGGCAAGATGCAACCATTGGACATCCTGTTGTGGAAATGGGAAGATATTACGATGGATTTTATCACAAAGCTTCCCAGGACTGCGTGAGGAGTAGATTCGATTTGGGTCATCGTGGATCGATTAACCAAGAGCGCTCACATTATCCGATCCAGGAAAGTATCTTGGCCGAAAAGTTGAAGGATCTGAGGACCAAGAATTACATTGAGCACCCAGTCGCAATCCTCGACCGAAAGTCGAAGGATCTGAGGAACAAGAGGGTGGAATTTGTAAAGGTGCAATGGCAGCACCGAAAGGGTTCGGAATGGACTAAGTATTTGGTGGGAATTGCAGCCGGAGGATTTCCGGAGCAGCAGCAGCAGACAGACCCTTCCCACACAGATCAGCAGCTACGATGTGAGTTACCTTCCAATAGAGGTGGGTCTACGGCCACAATGCCGGCCCACCAGTAGGATTGTATGATAGATGTTTGTCTCTGTGATATTCATCTAGGATTGCTACTACCTGTGATATGCTAATGTGCTAGTATGATATGATGATATGTGCTAGTGACAGTAGGGGGAGATAGTCCCTAGTATACCGCTCAATAGGGCCGAAGGGCGGTGTAACAGCCCGGATTTCCAGGTATCTTTTATTCGCATATTTTGTTTGGTGTTTTGTGAGGGGACTCGGCGAGTTGGAGCTCGAACTCGCCGAGTAGGGTCGCGGTTCTGGACGCGGGTTCGTGCCTCGACACGGCGAGTCCAGGGGATGGACTCGGCAAGTCCGTGCTGTTTGATGAAACCCTAATTTCCCGGTCCTAAGCTCTATTTAAAGGACCTTATGGCCGTTCATTGCGGCCACCTTGATCCTTGAGAGCACCAAAGCAACTAAGGGTTCCTGTGAGTGAGATAAGAGGCTATTGTTCACTAAATTTGTGTGTATTTGCAAGAAAGGATGGGGGAAAGTCAAGCTAGAAGAGTTGGGAGCCTGGATCTACTTCCATTTCGCCAAGGGAAGCTTCTTGAGGTATCTTTCAGAGCTTATTTCCGTGTTTTTGTTGATGTGGTCAAATCTAGGGTTTCTTCTTGCCTTGTTTGCTTTGTAATTGAAGTGTGAGAGGTCCCATGGAGATATGGTACCTAGATCTGGACCTTAGCAGGTCCAGAAAGTCCCAAATGCTATGCTTTATGTCTTTCCTTTTGGGTTGGAGACTAGGGTTGCCATATTAGAGGTCATTTCCCCAAAAAGAGCCTTGTAAGTGTTGCATGGTAGCCAAGACTGTGACTTTACGTGATAAATGAGCTTGGGAGGGCCAGATCTATGAGTGTATGGAGTGGATCTGACCTTAGAAGCAAGATTGAGTTGATGCATGGCATGGACTCGCCGAGTATGAAGAACAGACTCGGTGAGTAGCATGCAGATTGTCCTTAACCACTCAGTGAGTGGTCCTGCCGAGTTATGGTTGACTCAGTGAGTCACAGAGAGTTAGAGAGGGATTGACAGGTGGACTGAGTCGAGCTAGAACTCGCCGAGTTGTCCTTGCAACTCGGCGAGTTGAGTCGCGATGGCCCCGCGATTCATGACCAGGTGGAACTCGTCGAGTTAGGGGAGTAATCTACGTGTCAAACTAGAATCATAGAGAGTTGGTGAAAACGCTTAGACTCGCCGAGTCGCTCTAGTGCACTCGCCAAGTCCGGTCAAATTGACCGTTGACCGTTGACTAGAGTTGACCAGTGTTGACTTGATAGGGATAGTCAATCTTAGTGGTAAAAGTATTAGTTAGAGATATATGATGTTATAGGGTGATTATAGCTCGGGGGTTCGAGCACGAGTGATTTCCAGGGTTCACGAGTTATCGAGATATACGAGGTGATTCTTCTCACTATACTATACCCGGAAGGGTTTGACTGTGTGACCGGAAGGTCGAATATGATATGAGATATATGCATTATATGTGATAAGTTAATCGTTATATGTGCTATGTATGATATGCTTGATATGGTCCGGAAGGCGAATATGTTATGGGCCGGAAGGCGTTGTAATGTGGACTGTAAGGTTGACGTGGGTAGGACCGGAAGGTTTACCCAGTCGGGACGGAAGTCCCCTGAGACACATGGACCGGAAGGTCAGGGCCTGGAAAGGCGTATGTGCTTAGGTTGTATTTTGGGGAACTCACTTAGCATTTATGCTTACAGTTGTTGTGTTATGTGTTTCAGGTACTAGCGAGGACCGTGGGAAGGCGCCGTCGTGATCGTACACATACTCGGGGAAAACTATTTTTATGATCTTTGTGATGTAATCGGTCGTGACAATATTGTTTACATTGGAATTTAAATTATTACTCGATGTTTTGATGTTTGTAAAAATGAAAATTGGTTTTAAAATTTACATCGTTACAAGTTGGTATCAGAGCCTTGGTTTGAGGGATTCGGGTACACCTTAGGGCGTAACTGAACTCAAACCGGGTGTTTGAGAAATTTTAATTAATAAATCAATAAAATTTGATAAGTAATTTTTGAAACAACCAAAGAAGGAGTGTGTACGGTCAGCCAGCGCCTGAACGGTAAAATCCCCAAAATACTCTTACAATCTGAGTTATGAGATATGATATGATATGATACGCATGCTAGTAGACTAGGTATTCATATTAGGACTAGAGTGGCCTGATTTGTGATGCCTTAGTCTAGGGAAACCTTCTTCTATGAGGTGGTTTGAGAGCGAGTGAGTAGCTAGTGCATGGCAAGAATAGAGTACTCAGGATCCGGGGTTTGGGGAGGAGGACTTGGGGTGAATGCTGATGCGGTGTAGTTGGTAGTATTGGGCCCGTACTACTAAAGACACTGGGTCAGTGGGCAACCCAAGTAAGAATCCCTGGGTATCGGAGATTGAGTAGGGCTGCGTTATCGAGTGCAATTATGCTCGATAGAGTCTCTGATATTTTTATGTTGTATTTCAGAGACATCATGGTTGCACCACGCCACAAACCTGGTACGAGTAGTGTGACTGACGAGGAGCTTCGTCAGATGATTCATGAGGAGGTGGCTGCAGCGATCCGGGCTGAGATTTCGGAGATGTTTGGGTCTATTAAGACCACACTGATGGAGACAATTGATGAGCGGTATGCCGCGTTGACTGAGGCCGCAGCCGCTGCAGCTACGGCAGCTGTGGCCGCTGGCAGACCATAGGGAGGTGATTTGTTGCTGTTCCGGGAGTTCAGCAACACGAAGCCACTTGAGTTTGACGGGATGCAGGATCCGATTGCGGCGATGAGATGGATTGCTGATATCGAGGGATGCTTCTACACTTGTTCATGTCCAAAGCATCTGAGGGTATGGTTCACCTTGAACCAACCCCGCCTGGGAGCAAAGGATTGGTGGAAGTTCGTGACGGAAAAGTTCACTCTGGCAAGGTTTCAGCTGTGACCTGGGAGAGGTTTACTACTATGTTCAGAGATGAGTACGTTCCCCCGGTGGAGAGGGAAGGGTTGGTTCAGGATTTCTTGACCCTCAAACAAGGTAATGATTATGTCATGGTGATCACGCGGAAGTTTCATGAGAGGGCGATGTTCTGCCCCGAGCAGGTGTCCACGGAGCAGGCTCGGATAAGTCGGTATTTGTGAGTACTGAGGAGGGATATCCGGGAGTTCGTATCGAACTCGTCATATCAGACTTTTGCTGAGCTTCAGGCGAATGCCAGGAAGCGTGAGATCGAGTTGGAGACCCTGGCCAGGGAGGAGGCTGAGTCTCAACGGGTGGATCGGCGGCCGGCTTAGTCTCAGCCGGCAGCCAAGCGGACCAAGTCTGCCGATTCGAGATCCGGAGGTCAGAAGGGCCGCACTTGCGGAAAGTGCGGCAAGAGTCACGAGGGGGCATGTCGATCGGGTGCTTGCTACAAGTGTCGTAAGGAAGGGCACATTGCTAGGGATTGCCCCAAGCGATTCATGGTTTGCTTTCATTGCAACCAGACCGGCCATTGGAAGGCCGAGTGCCCCCAGCTTCGCCAGGGATCTACGCCTGCCGCCAGGGTTACCGAGACTCGGCCAGTGAAGGCCGAGGCACCGAAGGCTTGTGGAAGAGCTTCCCAGTTGATTGTGGAGGAGGTCCGCACGGCGCCTGATGTCGTAGCTGGTATGTATTCTTTCATGTATTTACTTTTTTGCTAAGATATTGTGCTTATATTATGATATGCGTAGGTACTTTTCTTGTGAATTCTGTACCTGCTTTGGTATTATTTGACTCGGGTGCGAGTCGGTCTTTTGTATCGTTGGCTTTTAGCTAGCACATCGGTATTGATCGGGAGGTGATGAGTCAACCCCTGCGAGTTTCTATAGTAGATGAGAAAGCAGTATACGCCACTGATGTGATTCGAGGATGTGTGCTCGAGATTTTTGGGGTGGAGTTCCCTATAGACTTGGTTCCCATAGCTATGGGGGATGTCTGCGTCATCGTGGGCATGGATTGGTTGACTAAGTTTCGGGCAGTCATTGACTGCGAGAGACAGCTGGTGACGATTCGAGACCCTAGTGGGGGAGTGCTTACGGTTTATAGCGAGGGGACCCGGTGTGGGTCGGCGTTTTGTTCGGCTGCCAGGGCAAGGTAGTTTTTGCAGCAGGGCTGTAATGGATTCATAGCCTACGTGATGGATGCTCGAGTGGCTGTGGGGAGGCCCAATTCGATTGATGACGTTCCTGTTGTATGCGAGTTTTCGGATGTGTTCCCCGAAGAGTTACCGGGTGTGCCTCCGGAAAGGCAAGTGGAGTTCCGTATCGATTTCGATCCGGGAGTGGCGCCCATCGCCAAGGCGCCTTATCGTCTCGCTCCACCGGAAATGCAGGAGTTATCCTCGCAGCTTCAGGAGCTGTTGGGAAAGGGGTTTATTCGACCGAGTAGCTCACCTTGGGGAGCGCCGATTTTGTTCGTCAAGGAAAAGGCTGGTATACACCGGATGTGTATCGATTACCGGGAGTTGAACAAGTTGACGGTTAAGAACCGGTATCCGTTACCTAGGATCGACGATCTGTTCGATCATTTGCAGGGGGCATCTTGATTCTCCAAGATAGACTTGAGGTCGGGTTATCATCAGATGAGGGTTCGGGAGGAAGATATCCAGAAGACTGCTTTCAGAACTCGTTATGGACATTATGAGTTTGTGGTGATGCCTTTTGGGCTCACCAATGCCCCGACCGCATTCATGGATCTTATGAACCGGGTGTGCCGACCGATGCTGGATCGGTCGGTGATCATATTCATTGATGATATTTTGGTGTATTCGAGGTCTAGGGAGCAGCATGAGGAACATTTGAGGGAAATTCTTGGGGTATTGAGATCGGAGAGGCTGTATGCCAAATTCTCCAAGTGTGATTTCTGGTTACGAGAGGTCCAGTTCCTCGGGCATCTTGTTAACCAGAAAGGGATATTGGTCGACCCGGCCAAGATTGAGGCAGTATTGAGGTGGGAGGTGCCGAGATCGCCCACTGAGATCAAGAGTTTTCTGGGTATGGCTGGATATTATCGCAGGTTTATCAAGGATTTCTCCAAGATTGCTGTGCCACTTACTAGGATGACCCGGAAGGGTGTTGTGTTTTCATGGGGACCGGAGCAGTAGTCATCATTCGAGACGCTTTGTCAGAAATTGTGCGAGGCTCCGGTGCTCGCACTCCTGGAAGGAATGGAGGATTTTGTGGTGTACTGTGATGCATCTATCTCGGGTTTGGGGGCGGTGGTTATGCAGAGGGGTCATGTGATAGCGTATGCTTCGAGGCAGTTGAAGCCTCATGAGTCAAGATATCCCACCCACGACCTGGAATTGGGGGCTGTGGTGTTTGCCCTCAAGATCTGGCGGCATTATCTTTATGGGGTTTGGTGTACCATCTACACGGACCACAAGAGCCTGAAGTACTTGATGGATCAGCCAAATCTGAATATGCGACAGAGGAGGTGGTTGGATGTGGTGAAGGATTAGGATTGTGAGATCCTGTACCACCCAGGCAAGGCTAATGTGGTAGCCGACGCGTTGAGCCGTAGGGCGGAAAGCGCCCCGATCCGAGATATTTGTATGAGGTTGACGGTAATGACCCCGATTTTGGATACTATTCGCGGAGCTCAGGCTGAGGCTGTGAAACCAGAAAACCAGAAGAGGGAGCGGGTTGTAGGTCAGGTATCAGGATTCGTCACGGATGGTTGAGGGCTTATGACTTTTCAGGGTTGGATTTGGGTACCGTTTGTTGGCGGTGCGCGTGCTATTTTGATGGAGGAAGCGCATCGATCGAAATTCTCGATTCATCCCGGGGCTACAAAAATGTATTTGGACCTAAGGAAGGAGTATTGGTGGCCCTGTATGAAAAGGGATATTGCATGGTTTGTTGAGAGATGCTTGACTTGTCGGCAGGTCAAGGTCGAGCACCAGCGACCGCACGGTAAATTGCAACCGCTAGATATTCCCGAATGGAAGTGGGAACAGATTACCATGGATTTTGTCACCAAATTGCCGCGGACTGCGAGGGGAGTCGATGCGATTTGGGTGATCGTGGATAGATTGACAAAGAGCGCTCATTTTCTAGCCATCAACGAGAGCTCTTCTGCGGAGAAGTTGGCGAAATTATACGTGAGGGAGGTGGTATCGCGGCATGGGGTTCCGATGTCGATTGTTTCTGACAGCGATGTGCGTTTTACTTCCACGTTTTGGAAGAAGTTTCATGAGGAGTTGGGTACGTGACTGCATTTCAGTACCGCATACCACCCACAGACGGACGGACAAAGCGAGCGAACGATTCAAACGCTTGAGGATATGCTCCGAACATGTGTTTTGGATTTCGGAGGGAGCTGGGACACCTATCTACCTTTAGCAGAGTTTTCGTATAACAACAGCCATCATTCGAGCATTGGTATGCCACCCTTTGAGCTGTTGTATAGGCGGAGGTGTCGCACCTCCATCTGCTGGGGGTAGGTGGGGCAGCGGGTGATGGGTAGTACAGAGATCGTACTCCAGACGACCGAGCAGATTTAGCAGGTCAGGTAGAAGGTTGTTAACCGCTCATAGCCGACAGAAGAGTTATGCAGACAGACGCCGGTCCGAGCTTGTGTTTCAGGTCAGCGATCTTGTACTCCGGAAGGAAGAGGGGCAAGTTGGGGCCCCGATATGTTGGTCCTTTCCGTGTGATCGCGAGGGTAGGCCGGGTAGCCTACCATTTGGATTTGCCAGCAGAGTTGGGGCAGATTCATGACACTTTTCATGTGTTGCAGCTGAGGAAGTGTATAGCTGACGAATCGGCAGTGGTTCCATTAGAGGATATTCAGGTAGATGCGAGCCTGAATTATGCCTAGAGACCAGTGGCCATCATAGATCGGAAGATCAAGGTTTTGAGGAACAAGGAGGTACCCTTCGTGTTGGTTCAGTGGCAGCATCGGAAGGGATCGGAGATGACCTGGGAGCCGGAGCGTGAGATGCGCGAGTAGCATCCGGAGCTATTTGCAGAGCGAGACTTCGAGGGCGAAGTCTAGTTCTAGTGGGGGAGAATTGTAACAGCCTGGATTTCCAGGTATCTTTTATTCGCATATTTTTTTTGGTGTTTTGTGAGGGGACTCGGTGAGTTGGAGCTCCAACTCGCCGAGTAGGGTCGCGGTTCTGGACGCGGGTTCGCGCCTGGACTCGACGAGTCCAAGGGATGGACTCGACGAGTCCGCATTGTTTGATAAAACCCTAATTTCCCGGTCCTAAGCTCTATTTAAAGGACCTTATGGCCCTTCATTACATCCACCTTGATCCTTGAGAGCACCAAACCAGCTAAGGGTTCTTGTGAGTGAGATAAGAGGCTATTGTTCACCAAATTCGTGTGTATTTGCAAGAAAGGAAGGGGGAAAGTCAAGCTAGAAGAGTTGGGAGCTTGGATCTACTTCCATTTCGCCAAGGGAAGCTTCTTGAGGTATCTTTCAGAGCTTATTTCCGTGTTTTTGTTGATATGGTCAAATCTAGGGTTTCTTCTTGCCTTGTTTGCTTTGCAATTGAAGTGTGAGAGGTCCCATGGAGATATGGTACCTAGATCTGGACCTTAGCAGGTCCAGAAAGTCCCAAATGCTATGCTTTATGTCCTTCCTTTTGGGTTGGAGACTAGGGTTTCCATATTAGAGGTCATTTCCCCAAAAAGAGCCTTGCAAGTGTTGCATGGTAGCCAAGACTGTGACTTTACGTGATAAATGAGCTTGGGAGGGCCAGAAGCGGATCTGACCTCAGAAGCAAGATTGAGTTGATGCATGGCATGGACTCACCGATTCTGAAGAACAGACTCGGCGAGTAGCATGAAGATTGTCCTTAACCACTCAGTGAGTGGTCCTGCCGAGTTATGGTTGACTCAGTGAGTCACAGAGAGTTAGAGAGGGATTGACAGGTGGATTGAGTCGAGCTACAACTCGCCGAGTTGTCCTTGCGACTCGGCGAGTTGAGTCGCGGTGGCCCCGCGATTCCTGACCAGGTGGAACTCGTCGAGCCAGGGGAGTACTCGATGTGTCAAAAGAGAATCCTAGAGAGTTGGTGAAAACGATTAGACTCGCCGAGTCGCTCTAGTGCACTCACCGAGTCTGGTCAAATTGAACATTGACTGTTGACCAGAGTTGACCAGTGTTGACTTGATAGGGATAGTCAACCTTAGTGGTAAAAGTATTAATTATAGATATATGATGTTATAGGGGGATTATAGCTCGGGGGTTCGAGCACGAGTGATTTCCAGGGTTGGTGAGTTATCGAGATATACGAGGTGAGTCTTCTCACTATACTATAGCCGGAAGGGTTTGACTATGTGACCGGAAGGTCGAATATGATATGAGATATATGCATTATGTGTGATAAGTTAATCGTTATATGTGCCATGTATGATATGCTTGATATGGGCCGGAAGGCATTATGTTACGGGCCGGAAGGCGAATATGTTATGGGCCGGAAGGCGTTGTAATTTGGAGATTCCCCAATGGAAGTGGGAGCAGATCTCGATGGACTTTATCACCAAATTACTGAGAATGGTGCGTGGAGTTGACGCGATCTGGGTGATTGTAGATCGATTGAAGAAGAGTGCTCACTTCCTTGCTATTACTGAGAGCTCTTCTGTAGAAAAGCTATCCGAGACTTATGTGATAGAGATGGTATCTCGACATGGAGTGCCAGTCTCGATTGTGTTAGATCGAGACGTGCATTTTACTTCCCGGTTTTAGAAGAAATTTCATGAGGAGTTGGGCATGCGATTGAATTTTAGTACGCGTATCATCCGCAGACTGACGGGCAGAGTGAGCGGACGATTCAGACGCTCCAGAACATGCTTCGAGCATGCGTTATGGATTTCAATGGAAGTTGGTGTTGGATTAGTGTCTAAGCCCGTAACCATATTTGGTAAGTACTTGACCCGGTTGTGCATGGTCCTTCTGGGTTGCCTTCACCAAAGCAACTTGACTGGAGAAATTAAATAGAGAGAGAGGTTATTGTGATTTATTAATATGTTATAAGAATAATATATTAAAGGAAAATCATATTTTTTTAATTAATATTGGTCAATAATTAATTAGGAATTAATTTTGTGATCAAGTGTAATTAATTAAACTAGAGGGGCTGAATTGTAATTATAAGATAGTTGCAAGATAGGGCAATATTTATCCTTGTTAAAGGATGAACGAATTTAAGGATAATGATATCCTTAAAATCGTCCAAGGATAAGAGGATAAGGGTTTTTCAAGGCTTATCTTGTGGTTGCTTGGTGGGCAAGTAACTGGATAAGGATAAGGACTTCAACCCTAATCTAAACCCTATATAAAGACCCCTAGGCCTTGTGAATTCGTGTACATGCTCCTAAGAGGTCCCAAGGACGAATTCCAACTCCTCCCTCCTCTATCTTAAGCCTCTCCAATTGCTTGTGGTGTTTGTGAGCCATTAGAGGCACTACACTTGTGGTGGTTGCTTTCAAGACTTAGGATTTGAAGATTTAAGTTGTTATTGCAATATAACAACAAGAGGTATGTAAACCAACCTTTGTATGTTAATTTCGAAAATGGCAATGCACATTAGGGTTTTATTCTTGTGTTCATAATGTTGTGTATCTAATAGTGAAAACATAGATCCAAACTAGGGTTGCATGCACACTTAGGATTGTTTGTATAAAACCCATCAGTGGTATCAGAGCCTTTGGTTAACATGTTTTCAATTAGTTTTATTCAATTGTATGAACTTGACAAATTAGGGTTTATAGCCAATAAACCCTAGGAGGCCATAGATTTCGAGATTAGGGTTTCCTAACCCTAATTTGCGAAAATCTTGAAAGGGTTTTTGAATCCTTTCCTTTCAATCCAAGATTTCGAAATCTAGGGTTTGCAAACCCTTAGATTTCGAGATTTGCCTCCTTCCCCAAGATAAGATCCTAAATTTTAGGGATTTGGATAATCCCATATCTTGTAATTATCCTTTAATAGTTAGATATGGTAATTAAAGATCATGAATTATCCCATCCCTATTTTCGAAATTTATGGAGGGATTTAAGGGATTAGGATAATTTAAATGTTTAAATGATAATTATCTTTTAGATCTAGATAATCCCTTATGATTTGATAATACAAATTAATAGTTTAATTTAAGATAATTATTAAATCAAGAGTTTTAATAATTAAAATTTTAATTTAAGTGACATTAAATTTCGAAAATTTTAATTAAAGATTAAAACCCTAGTATTTTTGAAATGTTTAAAATACACCATATACTATTATATTATTACAAGCTTAATATATATATATATATATATATATATATATATATATATATATATATATATATATATATATATATATATATATATGTATAATTAAAATGCTAGTCTTTCCGTTAGTAGGCCTCATTCACGAAGCCGGTCTAAAAGGTGGGTATAAGGTTGCGGCCTATAAAATGGCGCTTAATGGGTGTACACTCACACCCACCGCTTGCTTGATCGGTGGAGGGTCGTTAGCCGAACGGGTAGGATAGGGCAACCTCATCCTCTTATTAAAAGTATAATAAGAAATACAAAGTAACTACATGTTTTCTAAAATTTCCCAATCTTTGTTACTCTAGGAAAAGTGAATTGATGCAATCCCATGAAATTACACTTTGCACCTTGCTAAGAAGTTAGTGAAGCGTGTGTGGTTTACCGGCACACTAATTGATTCTAAGCGAAGGTGGCAAAGGGTGATTCGTTGTTTATCATAGTTCGATGGAGCGTGTGTGGTTTACTGGCACATCAAATAGGTGATCGTTACAACGAAGGCACCATGAGAATTTGCATGGTAATTCACACCCACTTTGTAATCCTCGGTATCCCAGTCACAAACGAGAGGGGCATATCGAGATTTAAACATGCCATTGAAAAGTTTCAATGAATCTCATCCGAACCTAGGAATTCTCAATACATTTAGAACTTAGAGTTAGGTTTTTCATGATGGAGAATTAGTGAATCGTCATTCACTTACCTTCAAATTATTTGCATTTAGATTACGACATCCCTTTTCTAAGATGTAAATATTGTTGTTGGATCCTAGCCCTAATTTTCTTATTGGGTGATTATTAGGGATTCATATTCTAATCTATCTTTGTCCTTTTTATTTTAGAGATGTCGAAATCAAACAACACTGCCGATAGTTCCTTCACATTGATGAGCCTTTGCCAAAAGGTTACTTTCGATGGAACGAACTTTAGCGAATGGATAAGATACATTCGCACAATTGATCGCTACGAAGACAAGGAGTATGTCCTCGATGAAAAGCTTGAAAAGATCAACGCTGAAATTGCTACTCCGGCTGAAATGAGTGCTTTTGAGACTCATGAGCGTGATGCAACAAAGGTTCACTGCATCATGATAGCCATAATGAACCCCGAATTTCAAAAGTCCTATGAGGACATGTACCCGTACGAGATGCACCAAGACTTATTGGAGAGATACCACCAAAACGCGAGACAAGAGCGATATGAGATTTTCACTAACATGATTTCCGCTAAAATGGGTCATGGAGAATCTCTTACCGTGCACCTGCAAAAGATGCAAAGGTATGTCGACCGCCTTTGCAAGTTAAATGTTGACTTTGGGGAAGACTTGGCGATCGACATGGTGCTTCACTCTTTGCCTCCGATGTACAACCAATTTAGGATGACCTACCACATGAACAAAGAGGAGGTCACCCTAAGCAAACTCCATGGTCTCTTGAGGGTCGCTGAGAGCAACTTCAAAGACAAGTCTGTTGCACCTACTCCCAATCCGTCTGCTGCTCCTGTCTTGGAAATTGGTCAAGGAAAGGGAAAGAAGAAGAAGGCTTCATCGAAGAACTATCACAAGGTTAAAGCCCGAGATGGTGCCTCTTCTAGTGGGACCAAAGTTGATCCCACTAAGCCCTGTCCTAACCCGAAGGAGGCAGAGTGCCACCACTGCCACAAGATAGGACATTGGAAGAGAAGCTGCCCAGAATACCTGCAAGCAATCAAAGAAGGAAAGATCAAGCCATCTTTCGCAGGTATATACACAATTAAATATAACGATTCTAATCATGCTATTTCTTGGGTTCTTGATACCGGTTGTGGTTATCACATTTGTTCTAATGTGCAGGGACTAAGAAGAAGTAGGGATGTGGAGCAAGGAAGGATCAATCTAATCATGGGGAACAGAAGATCGTCACCTGTGACCAAGATTGGAGTGTATTCTTTAGTGCTTAGGAATAATTTATGTTTAGATTTGAACAATTGTTGCTATTCGCTAGAAATGGCCAGAAACATCATTTCATTTCATGGTTTGTTTAGACAAGGTTTTAGATTTTATTTTAATAATGAGAATGGTTCTGTTTTAGCTTATCAAAATGGTGTCTTTTACTTTGAAGATATACCATGTAATGGAATTTATGAAACTGTGATGATTGTTGATAATTTAGGAAATGATGTTTTGAATATAGATTCTTCCAATAGTTTGGATAAAGCATCCTTGTGGCATAGTCGTCTTGGACATGTCAACAAGAAACGCATAGCCCAACTCCAAAAGGATGGAGTGTTGGAGTCATTCGACCTTTGGGAAGATGACACATGCGAATCTTGTTTGCTTGGAAAAATGACTAAGTCACCCTTTGCTGGTACGTGCGAAAGGAGTGAAGGTTTATTGGACCTAATACATACCGATGTATGTGGACCGTTTAGATCAACCACGAAGGATGGGAACCGCTTCTACGTGAGTTTTACCGATGACTATAGTAGATATGGGTATATCTATTTTATCAAGCAAAAGTCAGAAACTTTTGAAAAGTTCAAAGAGTTTAAGAATGAAGTGGAGAATCAATTGGGCAGGAAGATCAAGATGTTTCGATCCGATCGAGGAGGAGAGTACCTAAGTCTTGAATTCCACGAATATCTCAAGGAGTGTGGAATAGTTTCACAATTGATGCCACCTAGGACACCACAATTGAATGGTGTGGCAGAAAGGCGTAATCGAACCTTATTGGATATGGTTCGCTCTATGATGAGTCGTGCTTCACTATCAATCTCTTTTTGGGGGTATGCCTTAGAGACTGCCGCCCATATCCTTAACCGAGTCCCTACTAAGAAGGTTGCCAAAACACCTCACGAGATGTGGACGGGGAAAGCTCCTTCGTTGGCACATATCAAGGTTTGGGGTTGCGAGGCTTTCGTAAGACGAGATACTCACGACAAACTCGAACCTCGAAGTGAGCGATGTATTTTCATCGGCTACCCGCAGAAATCCTTTGGATATCTCTATCTTAAGCCTCTCCAATTGCTTGTGGTGTTTGTGAGCCATTAGAGGCACTACACTTGTGGTGCTTGCTTTCAATACTTAGGATTTGAAGATTTAAGTTGTTATTGCAATATAACAACAAGAGGTATGTAAACCAAACTTTGTATGTTAATTTCGAAAATAGCAATGCACATTAGGGTTTTATTCTTGTGTTCATAATGTTGTGTATCTAATAGTGAAAACATAGATCCAAACTAGGGTTGCATGCACACTTAGGATTGTTTGTATAAAACCCATTAGTTGGGACACATAGCTACCATTGGCTGAGTTTTCCGATAACAACAGTCATCACTCGAGCATCGGTATGGCTCCCTTTGAGCTCCTTTATGGGATGAGGTTTCGTACTCCCATCTGTTTGGAAGAGGTAGGGCAGAGAGTCGTGGGTGGCACTGAGAAAGTGCTAAAGATGACCGAGTAGATTCAGCAGGTCTGACAGAGGTTGGAAATGGCTCAGAGTCATAAGAAGAGTTACGCGGATAGATGATGATCCGAGCTTGAGTTCCAGGTTGGAGATTGTGTGCTTCTGGAAGCTTCCCATGGAAAGGAGTAATCCGGTTTAGGAAGCGGGGCAAGTTGGGCCTCAATATATTAGACCTTTTAGGGTGATCGCTAGGGTAGGCAGGGTAGCTTATCAGCTGGAGCTACCTGAGGAGTTGAGCCGGATCCATAGCACCTTCCACGTGTCCTAATTGCAGAAATGCGTGGCGGATGACACGACAGTAGTACCATTAGGGGACATTCAGGTGGATGCGAGCCTGAATTACATCGAAAGGTCGCTCGCGATCATAGATTGGAAGGTGAAAGTTTTGAGGAACAAGGAAGTTCCCCTAGTTCAGGTCCAGTGGCAACATCAGAAGGGGTTCGATTTGACTTGGGAGCCACAGTCTTAGATGTAGGAGCAGTACCCCTAGCTATGTGCGGATCAGGACTTCGGGGGTGAAGTTTGATTCTAGTGGGGGAGAATTGTAACATTCAGTCTTCTAGTTATATTATTCTTAATATGTAATTTAAGAATTTTGGAGGGACTCAACGAAATGATGCCTCAACTCGTCGAGTGGGGTTGTAACTTGGTGATGTGTTTAATGAATGTACTCGATGATTCGGGTATCTGAATCGCCAAGTCAGCGATGCTGAGGAAAACCCTAATTTCTTGGGTTTGTGACCTATTTAAATGCTCTTACGGCCTTCATTTACGGCCATACTTCCCGTTGAGAGACCCCAAATCGATCCAGAGAGCTTAGAGAGATAGAGGGAGCTAATTGCTTCATTTTGGTGCATTCTTGCAAGGAAGAAGGAGAAGGGTCAAGCTTGACTGACTTAAGGGGCTCAGATCTCCCACTATTTCATTCAAGGTTGTTGTTGGAGGTATGAATCCACACCTGTTTTCATATGATTAGTAGATCTCATGAATTGAGGGCTTCTTTACCCTCTTTTAAGTTGAGATATGAAGCATGTGAAGTCCCTTTGAGTCTTAAACATCAGATGTGGACCTTGAGAGGTCTAGAGAGTCTTAATAACCCAACTTTATATAGTTACATAAGAATATTGAACCAAAGACACCATTTTGAGGGTTATTTTATCAATTAGAGCTATATGAGTGATGCATCGATATAAATGTCAAACCTATACGTGATTATTGAGCGTTGAGTGCATAGATCTAAAGTTTAGGAAAGTATCATGCACTAAAATGGCTGAATGCAAAAGAGTCTGAATAGACTCGCCGAGTCGAGCCGCTGACTCGGCGAATAGCCCAGGGTTTTATCCTGATGAACTGAGTCAAGTGGTGACTCGACGAGTTAGGGGTTAGATCATAGAGTGGAAGCTTGTTGGGGTTGCCATGAACAGACTGGACTCGACGAGTCGCCCAAGTGCACTCGACGAGTCTGGTCATAAGTTGGACTGTTGAGTGGAGTTAACTTTTTTTGACCTTAGAGTTTTGTCAAGAAGAGTGTAAGAGGTCAGGAAGGGTAGAATGGTCTTTTACCCTTCTGAGAGAGAGCATAGGAAGGGAATAGTCTAGCCTTTGAGAGCCATTGTTAACTGGAGGGAATTTCTGTATGTGATTAGGC
The DNA here is from genome assembly GCF_052625555.1 of Lactuca saligna. Lineage (NCBI taxonomy): Eukaryota > Viridiplantae > Streptophyta > Magnoliopsida > Asterales > Asteraceae > Lactuca > Lactuca saligna. The sequence continues at coordinate 8,074,588 of NC_136421.1, forward strand.
GGAGGCTAGATTAGTGTTTCAAGTACAAGATTATCCCAGTTTACCTTAGCCGAGTCTTCTTACTATACATTACCTATGGTGGTATCTATGTGTGGATCAGAAGGTCATACGTGTTTGCTTGAGATTATGTGTATTGTGGTTTATCTATGCTATGTGCTATTCTGACCGGACCAGAGGGTCCAACGATTTACAAGGCCGGAGGGTCCTCAACGAAACCGGATCGTGGGGTCCAATGAGCTAGACCGGGCCAGAGGATCCAACGAGCTACGGAACTGGAGGGTCCCACTGAGACATAGTGACCAGTGCATCGTACGGAGTATAGCCATAAGTGGTGAATTGTTGTATGTGGTATTTTGAGGAATTTAGTAAGCATTCGTGCTTACCGTATTATGTGTTATGTGTTTCAGGTACCCTAGAGGATCACAGGAAGGCGTTGGTGTGATTGTACACACACTCTTGATATGGAGCTATGTTGGTGGATCTTGGATTTGACTTGTTTTTTTGAAAAGGTTGTTGATGGATATTTGGATTTTATTAGGGAGACACGTGTTTTATGGTTGTTAAAAATAAAATTTTTGGTTTGAAGTATTTGGTTGTTACACATTTGTTGCGGATATCATAGGTATGTGCACTTCGATCAATCTGAGCTCTTCTTTTCCAAAACGTTGATACCTGAAATCAAAACTACAAACCGTAAGCACAAAGCTTAGTGAGTCCCCCAGAGCATACCCTACACACAATCCACACAGCACATATCATATAAGCCATACATATAGACATATAAAGATGTCGTGGGCTCATCCCCAGCGTCTTACTCGAAGAGGCCATTGGCTCACCAGATGGTCTTACAACTAAGTGCCATGGTCTCTCCCATGGTCTTTTATAGGAAAGCCATAGGCTCTCCACATGGTCTTACATCCAGTTGCCATAGGCTCTCCCATGGTTTTCCATGCAAGTAACACATAGTCAACTAGCATACCACATAACACTTAAAGGCTAGCATACTACATAGCATAAAATGGGCCGGCCTTGGTGCCTTAGACCCATTGGTATGGTGAGGATACTCACCTCGAATGTAGAAGCTTCCTGAAAGAAATCTTAAACCCTTGCCCTGTCCACTTCCTGAGATATCAATACCACCAATATACCCAATTAGCATTTTAGGTCCCATACCATAATTCTTAATCCATGAATGGGGTAGAATAACCATCCTACCCCTGACCCAGTATGATCCAAAGCCAAGACTCAAACCAAAAGCAAAAACCCAACAATACATGTCCATGAATCTATCAATGGCCTAATTTTCGAAATTGGGGCCAAACCTCTACATGGGTCTATCCATGAGGCCCAAGTCCTTCTTTTAAGTCCAATACACTTCATATTCTAATGGCCCAATAATAATCCAAACACTTAACCCCAAAATGCTAAAAACCACTCGTGGCCCAATCCATGGTCTAATTTTCCAAATTGGGCCTAAGACCATAGTAGGCCTCCACAAATAAAATTTCAACCCAAAACCTGATGGCCCAAACCAAATCCTGAAAACCAAAATCCCATTCTACTGAGTATGCGGGGCGTACTCAGCTTCCACACTAAGTGTACTGGCTTAGAGGCTTGTACGCTGCGCGTATTGGCTCGTACGCCCAGCGTACTCCTCCTGTTGACCAACTCTCAATCCTAGCTGTTAATCCATTAAGCCAAGACGTCCAAAACCTGAAAATGGCTAAATATATGTGACTTGATCCATAAAGTTGAATGCTTTAAGCCTTTGCATGGCTTAATGAAGCCCAAACAGAAAACATGAATTCCAAAAGGTCAAAATGACTCCAAAAATGTCTTAAAACTTCTTAATACAATAAGACCTCAGTGCAAGCTTCCAGATCTGACTTCAAAAAACTTCTTAAGTCTTAAAGTTTCCAACTTTACGACTTAGCATAACTCAATGGGGCCCAAATGTAAACCCTAAGTACCAAACTTGATCAAATGAGTACCAATCCATGCATGGAAGGTTTATATCCCTCAAGACCTAAACTTTATGACTCAAAAACCTCAATAAGGACACAATAAAGGGCTCAAAGGTTCTGGAGTAACTTCTACTCATAAGAACCACCTCAAAGGAACCATAACCATAACAATGTACCACTAAGCGATATCTACATGTAAAAAGTTTTCAAGGTTAAGACTTTATACCTCTAGAAGATAGATCTAGGTGCACAAAGCTTGGATCCAAAAGCTCCAAGTCAAAAAAATGACTCTTCAAGAAGTTCCTTCTTCCTCCTCTAGCACCAAAACACACCAAAAATCACTTTGAAGCTCTACAATCACTCAAATGGGGGCTAAGGGTCGATTTATAGGGTTTAGAGGGATGGAGGCTGAAGATATTAAGGTTAGGTTATGAGATAAGGGGTTTAAATAGGGCCTAATACCCTAAAATAGGGTTCTGATCTGACTAGAGTACGCCCAACGTACTTTGGGGAACATTCGCGATCCTCCTGGTCAGTATTCCCAGCATACTCCAGGGTACACCTAACGTACTACCTTCTTTTGCTAGTACGCCCCGCGTAAACTGTGAGTACGCCCCGTGTACTCAGCTAGGCCTGAAAACCACGAAACTTCTTAAGGCCATGACTTCTTCGTTATATGCCCAATTCCGAAAAAAATCCATTTTCCACAAAATCCTAAACTGTCGCTTTACCGAAATACCCTTAGGCTCCAAAACACGAATCGAACACCCGGATCACTTCTAATACATCACCCACACCCAAAAGGATGTAGATCGTACCTTCTTAAGAGCCATAATCCTTATACTGACTAAACTTTGAACCACCCCTCAGACTAGGGGTCAATTCAGAACAGAGCTTTACAGCTCTCCCCGACTTAAATTAGATTTGGTCCTCGAAATCATGCATCACTATCCCCGACATACCAGAAAACTTGAGCAACACCGCCAAAAAATCGTGAATACCACAGCCTTCCCAAGGCAACTGAAACCAATCCTCATAGGGTTCGAGAACCCAGAGATGAACGGATTCCTTGCAACCTAATCACAACTGCTCAATCTGAAATCTGAAGTCTTGAGATGGTCTGTCTCCCTGACAGACTACCCACATCGAATCATCATCAAACTGATTTCACAAGAAACCAGTCTAGATAGAATACTTCCCACTCGTAATACCTTGAGGCTTCCTAAAGAACAAAATCACTGATCAACTGTGATTACCGAATAACCAACAATTCCACACACCGACCCCAAACCACCAAACTCACTCCTACTCCTCTAGCTGCTACATGGCTGCTCTCCTGAAGAACAATTGGGGACCTCCATGCTCCTAACCTATCTGCCAACTATCTGGAACACCGCACACCTACCTGATTGTTGATCCAAAAGCACACTCAACAGTTCCCTGCAACCTCCGAAGAATACCTCATCTAACCAAAACTGCCCTATCTCCTTCAACCCATTTGATCCATCCGATCGAGATAGTCTGACAACCTATCGCCAATGAATCCAACACGAAAAGGTGAATACTACTGAATAGATATAGTCTTACATCATACCTGACCTCCTTCGACCTACCGTTTCTTGATTCTAAGATGTCGTGGCTCTATTACAGATAGAGCCACCCGAGACACCTCACAAGGGCTTAAACTACCTCCAACCAACCCGTTAACCACCTTGAAATTAAGCCCTTGACCCCCTTGGCATATAGATGCCCCACATCCAATCTCAATGAAACAAAATCCTTTACAAATTCTGATTCGGATTCCTATCCAAATCCGAATTGTTACTCCGCTCCTATCCTGAGATCCACGAATCAGAACTTGCATAATGCACCATGACTTCCTGTCATCCTTTACTCGACCGATTAATAAATACCTTTAGCCTATTCCCTGAGACTTCCAGATTCGTTCCCAGTCCAAGCACCAGGTTCTTATGAGATCCAATAATAGGGCTACCTAGACGTAGCCCTATAGAAACATGCACTACCTGACCACAAGATCATGTATCATAAGGTCTAACCCTAAGCTCAACAGTCTCCATCGGCTCCATCCTAAATTCTCATAAGCACCCGGGCTCTCCCCCGAATAATTGATCGGTCAATCACCTCTGGTCCTGATCCTAAGTAAGTTGTGGCTCCCCCACAACCCTGCGAACTAGCCTACCCTAGTCAAAATCATCTGAAAGAATCCGTGAACGCTACGCCACCCCCGCAGTCTTACATCACTCTCTACTGCTAGTGAATGCTACGACTCCCCCGCAGTCTTACAACACTATACCCTAACAGACCATTAGTGAATGCTACATCTCCCTCATAGTCTTACATCACTTTCACCCTTGCCTATGTCCTGGATACCTGGACAGTTCTCCCCCACTTAGACTCAGCAAAGTATGCTCGGCCCACGAGAGTTGAAGGATTCCTAATCCTCATTACGTTCCAATGTTCACCTTGCCGATGATTGGTTCTCACCAAAGCTAGAACACCATGAATATCCTTGCCTAAAGATCACACTACCTGAAATCCATCTAATACTTCTTGTATCCATACTAGATTAATGACTTCAGAGGCTTAAAAGCAACATCATGCTCAGATCTCAGAGTCCAACGAACGGATTGTCTAACCAAAACCTTAGTGACAACTCTCTCTTTCCACGGATGTTCCGATCGCTCTCCCACACATAAATATGAAGGCTACTAAAAACTAGACATAACTCCCTCGTTCAATCCCTTGGACCAACCCCAAAAAGGGCTGGAGCAGGTGCACTCACTACTCCTCCCTGATCGTCAAACAGTTGACCTCCTTTTCGTCCACTTAAACACAATGAAATATAACGGGCTTGCTCTGTATGGGTAATCCCTGAAGATGTGGCCAAACGTACCACACCCGTAGCATCCCAGATCACTGAACAGATTCTGACAATAACTCAAAGTAATCATGGTACATGCGGGACCCACTCCGCGAGATACGTCCATCTGAAGATCTCTCAAAGATTCCTTGACATGCTGAATGGCATCTGACAACCCTTTCTAACCCAGATAACAGCATAAACGACCCGATATCACTATTCTGAAGTGATTCAATTACCCAATATCCACCGGAAATGGCCGGAGGTAGCATATTCACAAACATCTAAAGGAATCTTGGCCCCCTCCTCCTGTGATACGTCTTCTACCCTGAGAATATGATGTAACACCTGATTCTGATCCCATTAACATTCCAAACCCTTGGACTGAAAATTCATCGCGCAATTAATGCAAGTGTTGCACTGGATCCGACCCTGCTGGCGTCTCAAATGTTGATCCAGACTCTTGGGTCTCTGCCTGAGACCTTCCAATAAATTCACCTGACCTGAACCTCTCTCATTAAGGTACTACTAATCAATATTTTGTCCTCGATTTTGAGATCCATATCATTCAGGGTCTTGCACCCTAACACACTCACCAACTCAATCGTGAATGGCTAAACTATAGTAGCTAGAGAAATCTCTGCTCTAAGCCGACTATAATCTATTCCCAAGACATAGTTTCAAATTACAAAGTGTAATAAATCACACAATCAACCCTTTCTTCCTGATACAAGAGATCTAGGGAGAGCTCGAAATCCTGGCAGTCCTTCCACTAACAGGGTCACTACCGGAGCTGGGACCAAATCCTGATCCCACCCACCCACGCATGCTCATCCTCATTCTGCAAAGCAACTATTCCCACGATCAAGACATAAAAAACAATTCTCCTTCCCATAAGCTTCTCAAATTTTCCAAGACTCTCACCGATTCAAGTGTGGGTCCTATGATTTCAGAAGTACGAGCCCAATCAATCCACATATGCGACTCGTGCTATCCACATCCATCCATCCTTATTGTCGGCTGCCTTATGTATGCAAGTTATACACATAACATCAAATAAGGCCAAATCTATTATTCTAAGGCTATAAGATCCTAAATGTGTACAATTTTAAAAAAGGTACACTTACCAATTACAAATACCAACTATTATTCTCATTCCAGCATGACATCAAATATTCCGTAGGCTACAAGCAACACATATCATGCTAACCTATTGCTAACTACTCAACACTAGCATGCAAGTCTACCAGCTCATACAACATATATAGGCATCTACCCTAGCCCTAACTAGAATGTGATTCACAAATTCATAAAGCAAATCATAACAGATAACATATGTGGGTATTGTGGGGAAACTTACTTTAGCTCAGTTGATTGCATGCACCACACCCTTTCTTGTCTTAGAAAACCTTTTCCTTGAAAACATTTATTGAAAACTTTACAGATCCTCAGTTTGAGTTCAGACACACCCAAAGGTATATCTGAATCCCTCAAACCAAGGCTCTGATACCAACTTGTAACGAACCAAAAATCAAGGAAAAACATTTCATTTTAAATATAGCTAAAACATTAATACCATTTATTTCTAACATTTCAAATCGTTGTTAAGTAAAACATTTATCAAAGTTCAACCCCAGAATCATTCGTTGCGGAAATCATAGGTGTGCACTGCGATTAATCGGAGCTCTTCTTTTCCAAAACGTTGATAGCTAAAATCAAAACTACAAACCGTAAGCACAAAGCTTACTGAATTCCCCAAATCCTACCCCACACACAATCCACACAACACATATCATATTAGCTGTAAAAGCTATCTCTACCGCATACCGCATATCAATCACATAAGACAGACGTTTATACATATAAGGATGTCGTGGGCTCGCCCCCAAGGTCTTACTCCAGGATGCCATGGGCTGCCCACATGGTCTTACATGTAAGCTCTATGGGCTCTCCCATGGTCTTTAATAGGAAAGCCCTGGGCTCTCCACATGGTCTTACATCCATTTTCCATGGGCTCTCCCATGGTCTTCCATGCAAGTAACATGGAGTCAACTAGCATACCACATATCCAGAAACATCTAGCAAACCACATAACATAAAATGGGCCGGCCTTGGTGCCTTATACCCATTGGTATGGTGAGGAGACTTAACTCGAATGTAGAAGCTTCCTGAAAGACATCTTTAGCTGCTGCCATGTCCACTTCCTGAGCTATCAATACCCACAAATATACCGAATTAGCAATTGGGTACCATACCATAATCCTTAATCCATGAATGGGGTAGAATGACCATCCTACTCCTAACCCAATATGATCCAAAGCCTAGACTCAAACCCAAAATACTGGCTTAAGGGCTTATGCGCCTAGCGTACAGGCTTGTACGCCCAACGTACTCCTCCTATTGACCAACTCTCAATCCTAGCTCTTAATCCATTAAGCCAAGACATCCAAAACCTCAAAATGGGTAAATATAAGTGACTTGATCCACAAAGTCGAATGATTTAAGCCTTTCCATGGCTTAATGAAGCCCAAACGCCAAAGATGAATTCCAAAAGGTCAAAATCACTCCCAAAATGTCTTAAAACTTCTTAATACCTTAAGACCTCAGTCCAAGCTTCAAAATTTGACTTCAACAGACTTCTTAAGTCATAAAGTTTCCAACTTTACGACTTAGCATAACTCAATGGGGCCCAAATATAAACCCTAAGTACCAAAATTGATAAAATGAGTACCAATCCATGCACGGAAGGTTTATACCCCTCAAGACCTAATCTTTATGACTCAAAAACCTCAATAAGGACATAATAAGGGGCTCAAAGGTTCTGGTGTAACTTCTACTCACAATAACTTGCTCAAATGGACCAAAACCATAACAATGTACCACTTAGCTAGATCTACATGGAAAAAGTTGTCAAGGTTGAGACTTTATACCTCTAGAAGAGAGATCTAAGTGCACAAAGATTGAATCCAAAAGCTCCAAGTCAAATAATGACTCTTCAAGAAGTTCCTTCTTCCTCCTCTAGCATCAAAACACACCAAAACTCACTTTGAAGCTCTATAATCACTCAAATGAGGGATAAGGTTCGATTTCTAAGGTTTAGAGGGATGGATGTTGAAGATATTTGGGTCAGGTTATGAGATAAGGGGTTTTAATAGGGTCCAATACCCTAAAATAGGGTTCTGATCTGACTGGAGTACGCCCATCTTACATATGGTACACACATAATACTCCAGGGAACATATGCGATCCTGTTGGTCCGTATGCCCATTATACTCCAGGGTACGCCCGACGTACGACCTTCTTTGCTAGTTCACCCCACTTAAAGTTTGAGTACGCTCCGTGTACTCGGCTAGGCCTGAAAACCATGAAACTTCTTAAGGCCATAACTTCTTCGTAATTAGCCTGATTCTAACGATCCTTATATCCACGGAAAGGTGACGAGAAGCCCTAAACTTATAAGAACTCAAACCTTTCTTAATACCTTTCAAACAAAAATCCATCTTCCGCAAAAGCCCGAGCTACCACTTTACCGAAATACCCCTAGGCTCCAACACACGAATCGAACACCCGAATCACTTCTAATTCATCACCCGCACCCAAAAGGGCCTATATCTTTCCTTCACAAGATCCATAATCCTTATAACGAACTTCTTTCGAGCCACCGCCTCAGACTAGGAGTCAATTCGAAACAGAGTGTTACATATTGTACTCTGACATTATTATTATTCCACGACATGTTTTATGATATTTGACTACTGGGATTATGCATTGATGTGATATTGATGATGTTTTTTAGTAAACTGTTTTACAAGTAACATAATTAAAACAAAATTTTTGGCATTGAAAATTAGGACGCTTCAAGTTAGTAACAGAGCCTTGGTTTGAGGGATTCGGACACACCTTCGGGGGTGTCTGGACTCAAATTGAGGGTTTGAAAGATTTTTCACAAGAAAATGGGTTTTTCTATTGTTAAACTAAAAAGTTTTGAGAAAGAACAAGGTGTGTGATGTGCAAAACCAGCCGAGATCAAGTAAGTTTTCCCCAAGATACCCATACGTTTTATGCTATGATATGATTATGAGAACTACGTGCTAGATTATGGATAAGGGTCTAGGAAGGATGCCTTTTATGCCTATTGTATGTGTATGAGAACTACATGCTAGAATAAGGCTAAAGATCTGGGAAGATGCCTGATATGCCTATTGTATGTGCTTATTGAGCTGCATGATAGTACTGATTTTACTGTGATATCAAAGCCTAAATAGGATATGCTTGGTTTGGGCTACTGAATGCCCGAACGCTGCTTGCTTTGTGCTATTAGGGGTCCTAATAATTTTTAATTAACTAGAAAATGAATATGTTAAGTTAGATATTATGAGGACTAAATAATTTAAGAAGGTTAGGTTTAGCCCTATTTTATAGCTCTCGTTTGAGTCTAACCGTTGTCGGGAGAGACCTCTCATTCGAAGAATTATCTAGTGCTAGTAGTATGTAATAGTATTCGCAAGTTAGTTAGGGAGAGATGACATGGACTTCTTGTGCAACTGATGGTGGAGAGTGGATTGAAGAGTAACCCTAGGGTAAGCCTATGATGAGATTAGTGCAATGAGCAGTAATGGTAGAAGGGACTTGGTGAAGTCAAAGCAACCCTTGAGGAAAGTAAGGATAGATGTGGAAGGTAGTATGGGCCCATACCTGAAAGCAGGGGATCCCTACTCGAGTTAAGGAGGGTCGAGACAAAACCAGGGAACCTATAGAATGTATGAGACCTCTCGAGGTTATATATGGTCCTGAAGATTATGTGTTTTAGAATAATGATGATTACGCATCACGGAGTACCAGGATCGGGATCAGGATCAGGATCAAGATTGGGATCAGGTTCGGGATCCGAACTAGTTGATGAGAGACTGCATGAGTTCATTGCATCAAAGATCACGAGAGGCATCCTTGAGGTGACCCCAGTGATTTTCAGGTCGATCAAGGAGGGGATTGTCGAGTTGATGGATGATTGCCTCCGGGAGTTCAGGTGTAACGCCCTAGTTATTTAAATAATTTAATAAATGTGAGTCCCAGACTAATGTGTGAAGAATTTTGATAGCTAGGGGTTCTTTAGTAAATTACAGAGTTTATTTGAGAAGGATTTTGGAAGTAAGGGTATGCTTGGTAATTATTACGATTTAAATTGTAAAGATTTTGAAATAATGGGGACTAATCTTGGATAAATGAATGGAAGTTTGAATGGACACAGGATATACCCGTATCCCTTCCCCCACATCACATATTCAACCCTAAGAGAATAAAATGCAGCCGCTTCTACCCATCGAATGCTTTCGTCGGCCACCAACTCCGTTTCTTCTTCTTTGATACAAATGAGGCGTCGCCTGCTGCCTTGCCGACGAGCACCACCTCCTTGCTATTGCCGGTGACATAAGGGAAGCCGGAAGAGCCACCGAGACCAACGACTACAGCTACGTCATTTCTGTGTGGGTTCTGCGTGACTGGGGGGTTCTTGGCTGCGAGCACCGGCGAACGCCAAGAGGGTTGGAGTCGGAGGAACCGCCGCCACCAGTTACGCTATTCTTCCGATCAGTTGAGCCACCGAGTAAGCAGAGCACTATCATTGTTGTTTCACTTCCGTCGGATGCGTGAGTCAAGGCCGACATCGGGGGCCTCCGTTCCTCTACGTTCTCCAATATTGGTAAACCTTTCCTTCTCTCTCTCATTCTCCTTCCTTTTTCTCTCATGAGCGTCGCCATCTCTACTCGATGGCTATCGCGTTCCGATGATACCCCTTTCCGGGTCACCGTAAGCCACCTGATGTGTGGCGGTGTAGTGTGTGTGTTCGAATTTCAGCCAATGTCGTTTTTGTGCGTGTTTCAGTGGTCGCCGAAGAGATGTGTGGGTGAAGGGTTGGTTTGAGAACGCAAGGGATCACCATGGAAGCCAGCCATGGTGGCTATCGCTGGGAGCTGCTGCCAAACACCACTGCCACCCCAAGACCATCGCTATTACCGCTGAGTGCCACCAAGTCGTGGCTGTGTTACTTTCCGAGCTTAAGGGTGGGTGTGTGTTATTTCAATGACGAATGATTGGTTTTTTTTTGTTGGCCGGATAAATCAAGAAAGCCACCACCACCACCGTGAGGTGGTGGTTGCCGCTAAACACCGCCGTCGGCCACCATGGTGTGGCTGTTTGTTTGAGTGTTAAATTAGTATGTGAATTAGTTAGTGTGTGTATGTGTGTTAGTGAGTGTATGGATTATTTTGGATAAAGCATTGTAATTGTAAGTTCCAAAAAAATTAATGAAAAGAAACTCAAACCACCACCGTAAGGTGGTGGCCGCCGCCGCAAGCCGCCACAGACCACCACTACCCGAAGTGGTAGTGGGTGGTGCCCCTCAAGCAAAACCCTAATGGACCTATCCAAAACCTTAATGGGCTTAAAGATTTATTCTGGGCCTATTGGGCCATGTTTGAGTGGAAAACCCTAATTGTGAGTAATTGGGCCTTAGACTTATTGGACCCACTTTTGGGCCATTGGGATTAGATTGTGAAATAAGCCCAAACTATTTCATGTCATTTATCAAGTAGAGTAAAGAACTTAATGGACTAAGTCCTTAATGAGCTAATTGAGGAAATATTAATATTTGGGAATTTATCAGGGCGCACGAGAATTATCTAATAAGTAAAATATTAAATAATAATCATTGGCAGAAATTAATCTAAGCAATAATGGACTTAATGGATTAAGTCCTTAACGGATTAAGTCCCTAGTGGGTTAAGTAAGAAACACTTAACCCTAGTTATCATTTGATGTGAAACCCTAATTTCACTTGGGCTTTGTATGGGGCCATCCGAGAATAATCAAATGGACTAGAGTAATTAGTTGGGCTTTAGGGTAAGGCCCATATGAAGGATTGGGCCCAATTTGGAAAATTGGGCCATAGTTGGGGCCTAGATGGTTGTATGATATTGGGCCCTAGAATGATACATGTTGGACCGGACTGATCAATTAGGCCATATGTTGGACTTTGATCCCTAGTTGACTTTGGGCCTATGGATTGGGCCATGGGCTTGGGTAAGCCAAGCTATGGGTAATGTAGTAATTATCCAAAGCATGTATTTTTAGTTATGTGTTAGAACCCAATTATTAATTGGGTGTTATTTGGTGATGACAGTTCGGGAATCTATCAGCCAGCAGCTGGAGTGGAGTCTACGGGACTTCAGCAGTGTGGGATTGTGTCTGCGGGACTTCAGCAGTGTGAGGTGAGTTTCCTTCCAGTAGGAAAGGGTCTAAGGCCACAATGCCGGCCCATTTAGTAGCAGTAGTTTCCGGACTTTGGTCCGATGCAGTTGTTAGTTTGTTTGATGCCTTCGTGGCTCAGACAGGATTTATGTGTTAAGTGTTATGGGCTATGGCCTAACGTAGTATGCAGTATATGAGTTTATGATCATGTGTGTTATGCTATTTGATATGTGTTTTTGCTATGCTATGTTATGCCCAGTCAGTTTCGGATTTCGGTCGGATGCAAGGGACAAGGTCCCAGTTAGTTCCGGACTTCGGTCCGATGCAGTTTGTTCCGGACTTCGGTCTGATGCAGGGGACAAGGTCCCAGTTAGTTCTAGACTTCGGTCTGATGCAGGGGACAAAGTCCCAGTTAGTTTCGGACTTTGGTCCGATGCAGGTTCCGAGCTTCGGCCCGATGCAGTGGGCAAGGCCCAATATGTGTTTATATGTTATTTTATGATATGTGGTAGTTTGGGGGAGCTCACTAAGTTTCGTGCTTACAGTTTCAGTTTGGTTTCAGGTACTCAGTTTTCAAAAGAGGAGCTTGGGAAGATTGCAGTGCACACACCATTTGTTCAGCCTGGGATGTTTATACTATGATATAATTGACAGTTGTTATAATATTTTGAGATACATTGCTTATGATATCTGTATGAGGTTTATTGACTATGGTTTTATCATTAAATTAAACGAAATTTTCAGACTGTGTTTTTGGGATGTTACAAGTTGGTATCAGAGCCTTGGTTTGAGGGATTTGGGCACACTTTCGGGTGTGTCTGAACTCAAACTAAGGAAGTGGTATAAAGTTTTCAAGAAAAAAAACCATGTTTAGAAAAAGATTTTAAGAAAAGAAAACAATTTTAGAAAAGGTATAAGGAAAAGAGTTTTAGAAAAAGCGAAAAGAATTTTAAAAAGAGAAAAAGGTGTGGTGCATGCAATCAGCCAAGCTCAAGTAAGTACTCCCAGATTACCCATACAAGATTATGTTATGTATATCAGTTCTAGTTTTAGTAGAACAACATGCTAGAATAGGACTAAGGATCTAGGGGGATGCCGTATGTGCCTGCTATATGTGTTTCGGCTTTATGAGAATTGCATGCTAGTATTGAGTTGACAGCAGTAGGATAGCCTGTTTAGGTTATACCTGATATTATGAGCTTAACATTGTATGCTAGTACAGTTTCTTGTATGAGGATAGAGTTGCTTGAGTAGTCTCTTGTGTCTGAATGTTGCTTGCTTTGTGCTTTGTGGGACTTAGAGTGATGGGAGTTAGCCATTAGGTGAATACGTCACATCACATGTGATCAGGGTTGAATAATCTCAGAGTGCTAGATTTGGCCCTATTACGCAGCTCTTGTTTGAGTCTAACCATTGTAGGGACGAGTCTTTTACTCGAAGGATTATCTGAGCCTCGTCACATGTGATGGTATTCGGGTGATGGCTAATTGGAATTACAAGGAGGCCTTCAGCAGCTGAGGACTGGATTTGGTTGAGTCAGATATTTCCCTAGAGAAAGCCTAGGATGAGAGTATCAGAGATTAGTAGTAGTAGAAGTGGCTTGGTGGAGTCGAGGCAGTACTTGAGGAAAGTACGGATAGATGTGGAAGGTAGTATGGGCCCGTACTACTGAAAGCAGAGGATCCGTACTCGAATCAAGGAAGGCTGAGATAAGATCAGGGAACTTGTAGTGTGTGAGATCCCCCAAGTTTGGATGAGTATTATGATGTTAGTAATGGTATATTACCGAGTATAGTGATGCTATGTGGTAAACCAGATGGTAGTTCTGGTGTCGACGAGGGATCAGGCTCGGACTCTAGAGCTGGGCAGATTGATGATCAGATGAGGGAGTTCATTCTATCTGAGAATTACGCGCAGTATCATTGACCAGACCCATGTGATCCTCAGTGTGATCAAGGAGGGCATTATAGAGATTGTGATGAGAGGCCGAGTGCATTATGCACTGAGATAACAATCATGATAGAGACCCATACATTGATGTTTCGGGAAATTCAAAGTTTGTGAGGCTTTAGATTGTCATGTGGGTTAGGGATCCCATTATTAGTAGCAGATGGTTGGTAGATGTCACCAATGTTTTCATACCAAACGTTGTCTTGAAAGGAGACAAGATCTGACTTACCTCCTATCTCCAGCGGGGTAGAGCACGATATTGATAGGAAGAAGTTGGTGGTGAGTTGAGTGATGATGCGGTAGAATGATAGCATGGAGATCGTGAGTATCTCGGGGTGCAAGACCCTGAATGAAATAAATTCTAGAGCTTGAGTTCGGGATATGGACTTGGAGCACATTGGTAAGAGGGAACCAAATCAGTTGCTTATAGTGAGGGGTCTCGGGAGGAGTTCGTAGATTTCAGATTAGCTTTCAATAGATCAGCAGGACCAGATTCGGTGCAACACTTGTGGGAAACTACACAAGGGAGCCTTTCGTTCCAGAGGTTTGAGTAAGTGTAACCCTGAGTTATCCTCAATTTGTGTCTGAATTGTATTTTAAGAGATGTTATATGCCAATTGCATACCGAGAAGCATTAGCGAATACTGATAGAGCAATCCCCCAGATTGCGGGATTGGGAAGTACAACGTCATCTTGGTTTATTCCAAGAGTGAGGAGCAACATGAGAAGCACCTGGGGGAGGTGCTAGAGACTTTAATGAGGGAGAAAATTTTAGCAAGGTTCTCTAATTGTGTGTTCTGGTTGCGCAGGGTGCAATTTCTTGGGCACCATGTCAATCGGAAAAATATTCTAGTCCATCCGACCAAGATAGAGGCCGTGATGCAGTGGGAGATTCCAAGATCTCCAATTGAGATTCGGAGCTTCCTGGGTCTAGCGGGTTATTACCGGAGATTTATTTGGATTTTTAAAAAACTTGTGTGATCTTTTGGATTAGCTGGTGTTGAAACCCTAGCACGGATAAGCGTGAGTTCTAGCAGATTGGTCATGGGTGGTGAGAAGAATTGGGAATTCTTCCAGATTTGTGTGATGTAAGGCATTAGCTGAATCAAAGTGGGGAAGAATCGCCCAAGGAATCAGAAGCGGGAGCAGTTTTCAGACTAGGATAAGTTTTGCATCATTGTTTGAAAGGAAGATAGCCCATGTGGCTGTATGGTTCGAGGATAGTGGAGATGGAAGTTCGAAAAAGCTTGCCAATAAGGAGATCGTGTTCCTGTGATGTTACTAGCAAGCCTTAGGGAATCAGGGTTGGGATTCCAGTCAGGACATGAGTTCAGCTGAGTGTGGGGCAAGCGCGTGTTCGATCCAGTGTTAGAGTGTTGTAAGTCTGCGGGTGTATCCGTAGCATTCACTAGCAGTCAGATAGTATTAGAGTGTTGTAAATCTGCGGGTGTAGCCGTAGCGTTCACATGATTAGCAGATAGTACTAGAGTAATGTGAGTCTGTGGGTGTAGCCGCAGCCTTCACTAGGTTGGTAGATAGCGTGAGTGCGTTTTTAGGACGCAGGAAGAACAGTAGTACCCACCAGTTCGAGTGTAGCAACGAGGAAATGGAAATCCACAGATTGGATTTTGGAATTTCCTAGACGGATGAGACCTGGTTAAACTAGTGATAAGATTATAGAAGCGCCGCTACAAAGATGAGAGCAAGGAAGCAGTGGAATGATTAAGGTCATTTATGACATGAGGCTACCGATGGTCATGTAGCCATCACTTTTAGCCTTAGGTTTGGTGACATCAGGATTTGACGTATAGACTCGATCAGTTAGATCAGGAAGTTATTAGAGCCTCAGTGGCATGGTAACTAGTGGAAGCTAGTTCTAGAGAAGGAATATGTTCAAAAGTCGTATGAGGCGACTAAATAGGGAGTCCTTTGGCTCCGCAATCGGGCTGGAACCCGGTATTTCAGATGTTGACGAACCAATTGAGACCTGGAAGGCCTAGATAGATTTCGGGAAGCAGCCATATGACAGGCATTTCAGTGTTCAGGCAGTTCAGTATTTCAGGCAGTTCAGTGTTTCAGAAATTTCAGTGCTTCAGATAGTTCAGTGTCTCAAGCAGTAATGGTGTTTTGAGATTTCATGTATGGATAGAGTCACAGATAGCTTGGGATATGCTAAGTCACTCAGAACGGGATTATCAGGATGTTGGCCAGGTATAAGTGAATCATAGGGATAAGTAGATTTGTGATTCTATTTTCTAGTATGAGTCTTGAGTTACCAGAAGTTGAGTAGGCAGCTGAGAAACAAGTGTATTGGATTTAGCAATCATGAATCAGTAGAGTGGTCTGTTAGGGATTCGGACCATCTCAAGACATCAGAATTTAGATGGAGTACATGTAATCTTGTTGAGAGGAATTCGTTCACCTAAGGGTTTTAGGGCCTTGTGAAGGTTGGTCATGGCTACCCTAGTAGGGCTAGGGTGTGCCCAGGATGGTGACCATTTTACTAGAGTGGGTTGGCATGTGAGAGATGGTAAGGAATGACTTCGAGGACGAAATCTAATTTAAGTGGGGGTGAGTTGTAACGCCCTAGTTATTTAAATAATTTAATAAATGTGAGTCCCAGACTAATGTGTGAAGAATTTTGATAGCTGGGGGTTGTTTAGTAAATTACAGAGTTTATTTGAGAAGGATTTTAGAAGTAAGGGTATGCTTGGTAATTATTACGATTTAAATTGTAAAGATTTTGAAATAATGGGGACTAATCTTGGATAAATGAATGGAAGTTTGAATGGACACAGGATATGCCCGTATCCCTTCCCCCACATCACATATTCAACCCTAAGAGAATAAAATGCAGCCGCTTCTACCCATCGAATGCTTTCGTCGGCCACCAACTCCGTTTCTTCTTCTTTGATACAAATGAGGCGTCGCCTGCTGCCTTGCCGACGAGCACCACCTCCTTGCTATTGCCGGTGACATAAGGGAAGCCGGAAGAGCCACCGAGACCAACGACTACAGCTACGTCATTTCTGTGTGGGTTCTGCGTGACTGGGGGGTTCTTGGCTGCGAGCACCGGCGAACGCCAAGAGGGTTGGAGTCGGAGGAACCGCCGCCACCAGTTACGCTATTCTTCCGATCAGTTGAGCCACCGAGTAAGCAGAGCACTATCATTGTTGTTTCACTTCCGTCGGATGCGTGAGTCAAGGCCGACATCGGGGGCCTCCGTTCCTCTACGTTCTCCAATATTGGTAAACCTTTCCTTCTCTCTCTCATTCTCCTTCCTTTTTCTCTCATGAGCGTCGCCATCTCTACTCGATGGCTATCGCGTTCCGATGATACCCCTTTCCGGGTCACCGTAAGCCACCTGATGTGTGGCGGTGTAGTGTGTGTGTTCGAATTTCAGCCAATGTCGTTTTTGTGCGTGTTTCAGTGGTCGCCGAAGAGATGTGTGGGTGAAGGGTTGGTTTGAGAATGCAAGGGATCACCATGGAAGCCAACCATGGTGGCTGTCGCCGAGAGCAGCTGCCAAACACCACTACCACCCCAAGACCATCGCTATTACCGCCGAGCGCCACCAAGTCGTGGCTGTGTTACTTTCCGAGCTTAAGGGTGGGTGTGTGTTATTTCAATGACGAATGATTGGTTTTTTTTGTTGGCCGGATAAATCAAGAAAGCCACCACCACCACCGTGAGGTGGTGGCTGCCGCTAAACACCACCGTCGGCCACCATGGTGTGGCTGTGTGTGTGTGAGTGTTAAATTAGTATGTGAATTAGTTAGTGTGTGTATGTGTGTTAGTGAGTGTGTGGATTATTTTGGATAAAGCATTGTAATTGTAAGTTCCAAAAAAAATAATGAAAAGAAACTCAAACCACCACCGTAAGGTGGTGGCCGCCGCAGTAAGCCGCCACAGACCACCACTACCCGAAGTGGTAGTGGGTGGTGCCCCTCAAGCAAAACCCTAATGGACCTAGCCAAAACCTTAATGGTCTTAAATATTTATTTTGGGCCTATTGGGCCATGTTTGAGTGGAAAACCCTAATTGTGAGTAATTGGGCCTTAGACTTATTGGACCCACTTTTGGGCCATTGGGATTAGATTGTGAAATAAACCCAAACTATTTCATGTCATTTATCAAGTAGAGTAAAGAACTTAATGGACTAAGTCCTTAATGAGCTAATTGAGGAAATATTAATATTTGGGAATTTATCAGGGCACACGAGAATTATCTAATAAGTGAAATATTAAATAATAATCATTGGCAGAAATTAATCTAAGCAATAATGGACTTAATGGATTAAGTCCTTAACGGATTAAGTCCCTAGTGGGTTAAGTAAGAAACACTTAACCCTAGTTATCATTTGATGTGAAACCCTAATTTCACTTGGGCTTTGTATGGGGCCATCCGAGAATAATCAAATGGACTAGAGTAATTAGTTGGGCTTTAGGGTAAGGCCGATATGAAGGATTGGGCCCAATTTGGAAAATTGGGCCATAGTTGGGGCCTAGATGGTTGTATGATATTGGGCCCTAGAATGATACATGTTGGACCGAACTGATCAATTGGGCCATATGTTGGACTTTGATCCCTAGTTGACTTTGGGCCTATGGATTGGGCCATGGGCTTGGGTAAGCCAAGCTAGGGGTAATGTAGTAATTATCCAAAGCATGTATTTTTAGTTATGTGTTAGAACCCAATTATTAATTGGGTGTTATTTGGTGATGACAGTTCGGGAATCTGTCAGCCAGCAGCTGGGGTGGAGTCTGCGTGACTTCAGCAGTGTGGGATTGTGTCTGCGGGACTTCAGCAGTGTGAGGTGAGTTTCCTTCTAGTAGGAACGGGTCTAAGGCCACAATGCCGGCCCGTTTAGTAGCAGTAGTTTTCGGACTTTGGTCCGATGCAGTTGTTAGTATGTTTGATGCCTTCGTGGCTCAGACAGGATTTATGTGTTAAGTGTTATGGGCTATGGCCTAACGTAGTATGCAGTATATGAGTTTATGATCATGTGTGTTATGCTATTTGATATGTGTTTTTGCTATGCTATGTTATGCCCAGTCAGTTTCGGATTTCGGTCCCATGCAGTTAGTTCCGGACTTTGGTCCGATGCAGGGGACAAGGTCCCAGTTAGTTCCGGACTTCGGTCCGATGCAGGGGACAAGGTCCCAGTTAGTTCCGGACTTCGGTCCGATGCAGGGGACAAAGTCCCAGTTAGTTTCGGACTTTGGTCCGATGCAGTTTCCGAGCTTCGGCCCAATATGTGTTTATATGTTATTGTATGATATGTGGTAGTTTGGGGGAGCTCACTAAGTTTCGTGCTTATAGTTTCAGTTTGGTTTTAGGTACTCAGTTTTCAAAAGAGGAGCTCGGGAAGATTGCAGTGCACACACCATTTGTCAGCCTGGGATGTTTATACTCTGATATAATTGACAGTTGTTATAATATTTTGAGATACATTGCTTATGATTTCTATATGAGGTTTATTGACTATGGTTTTATCATTAAATTAAACGAATTTTTCAGACTGTGTTTTTGGGATGTTACATCAGGAGTGACATGGCATCCAGCCAGTCAGGATCGCGTACACTATCCTTCAAGGACTTTAGGGGGTATGGTGCGTCAGACTTTTATGGGGCAAATGATCCTATCATTTCCAGGAGATGGATTGTAGACACAGAGTCTACTTAGTTGACTAGCTACTACCCTGATGGGTCGAAGGTTCAGTATGCGGTTGGATGTTTGAGAGATAGAGCCAGAGATTGGAGGGAGTCAGTTGGTGACTCTCTGTGAGCCTCAGCCATTGAGGCTATGACTTGGTCAGACTTTGTGACCAGGTTTAGGGCAAAGTTTGCGTCAACTGTGGAGCTGTAGCAGCTGGCCAGAGAGTTCCTCGACATGAGATAGACGACAAAGACAATGACGGTGATTACCGATAAGTTTCAACAAATGGCTTTGTTAGTGCCTCAGTATGCGGGAGATGAGGAGATACGGAAACCCGCTATCATGACATGTTAAGAGCTGATATTCGAGAGCATGTCAACTACTCAGACTGCATGCCTCTGGATTCTATGATTGCTTGGGCGAGAGAGAGGGAGATTGACTTCGAGCACATCAGAAATAGGAAGGCGGAAGAGGGTTATGTGATTAGGGTTTCAGGGAAGAAACCCAAGGGATCTTATGCTAGGTCGAAGGGCCATCAGGGCAAGAGCCGCTGCAGGAAATGCGACAAGCCGCATGATGGGGTGAGTAGACTAGGGTCATTGGGATGCTATAAGTGCGGCAAGATTGGGCACTTTGGTAAGGATAGTACTGCCACCACCCCACATTCCAGACATCAGACCTAATTTGCTTCCATAGCAATCAGAAGGGCCAGAAAAGGCCGGTTGCCCGAGATTGATAGCAGCAGCAGCAGTGCTAGCCCCATCGACCCTGCAGATTATTGAGGGATGGCATGGCAAGGCAAAGGCTCCCGTAGTGAGGAGCCAAGCCTTCCAGTTGACTACCGAGGAGGCATGTGCCGAACCTGATGTGGTGACGAGTATGTTTTCTTCTCCCTATCTCTTATTTTATGTTGCTTACCACATTTATATATCTGTTTTATGTGGTATTTAGGATTGTTCCATGTGAACGGTTATAACATCCCAGAAATTCAGAAGTAAAGTTGAAGGGCTAAAAGTGTAAATAAGAGGGTCGACTCGACGAGTCGATGGATAGACTTGGTGAGTTGAGTTGCTTTTCAGGTCGCGTGTTAAGTGATCAACTCGGCGAGTCGCATGGGTGGACTCGAAGAGTTGGTGCTGTATGGAGAAAACCCTAATCCCGGGAGTTGAGCCCTATATAAAGAACATAATACCCTCTCCCCAGCCTCTTTTCCTTCCCTTTGAGTTCCAGAAGCCCTAAATTCATGTGAGCTTTCCTTTGTGAGTAATTAGAGCCTTGGAGGAGGAAATCTCGGAGGGGAATTGAGGAGCAAGAAGATTTGGAGCAAGGGGCTTTGCAGAGATTTGGTTCATTCTCCAGTAGGAGCTTGCATTGGAGGTAAGAGATTTGTTCTTGAGCTTTTGTGCATCTAGAATTATCAATTGTGGGGTTTTTGGAGCATAAATGAGGTCCATCTCGAGTTTAGTGTAAAATCTAAGGTTGCTACCTCAGATCTAGGATTATAATGGTCCAGGAAGCCATAAAGTTCATGCCCAAGAGTTGTTAGTGAAGCCTTCTTGTCCCAAACCCTAGCCCAAGAGTATTTTATGCTTAGATCTCTTTGGATTCACGTAAAGTTTGCAACTTTACATAAAGAATAGCTTATGGATGGGTAGATCTATGGATTAGAGCCCCTACAGGCTTGGAAAGCCACTGTATGGATTAAGAACTAGAGGTAATCGGCGAGTCATATAGGTGTACTCGGCGAGTTGGATGAAGATAGGTAGGGACTCGACGAGTTGAAAGAACAACTCGGCGAGTATGTTGAAGGTGGCCTTGGACTCGGCGAGTCTGTTCTTGGACTCGGCGAGTCTGGTCGTGAAGTCCTAACCGTTTTGGTTGAGCTGTGAATCGGTGAGTCAAGGGACGACTCGGTGAGTTGAACAGGAGGTGACTAAGAGTTCGTGGGACTCGATGAGTCTTGGGGAGACTCGGCAAGTTGGGTCACGATATGGGAGTTTTTCAGTGCATAGGGACTCGATGAGTCAGCAGGCTGACTCGGCAAGTAGAGTCAGTCAGGAAGTTTGACCTTGACTGAGGACTTTGACATTGACCAAGAGTTGACCAGTTGACTTCCAAGGGTATTTTGGTAATTATTGGTATTTATTGGGTTCAGTCTTTCGGTATTATCAGTAGTGGAATTCATTTTGGAGGTTGGAGCAGCGTGATCTTATCTTTTAAATCAGCAGTTGTGAGGTGAGTTATCCTCGCTATATCGAAAGGGTCTAAGGCACCAAGATCGGCCCTTATTCATATTGTAATTCGGGTAGTAATCATGATATGTTATTGCTTTGCTATGTTGATATCCTGTTATGTAGGATGGTATATATTAGTGACCGATTAGGTCGGTATCCTGGTTAGGATGTTGCTATGCTTTGTGATCTGTTAGATCTATTGATTAGTTGTGAATGGTTATATGTTATATGTTATATGTTTATGTGCACATGGTTGTTGGATTGGGTTGGGTTGAGGCGGGTCTTGCTTTGTGCTATACGCCAACATACCCAGGGCGGACCAGTTATCCTGAAGGCCTAACGAACAGTCCGGATAGGTTGTAGACCCCATGAGGGCGGACCAGACGTGCCGAGGCTCGGAGAGTGGACCAGGCCGATTGAAGGCCCGATGCGGGCGAACCAGTCATACTGTAGACTCAGAGAGTGGACCAGGTGGGTTGAAGGCCCGGTGCGGGCACACCAACCACACCGTAGACTCGAGGGATATTGCTGATGGGTTTTGGTCATAAGACATCCTATGTGCTCATACAAACCTAATCCTTGGATCTAGGTTTCTCTTATGTACATGCTTTGAATCCAAGACTATAAACCCTAATTCTAGCATATGGAAATCGATATTAACATGTAATTAGGTTTAAGATGTTACCTTGATTGTTATGTAGCAATAACAATCCCAATCCCACCTTGAATTGACTCTGGAAGGCTTAGAGTCACAAGTGTCACTCCTCTAATGGCTTACAAACACCAAGAGCAAATGGAGAAGGTATAAAGAGAGAGGAGAGAGGTTAGAATTCGTCCTTAGGACTTCCTGGGAAGGGATACACGAATTCATGAGCCTTAGGGTCTTTATATAGGTGTAGAGATAGGGTGTCAGTCATTATCCTTATCTAGTTGCTTATCCACAAAGCAACCCATAAGGTAATCCTTGAATCCTCATCATAGTCGAATTCTAAGGCCTTATCACCTTAAAATCGTCCAACCTAATAATAAAATAATCCTTACCTTATTTTGTAACTATCACATAATTACAATTCAGCCCCTGTAATTTAATTAATTACACTTGATCACAAAATTAATTCCTAATTAATTATTGACCAATATTAATTAAACAAATATGATTTCTCCTTTAATATATTATTCTTATAACATATTAATAAATCATATTATCCTCTCTCTATATATATTTCTCCAATCAAGTTGCTTTGGTGAAGGCAACCCAAAAGGACCATGCACCATCGGGTTAAGTACATACCAAAATAGTTATGAACTTAGACACTAATCCAACAGTCTCCCACTTGGATAAGTCTAATAACTATTATGTGTATGCCTTTAGATCCTGATCTGCAATCGTAGCTTTCCAAAGCCACTGTCAACTCTGATCCTATCAGATACGCGTGTCCTTAGATAAGGGATCATATATTCCTCCATTCTAGATATCGTCTGAGATATGATTTCTAATCATTCTCTTTGTACTATTTCTCGATCTTCGATTTATGACGACTGACTAATTGAACAAATCAAATTAGCCCTAGCCCAGCCGAGCATTTACGTTTGTCATCACTAAACCATCGATGGGCCCAAAAGATATCGCTTTTATCCTACCTTGGATAAAAGGAACGGATAAACTTTGATACAATGGTTGCTTGCACTCACTCATCGAATAACACACAACAATATGTTTTATAACACCAAGTTACTAGTGCGTTTTCATATTATCAATGTGCAACCGATTAGAAAGATACAACTCACACATCTCAGTTTCAAGAATATAAGATGTTATCGTCTTACCAATCACTCGTGATACAATTCATGGAGTGATCCAAGCGAGCGTGGGTTTAATCCAATGCTCAAATTCATATTCGTAAGCACTCATGAACGTTGCAGCAAACATTTGCTTATGTCTAAAACTCTTTTAGACAATCCACACACCAATTCACGACAATCTTCATTCATATCTACTTCCAACATATGAACGACTGTGGCCCGTTCGAATAATTTGACTGTTCTTAACCAATTAAATTATTCAGGAAGTCAAAACATGCAAAGTGAAACACAAGAATAATACTAATCCCATATGGCCTCAAAACTTTGAGTATAAATAAAACTCCTTTTATTTATCACCATATCGATTACTCATTATTTGTTGTTTCGGGTAATCAACTTCTTACTTGAATTACAACACTTATCCCATGCTCCTAGCATGCACACAATGTTCACTTATAGTTCTTACTTTGTGAAATAGATCACATTGAACACATTTCCAATCATTCTCATTTCACAACTCCAAATCCTTTTTCATAAGTGAAAGAATATCAAATTCTTGCAACTTATAGAATATGCTAGATTCTAACATCCTATGCAATGATTCTTTTGTAATGTCACTGCACCAAAGTCACAAAGACTATTGCCAATGATATTACAAAGTCCTCTACCGGAGATTGTTACAAGACAATTCCTTAGATATGATGTCTCTCACTCAAAGTACATTCCTTTGAACATCCTTTTGCATAAAAGTTTCTAATCTAGACATAGATTTTCAATATTCAATTCCCAATATGGACACGCTTCCATATTTTCCATACAACAACTTATTCTTAATAGAATCTTATTTATTCATAATAATGTCAATATGGTCCATCCAATACCATGCTTCCAACTACTCATAAGCAACCAATCCTCATCGAACTTTGGATTGTCCTTTGATAGTTGTTTAATTATTTTGGTCAAAACCGATTCTAGTCCCTTTTCCCTCTAAATGCGCTAGACATTTGGAAAACTTTAGAATGGTCAAACATTAAAGCATTTGCAATCGATCCTATACCCGAAGCGTATGGGACACGATGCACAATGTTTTATTTGCTATGTTCTCAAAATTCGAATTGTGAAAAGGAATTCCGTAATCATAATCGAAATTTTAAGAACAAACTATGTACCTTTGACTAAATTTATTAACATTTTTCAACCTAAGCCGTTAGATTTGAAATGAAGCATAATATTCTCTCCCTTAATTATAGCAAAACAACTTTACAACCCTTACGACTTTGCAAGGTATAACTCTTGTTTTCTATAATTAATATTGCCAACTTTAAAAACTTTCCATAATAATCATACAATCATAACATTTATGCTCCCACTATCATGATGATTATTATAAAACATAACACTTATGCTCCCACTAGCTTTGACATGTATTCATAAACATCTTAACTTTCAGAAAAACAATACCTATTGAATTTCTTAAGTCCATGTTTCTAATACTTAATGCTTTGATAATCTTTTATCAAGGCTTCTTGAACTTATACACCTTTGCCTTAGATAGTTCATATGTGTGTCTAAACTATTAAGACTAATTGCCAAACCTCATAATTCAAATCATGGAAAGGGATACCGTAACCATAATTGAATTCGAGAATGCAATTGTACAATCACCATCTTCTTAAAATCTTTCTTAGTGAAAGCATTTCCTCACAATCATTTTCATGAAGAAGGAAATCTTATGACACTTAGATTTTAAATGGTGTATGTGTTTCTATCCATGTGAATTTGTTAAAACCAAAGTTTACGACAAATTCAAATTCATATGGAACGAACTTTCTTAATCTTGATTTCTTGCCTTATGGTAGCACAGCTGCCCACCACGTCTTCCAAGTAGTTAAGCATCTAAGCTTTTTCCTATCAATGTAGCTTTCATTGATCAAGGTGCGTTGCCTTTTATGCATTCAAAATGAGAACTCAAAGAACTCACATGCATAATTAACTTAATTAGAATAGCACAGAAACAAAATAATGTCAACATGATAGGTTGCAAAACCTCAACTCGTGTGCTAGTGATGATCAATAAGGTTTATTTGATTTGTTCTTGAAACCTTTCAAGACCATTAAGACTCCCACTGACTCCTTGACATATAAGATTCTCTTGGTAATAACCATTTCTTGACAAACAATTATTCAAGAGTTAGTGTAGCTTTTATCAAAACACTTCATAAATTGGTCCTAGTTGGCCTTTGTCTTATCCAAGACATCACAACTTTTCCACATTTGATGAATGTTATAAACCTTTAATACTTTTCACTCATTGTCACAATCTTAACTTTAAGACTTGTTATTGGAATGAATTATGATTGACTTTTGATTCAACCATTTCTTCAATTCTTGATTCCTCTTCTTAAACATACAATTGTACTAAGACTTACTTAGAGGATCAATTGAGATATGGTTCTTAATCATAAAGACCTATCATAAAGAATAAAAGGTACTC
The DNA here is from genome assembly GCF_052625555.1 of Lactuca saligna. NCBI lineage: Eukaryota > Viridiplantae > Streptophyta > Magnoliopsida > Asterales > Asteraceae > Lactuca > Lactuca saligna. The sequence continues at coordinate 8,100,817 of NC_136421.1, forward strand.
TCCCTTCTTCTTAGAATGGAGAAACTTTTATCTTTCTGCCTACTTGATTCTTATTCGTTTTGCTATTGATTTCAACCCTTTTAATAAATTCCGAATTATACTTAATCTTGTAAGTGTAATCATATTTACTAAGCCTTTAGTAAATCATGACGAATATCTTTGTTACTCTTATGGTGAACTTGATCAACACACAAGTTTGTGTACTCGATCTCCTAGTCCTTCACTTGAAACTTTGTCAACGAATTTGTCTAATTTCCAAATATGAAATTTCTCATTCATCATGCAACCAAGTTGCGTGATTCCAAATTTCAGTCCAATTGAAATTTGGGCGATGAGAAACTCTCCCTATTCGGTAAATTCTCGACATTTCCATAAATAACATAACTAAGAATCATATCCATTCATTGTAGAAATATGCAAACATCAATTTTCATAACGATTTCATTGCAAGGAAGTAAACAAATAAATAAATAAGTCAAACAAAATTTATTTTATTTATAAAAGCAGCGGAAAAACATTTGTCCTTACAATGCAAAATCTATTGAAAACTATGTAAAAGGAAAATTTCTAAGAACTCTATCATAACTATCTAAGCTCAAAATCCAATCTTCAAGTCCATGCGATCGAGATCCATCTCTTGTGATTAGATTCATCTTGCTCTCTTATCAAGCTTCCTTTCTTTTCACCGATCCTGCAAAACATTCAAATGCAATCTTATCACATCATGTATTAAGAATCAATGAATAGGAACTTAACAGAGTTAGATAGTGGATTTTACCTGAAGCGTAGTCATACTTTTGACTCTTCCATCTCTTAGGTAAATAGGGCAACTTCGTCTCCAATGCCCCTTCTCTTGGCAATAAAAGCAAATTGACTCTTTTGGAACAACACATGGAACTACTTCAGACATCGCCTTTCTCTTATGATCAAACTTTTTGATCATTGCATGTCTTTCATTGCCATTGTCTATATCCATGGAGGTCTTGAAGGCAGATTCACCAATCAACTTTGCTTTTCTATTGCGCCAAACCATTGCTGATTCAGTAGCAATAAGCATATTGGTGAGATCAATAAGGGTCACGTCGTGGTTCATCATATAGTACTCTCTCACGAACTTACTATACGAGTTAGGAAGTGACTGAAGAACCCAATCAATAGCCATCTCTTCACCGACAACGGATCCCATCATTCTTCATACGAGTTAGGAAGAAGTGAAGCATGATTTCTTGTTCCTCGATCGAATCGTGGAATATCATCTTCATGTGGAATGCTTGTTCCATGGGATTTGAGAAGACCATAGTTGTCGAACTTTGACATCTACAAAACGGGAGAAACAAATTCAAGTTAGTTGATTGATTGATTGAGTCCTTAGTAAATCACCCAAATGAGATACTAAGGCTAGGACCCAACATAATACGCTACATCTTAGAAAAGGGATGCCGTAATCTAGTTGCAAAATATTTGAAGGTAAGTGAATGACGATTCACTAATTTCCACCATGAAAAACGGAAAAATAAATTTAAGTTTTTAAATCTATGAAAACTCCTAGATCCTTTGAGATTCATTGAACATTTCAATGGAAAGTTTAAATCTCGATATGCCCCTCTTGTTTGTGACTGGGATGCCGAGGATCACAAAGCGGGTGTGAATAACCATGCAAAGTTACATGGTTCCCTCACATGTTACAGTCACCTATTCGTTGTGCCGTTAAACCACACACGTTCCACCGAACTATGACAAACATTGAGTCACCCTTTGCGACCTTTTCTTAGAACCATTTAGTGTGCCGGTAAACCACACACGCTCCACTAACGTCTTCGCAAGGGCACAAAGTGTAATTTCATGGAATTGCATCAATTCACTTTTCCCTAAGTAACTAATATTGGGAATTTGAAAAACATTTAGTTACTTTGTATTTCATTATACTTATAATGGAAGGTTTCATCCTATCCTACCCGTTCGACTAACGACCCTCCACTAGTCAAGAGTGTGGTGGGTAAGAGTGGATACCCATTCAATCACCATTTTATAGGCAATTTCCTTAAACACCCCTTATAGACCAGCTTCGTGAATGAGGCCGACTAACGGTAAGACTGACTTTTACTCATACATATATATAATGTTAGACTTTTAATGTTATATATAGTATAGGGTGCATTTTACACTTTTAAAATATTAGGTGATCAAATTTAACAATTATACTTTTAATTCAATTAAATTGTAAACCAAAACTTTTATGGATTTATTAAATCTCTTTTAATTATACACCTTAATTAATTAATAAAACCACAAGGGAGTGATTTGAACTTTTTCAAAACAATACTAGGGTTTTAGAATTTAACATTCCTAATTAACTTTTAATCAACTTTTAAATTCCAAAACTTGAGGGCAAGTTTTGGAACATTTCAAAAACATTAGGGTTTCAACTGTTTAAATTTCAAAACAACAAAACTTTTGGGTTCAAATTTAAACTATAAAACCTAAAGGGCAAAATATGAAACTTTTCATAGCAACAAGGATCAAATAACAAATAATTCAAATTAACATTTAATCACATAATTATCCATATTTGATTTATTTAATGATTTCTTGCAAAACAATTTATCAATTTACTCAAAATAATTAATCAATTATCTTATAAGGAAACAATTATCTTATTAATTGATAAATATCTTCAATTAGATCAAAAATATAGTCAAATATATCATATAATCGGATTAATAGTGATCTAACATAGTAAGGTAACTATCCATATGCAAAAACAGCAAGAAATCCCGAGATAAGCACTATCTGACGAGTTAACTCGTCGAGTCAAGCCTGGACTCGTCGAGTCACCCTGGACTCGGCGAGTTCAGTTATGGACTCGACGAGTCCAGCCTCTAGAATACCAAAAATCAATTTTTTTAGATATACAATGCATCAATACAACTGAAACCATCCTAGGCTCTGATACACTAATGGGTTTTGGTCGTAAGACATCTTATGTGCTCATACAAACCCTAATGCTTGGATCTAGGTTTCTCTTATGTACATGCTTTGAATCCAAGACTATAAACCCTAATTATAGCATATGGAAATCGATATTAACATATAATTAGGTTTAAGATGTTACCTTGATTGTTATGTAGCAATAACAATCCCAATCCCACCTTGAATTGACTCTAGAAGGCTTAGAGTCACAAGTGTCACTCCTCTAATGGCTTACAAACACCAATAACAAATGGAGAAGGTGTAAAGAGAGAGGAGAGAGGTTAGAATTCGTCCTTAGGACTTCTTGGGAAGGGATACACGAATTCATGAGCCTTAGGGTCTTTATATAGGTGTAGAGATAGGGTTTCAATCATTATCCTTATCTAGTTGCTTTTCCACAAAGCAACCCATAAGATAATTGTAACAGCCCGGAATCTCAAGTATTGTTAAAATTATATTTTGGGGTGTTTTAAAGGGGGGACTCGGCGAGTTGGAGCCAGACTCGCCGAGTAGGATCGCAGACCTGGTCGCGGGTTCGCGACTGGACTCGACGAGTCAGATAGGGACTCGGCGAGTCTGCGCTGTTTAGCGAAAACCCTAGCCGTTTAGGTTTGGGACGGATAAAGGGGGGGCTTATAGGCCGTCATTGTTCGTTTTGGCCTACTAAGAAGAACCCTAATCGGTTGTGTGCATCTGGAGCAAGGATTGAAGGCTATTGGTGATCTTGAAGAAGTTATTGTGCAAGGAAGAGAAGGGTTTGGCTAAAGGAACAGCCGGGAATCACATTCTGAGGATTAGAGACACAGAGAGCACATTATCCAGGTAAGGATTCGTGTATACTCTGCTATGGTGATGTATTCAGAGGATTAGGCTTTATGGAACCCTTTTATGGATAGATTGAATGTTACCCTTGTTCCCCAAGCGATTGTAACCCTGTATTAGGACCCTTGGAGGTCCAGAATATCCCATGTCTGTGCATTTCGGGAATTGGTGAAGGTTTTGGATTGAAATCCTTATGCCTTAGGTCAAAATGTAAATTATAAGTTTTGGGGTGTAGCATGAGCACCTAAATGAAGACCTTATGTAATGGACCAGTCAAGGAAGGCCAGACCTATGAATGGTCGGAGCAGTTATGACCTTAGGAAGTAGTTTGAGCGGCTGCATGGCATGGACTCGCCGAGTCAGATGAGCAGACTCGGCGAGTAGCTTGAAGAATAATTGGGACTTGTCGAGTTGTTCATCAGACTCGGCGAGTGGAGTCGGGGTGGCCCCGTGATTCTTCCAGGAGTAACTCGTCGGGTCAAGGAGGATACTCGACGAGTAGAAGGGAAACCTTAGAGGATTGGAGGACGACTAGACTCGCCGAGTCGCCAGAGTACTCGCCGAGTCTGGTTGAGTTGACCGTGGACCGTTGGCCAGAGTTGACCCATGTGTGATTTCTTAGGGCCAGTTAACGTGGAAGATAAAAATATTAATAAGAGATATATGATGTTATAGGGAGCTTGTAGCTCGGCGGATCAAGTACGAGGGATTTCAGGAGTTGCTAACTTTCAGTATCCGCGAGGTGAGTCTTCTCACTATACTGTACCCGGAAGGGTTTGACTGTGTGACCGGAAGGTCGGATATGATATGTGTTATAAGTGCTATAAATGGAAAGGTAATTGCTATGCGTGCTATGTATGTTATGTGGGCCGGAAGGCAGTATGTTATGTGACCGAAAGGTCGGATATGATATATGATATATGTGCTATATGTGTTAGGATAAATGTATTATGTGCTGTGTATGTTTATGGGCCGGAAGGCAATATGTTATGGGCCGGAAGGCAATATGTTATGGGCCGGAAGGCAATATGTTATGGGCCGGAAGGCGAATATGTTATGGGCCGGAAGGCATTTATCTCATGGGCCGGAAGGCGTTGTGTTGTGGACCGGAAGGTCCGGGCCTGGAAAGGCGTATATGCGTAAGTTGTATATTGGGGAACTCACTAAGCTTCGTGCTTACAGTGTTTTGTGTTATGTTGTTTTCAGGTTCTTTCAGTAACACGGGATGGCACCAGCTCGATTGTACACACCAGAGAAAGAGTTATGTTTTGGAGAATCCTGGTTTTCTATTCAAGTGAAAATGAACTATGTTTTGTAATTCAATTATGAATGAGATTTTAAACAAGTGTTCTAATAAAATGATTATTTTAAATAGAAAATTTTGCCTTAAAATTTACGGTGTTACAAATTGGTATCAGAGCCTTGGTTTGAGGGATTCGGATGCGCCTTCTGGTAAATCTGGACTCAAACTGAGGAAGTAAGAAAAAGTTTTCAAATAAATAGTTTTCTTAAAGCGAATAAGAGTTCAAAGAGAAAGAAAGAAGGAGCAGTGTTTACAATCAGCCAGAGCCAAACGGTGATTTCCCAAAATACCCTTACTTTTGTGTTATGAAATACCTATGATGCACTTTATGAGATATTATTGCATGCTAGAGACAGGCTAGGTATTTCATATCTTAGGACTAGAGTGGCCTGATTTGTGACGCCTTAGCCTAGAGTTTGTTGTTATATGTGCGTTATGCTTTTGAGTATGTGATGAGTGAGAGTATCCAGTTAGAACCCATGAGGGGTAGAGTTACAGGGTTCAGGGGTATTTCCGAGGATGAGCCGAGAAGGTGGAGTTATCACAGATAGGGAGTCCTATGTATTCTTCGATGCTCGAATGCTGCTTGCTTTGTGCTTTGTGGAACTCTCGATGATGGGAGTCAGCTACTAAGTGAGTATGACGATATTCAGGAGGTAGATGGCTGACATCATTAGGAGCTCTTCAGCAGTTGATAGCAAAGAAGTGGGAGGACGACGGAAGAGACTAGGGAGTAAACCTAGCCAGATGAGTGCGCTGGTTAAGTAGAGGATTTCGCTGGAGAGCAGGCACGTGCGATGGGATTGGTGAAAGAGCAGGTCGAGCAGCTACTTAGGAGCTCTGGGATGGTCCGTGTGGAAAGTATGGGTAGATGTGGCAGGTAGTATGGGCCCGTACTACTGAAAGCAGAGGACCCATACTTGATACAGGGAGCATTCTGAAGGTCCTAAGGAACGGATTGAGGAGTGATGCTATGGTTCGAGTACCATACATCAGAGCAGATTGAGGAGTGATGCTATGGTTCGAGTACCATACATCAGAACAGGTTGAGGAGTGATGCTATGGTTAGAGTACCATACATCGGAGCAGATCGAGGAGTGATGCTATGGTTCGAGTACCATACATCGGAGCAGGTTGAGGAGTGATGCTATGGTTCAGGTACCATGCATCGGAACAGATTGAGGAGTGATGTTATGGTTCGAGTACCATACATCGGAGCAGATTGAGGAGTGATGCTATGGTTCGGGTACCATACACCGGAGCATATTGAGAAGGGATGTCATGGGATGAGTACCATGGTTCGTAGTGAATGATGCTTGTGATTATCTTATTATCCGGTCATGATCGATGAGGTAGAGGTCGGACGCTATGGGTTTTAGGCCTATATACCATGATTGAGTATGAAGAGGCGTCCCTCGAGAGGAAAGGCGAGTGCATATCAGAGTATTTTAAAGGAAGAGGAAAATTTCGGTCTGAGTTGAGCAATCAGTCGATAGAGGAGAGGTTATCTTCTAGGTGGGTGGTGCTATTTTTGTTCGTGTGCAAGACACGGGAGGCCTGATGTTTCAGTTTTGGATTTGGGAGTACACCCTGCAGGTCGTTATCAATAATGATTTCCTCAGAGTATCAGGTAGCAGGAGTGCCGCGAGGCAGTGACTTATCGGGAGCAGACAGTCAGTGGGGACTGAGGTGGTCGAGGACCACACCACACCTAATTGAGAATAGTAGGTTGTATTATAGTGGTAGCAGTGGGGAGTTCAGTCGAGTTTTGCAGTGCAGGGAGTTTTCGTCTATGTTGGGAGTGGGCCCCTGTCCTTGGGACAATTCCGGCGTTGGAACATTGGTTGATGAGTTGAGGTGAGAGGAACGATGATTTTGCGGTGCAGTCTATGAGCCAGGGATGTTATTGAGCAGTTGAGATGCTTAGTGTTAGATTGGTATGGGATTTGGAACGATTAGAGGCAGTCGTGATGAGAAGTTCTTGAAGAGTTAATCAGAGGTTCAGAGTATAGAGGGTTGATTGATTTCCTTAAGGGGGGGGGGGGGGATTATCGGGCGTTGCGTAGCATTCTCCTGGAGCAGGTGTGATTTCGCTGGTGGAAAAAATAGTCGTGAGTTGGTTGTGTGCTAATTGGTAATGGTTCGAACCCTAAGTGGGGGAGAACTGGGTGCAGTATGTAAAGCAAAGATTTGTCAAGAGTAGTTATAAGTGGAGTATAGAGATATGCTGTAAGAAATCATGAGACCAGAGATGTCGGTGATCGAGGAAAGGGGTCAGAGTGAGTTAATGCGGGAAGTACTTGAGGAGGAGGACGAATGTATCCATGACAGGTGATTGGTGTTGTTGCAAGTAGATAGGGAATGATTGGGCGGCCAACTCCCGGGGTCAGTATGCGTATCCTTGTTTGGATTTTGAGTGTCGGGAAAAAGGGTTTCGGAGAATTATCAGCATATCTCGTAACGTCAGCATTTTCTCGTATTCCAATCGAGAAATTGGATGCACCGAAGTTGTAAGGTGGGAAAAATGTAGATCTCATTATGCGGTTCAGAGTAAACGTATTATTGTGTTGATATGATGCTTGGGGCAGGAGATCAGTGGTAGAGGCAGGATCTTGTGGTGTTCTGTTGGGGTACTCTGTGGTATCCGGGTATGATATCCTTATTTCGGAGTTACTAGTGAATCCTGAATTGAATTGACGTGTGGCATATCAACTATCTGTGGATCTAGTGGGAGTCCTTCGAGTAAGGGCATCCAGGGAGATTATTTGAGAGAGTGGATTTTCGAAATATGGGCATTTGTTACATTGATTGCCTCCAGAGTCTGTGATGGATATTCGAGCCGTAGTACTCCCTACTCAGAGGGTGTTGTGATGCTGCGTGGAGTTGCAGTACTCACTAGATGGCAAGAGAATTTCGATGTTGGAATGTTTTCGAGCAGTGCATGATGTGGAAGAGTTGGGTTTGAGTAGCCCTGGTATTGAGCCCTTGGAGCTTGGATGTTGAGTCGGGGGCGAGACGGGGGTCTCCGTCTCTGTCAGGAGATGCAGGGAGATACGCAGGGAATATGCGGAGCAGAAACCAGAGATTTGAGTTGAGACGATCCTCGGTTGGATTGTATTTTTCTCGCATGAGGAAAAGAGGATTTCGTGACTTGCGTGTCACTGGGCCGGGATAGTGGTAACGGGGAGGAAGTTAGTGGGACACTTGGATCATGATACGGGTGACGTTGGGGGCTCAGCTGTGGAGTCAAAAGCTGACCTGGTATTCAGTCTCGAAAAGGGATAGGAGAAGTGAGCTAGAGTCTATCATGATGTTGTCTGAGGATACTTTAGAGAGAGGAAAATGATCCAGACGCTCGAAGACTTGCTTCGGGCATGTGCATTAGATTTCGGAGGAAGCCGCGATACGTATTTATCTTTGGTTGAGTTGTTCCATAACAACAGCCATCATTAGTGCATTGGTATGCCGCCCTTTGAGCTGTTGCATAGGAGGTGATATTGGATCCTCATTTACTGAGGAGAGGTAACGCATGGACCCGAGAGTCCTTGCGAGCAGATCCAGAGCATGTGCGATACATGGAGTAGTGGCAAGGTCATCAAGCGGATTTCCCTAGGCAAGGGAAGGGAAAGGTAAGTTGGGGCTAGTGCAGTATGTGTATGCGATTGCAAGAGGAGAACTCGTGAGAGTTGCTCTGAGAGTGAGAATGGGGCTCTCAGTCATTCCGAAATGGATACAGTGGACTTTGGATCGGGAATCCGGTGATTCGTGGTTTCCTAACCCTTATGGGTCGAGTGATCGTTGAGATTTGGAGCAGAATTGCATCGTGGGTAATTCTCGGTTACATGGAGTAGTGGGTAGTACAGAGATCGTGCTTCAGTCGACAGAGCAGATTCAGCAGGTTAAACAGAGGTTATTGATCGCCTAGAGCTGACAGAAAAGTTATGCAGACAGACGCCGGTACGGGCTTGAGTTTCAGGTCGGCGACTTCGTACTCCAGAAGGTCCCTCCTGGAAAAGGGGTGATTCAATCCAGGAAGAGGGGCAAGTTGGGACCCCGGTATGTTGGGCCTTTTCGTGAAATTGTGAGGGTAGGACGGGTGGCCTACCGTTTGGAGTTGCCAACGGAATTGAGATGGATCCACGACACTTTTCATGTGTCGCAGTTGAAGAAGTGTATAGTCGATGAGTCAGCAGTGGTTCCACTAGAGAACATTTAGGTGGATGCGAGCCTGAGTTATGCTGGGAGACCAGTGGCCATCAGGAATCGGAAGATCAAGGTTCTGAGGAACAAGGAGGTACCTCTGGTGTTGGTTCAGTGGCAACCCCGGAAAGGATCGAAAATGATTTGGGATTCGGAACGTGAGATGCGGGAGCAGCATCCGGAACTATTTTCAGATTAAGACTTCGAGGGCGAAGTCTGATTCTAGTGGGGGAGAATTGTAATAGCCCGGAATCTAAGTATTGTTAAAATTATGTTTTGGGGTGTTTTAAAGGGGGGACTCGGCGAGTTGGAGCCAGACTCGTCGAGTAGGATCGCAGACCTGGTCGCGGGTTCGCGACTGGACTCGACGAGTCAGATAGGGACTCGGCGAGTTTGTGCTGTTTAGCGAAAACCCTAGCCGTTTAGGTTTGGGACGGATAAAGGGGGAGCTTATAGGCCGTCATTGTTCGTTTTGGCCTACTGAGAAGAACCCTAATCGGTTGTGTGCATCTGGAGCAAGGATTGAAGGCTATTGGTGATCTTGAAGAAGTTATTGTGCAAGGAAGAGAAGGGTTTGGCTAAAGGAACAGCAAGGGAATCACATTCTGAGGATTGGAGACACAAAGAGCACATTATCCAGGTAAGGATTCGTGTATACTCTGCTATGGTGATGTATTTAGAGGATTAGGGTTTATGGAACCCTTTTATGGATAGATTGAATGTTACCCTTGTTCCCCAAGCGATTGTAACCCTGTATTAGGACCCTTGTAGGTCCAGAATATCCCATGTCTATGCATTTCGGGAATTGGTGAAGGTTTTGGATTGAAATCCTTATGCCTTAGGTCAACATGTAAATTATAAGTTTTGGGGTGTAGCATGAGCACCTAAATGAAGACCTTATGTAATGGACCAGTCGAGGAAGGCCAGACCTATGAATGGTCAGAGCAGTTATGACCTTAGGAAGCAGTTTGAGCGGCTGCATGGCATGGACTCACCGAGTCAGATGAGCAGACTCGGCGAGTAGCTTGAAGAATAATTGGGACTCGTCGAGTTGTTCATCAGACTCGGCGAGTGGAGTCGGGGTGGCCCCGCGATTCTTCCAGGAGTAACTCGTCGGGTCAAGGAGGATACTCGACGAGTAGAAGGGAAACCTTAGAGGATTGGAGGACGACTAGACTCGCCGAGTCGCCAGAGTACTCGCCGAGTCCGGTCAAGTTGACCGTGGATCGTTGGCCAGAGTTGACCCATGTGTGATTTCTTAGGGCCAGTTAACGTGGAAGATAAAAATATTAATAAGAGATATATGATGTTATAGGGAGCTTGTAGCTCGGCGGATCAAGTACGAGGGATTTCAGGAGTTGCTAACTTTCAGTATCCGCGAGGTGAGTCTTCTCACTATACTGTACTCGGAAGGGTTTGACTGTGTGACCGGAAGGTCGGATATGATATGTGTTATAAGTGCTATAAATGGAAAGGTAATTGCTATGGGTGCTATGTATGTTATGTGGGCCGGAAGGCAGTATGTTATGTGACCGAAAGGTCGGATATGATATATGATATATGTGCTATATGTGTTAGGATAAATGTATTATGTGCTGTGTATGTTTATGGGCCGGAAGGCAATATGTTATGGGCCGGAAGGCAATATGTTATGGGCCGGAAGGCAATATGTTATGGGCCGGAAGGCGAATATGTTATGGGTCGGAAGGCATTTATCTCATGGGCTGGAAGGCGTTGTGTTGTGGACCGGAAGGTCCGGGCCTGGAAAGGCGTATATGCGTAAGTTTTATATTGGGGAACTCACTAAGCTTCGTGCTTACAGTGTTTTGTGTTATGTTGTTTTCAGGTTCTTTCAGTAACACGCGATGGCACCGGCTCGATTGTACACACCAGAGAAAGAGTTATGTTTTGGAGGATCCTGGTTTTCTATTCAAGTGAAAATGAACTATGTTTTGTAATTCAATTATGAATGAGATTTTAAACAAGTGTTCTAATAAAATGATTATTTTAAATGGAAAATTTTGCCTTAAAATTTACGGTGTTACAATAATCCTTGAATCCTGATCATAGTCGAATACTAAGGCCTTATCACCTTAAATTCGTCCAACCTAATAATAAAATAATCCTTACCTTATTTTGTAACTATCACATAATTACAATTCAGCCCCTCTAGTTTAATTAATTACACTTGATCACAAAATTAATTCCTAATTAATTATTGACCAATATTAATTAAACAAATATGATTTCTCCTTTAATATATTATTCTTATAACATATTAATAAATCATATTATCCTCTCTCTCTATATATATTTCTCCAATCAAGTTGCTTTGGTGAAGGCAACCCAAAAGGACCATGCACAATCGGGTCAAGTACATACCAAAATAGTTATGGACTTAGACACTAATCCAACAATTGCGAGACTTGTAGGGTGGACTAGGTGGACCGAAGGCTCGATGCAGCGGACCAGTCAAACAGTAGACCCAAATTGCATGGTTGTTCTATGTTCTGTTATGATATGGCTTGTTATGTGTATGGTATATGTGGTTGGTATTTTGGGGGTATCTCACTAAGCTTTCGGGCTTACAGTTGTGGTTTAAATGTTTCAGGTATTTCAGGAGATCGTGGCAAGGCAAAGGTGTGATCGTACCGCTCCTCATGTTTACGTTTATGTTATCGTTCTGGGAATACTTTGATAATAAATGTATTGAAAACATTTTTATAATAACTTAATGAATTTGGGTTGTTTGATTCGGGGGCTACCAGATCATTTGTCTCTATTTCCCTTAGAAAGTGGTTCCCTGAGTGTTCGGGCATGTTGGATTTCCCTCTAGAGTTCGATATTGCGGACGATCGATCAGTACCAGCATCAAAGCTTTTTATAGATTGTGTTATGAGACTGTATGAGGAACACTACCAGGTAGACTTGGTTCCCATTCCGTTGGGTGGGAACAAGGTTATTATAGGCATGGATTGGTTGAGCCCTAATAGGGCAGTGATTGAACGCACACAACAGTTGGTCTGAGTCAGGACCCTAAGTGGGGGAGAGCTAGTGATTCAGGGCAAGAGACCACAACGAGGACCAGCCCTTTGCTCAGCAGTGTGGGCTAGGAGCTACCTACAACACGGTTGCACAGGGTATGTAGCCTACATTAGGGATACCCGGGTGGCAGGTAAGGCAACTGTTGAGTGATGTGCCAGTGGTACAAGAGTATGCGAATGTATTCTTGGAGGATCTACCTGGGATACCACCGGAGAGACAGGTAGAGTTTAGGATCGACTTGGTCCCTGGTGCGGCTCCGATAGCCAAGGCACCGTATTAGTTGGCTGCTCCTAAGATGTAGGAGTTGTCTACATAGCTGCATGATCTATTAGACAAGGGATTCATTAGACCTAGTAGTTCTCCCTAGGAAGCCTCAATTTTGTTCGTGAAAAATATGGATGAGTCGTATCGGATGTGTATAGACTACCGAGAGTTGAACAAGGTAACGGTGAGGAACCGTTACCTATTCCCAAGGATTGTTGATATCTTCGACCAGCTTTAGGGGGCATCTTGGTTTTCCAAGATAGATTTGCGGTCACGCTACCATCATATGAGGTTCAGAGATGAGGACTTACAGAAGACCACTTTCCAGACTTGCTATGGCCACTATGAGTTAGTGGTGATGCCCTTCGGGAACACCAATGCTCCTGCCACATTCATGGGCCTCATGAACTGCATATGCAGAGCTATGCATACCTATGCTGGATCAATCTATGATAGTTTTCATTGAAGATATGTTGGTTTACTCCAAGACACAGGAGCAACATGAGGAGAACTTGCGAAAGGTTTTGGATACCCTGAGGAAGAGAGCTTGTATGCCAAGTTCTCCAAGTGTGAGTTTTGGTTGTGCAAGGTGCGGTTTATTGGGCACCTTGTCTACCAGAACAATATTTTGGTCGACCCGTCCAACGTAGAGGCTATGATGAGATGGGAGGTTATGAAGTCTCCATCTGAGATTCAAAGTTTCCTGGGATTTTTGGGCTACTATCGGAGATTTATTTAGGACTTCTCCAAGATAGTCGTACCCTTGACCAGAGTGAAGAAGAAAGCCATGGTCTTTCGCTGGGGGCCGGAGCAGCAGGCAGCGTTCGAGACCTTGAGGCAAAGGCCATGCGAGGCATCGATCCTCTCCCTGCCAGAGGGCTTAAAGGATTTTATGGTGTACTGTTTCACGTCCATTTCATGTTTGGGCGCGATGTTGATGCCGAGAAGACATGTTATCGCCTACGCTTCAAGGCAGCTGAAGGCTCACGAGGCGAACTACCCGATACACAATTTGGGATTACGGGCGGTTGTCTTCACTCAGATGTACCATTTACACAGACCACAAGAGTTTGAGGTACCTCATGGATCAAACGAATCTGGACATGGGGCAGCGTCGGTGGCTAGATGTGGTAAAGAATTAAGATTGTGAGATCGTTTATCACCCAAGAAAGGCCAACATTGTGGCTGACGCGCTCAATCGTAAGGCATAACTAATAAGAGATATTTGTTTAAGGATGACAGTAGTGACTCCGTTGATGGAGCAGCTTTGAGAGGCGTAGGTTAAGAGTTTGAAGGAGGAGTGCCAAAAGTTAGAGTAGATTGTAGGCCAGCTGGCCTCATTTGACTATGATATTCGTGGGCTGCTGACCCTGCACGGGAGGGTCTGAGTTCCGTATTGGGGAAGAGTAAATAAAATTTTGATGGATGAGGCCCACAAATCAAGGTTTTCTATCCATCCCGGGGCGACAAAGATGTATAGAGATATTCGTCTTGACTACTAGTGGCCATGCATGAAGCGAGATGTAGCCTAGTACATAGAGAGGTGCTTGACTTGCTGGAAGGTCAAGCCAGAGCATCAGTGGCCTCATGGAAAGTCACAGCCGTTGGATATCCCCATTTGGAAATGGGAAGATATTACCATGGATTTCATCACCAAGCGACCTAGGACCTGACGCGGAGTGGATTCCATATGGGTCATCGTGGATTGATTGACCAAGATTTCCCATTTCATACCGATCCAGGAGTGGATATCGGTCGAGAAGTTGGTGGACATCTATATTCGAGAGGTTGTATCCTTACATGTAGTGCCACTCTTCATGATTTCTGACAGGGACGTGCAGTTTACTTCCAGATTATGGATGAAATTTCATGAGGAGTTGGGTACTCGTCTGCACATTAGCACTACTTTCCCCCCATAGACCGACGGTCAGAGCAAGTAGCCCATCCAGACATTGGAGGATATGCTGCGAGAGTGCGTATTAGATTTCGGTGGTAGTTGGGATACCTACCTTCCCTTGGCAGAGTTTTCCTGCAATAATAGCTACCACGTGAGAATTGACCATCCTCTCTTTGAGATTTTGTACGGGAGGATGTGCAGGACCCCGATATGATGGGGTGAGGTGGGGAAGAGGGTCATGTGGAGTACTAAACTGGCACTTAAGATAATGGAGAGGATCCAGCAGGTCCGGAGCAGGCTTCAGACTGCTCAGATTAAGTGATGTGACATCGCTTCCACTCCATTTCTTACTTTCTCCTATGGTGCTTGAGGGTATCTGCAAGGTTACAAGAAAGAACAACAGTTAGCCACTTTCCAGGAGGAGGCTCCCGGAAGAACGCTCCGATGGCCAAGTTAGATGGAACTGTGAGTGTTGAGTAATATGCTATGGAGAAGAAAATGCTTAACTTTAGGGCTCCTGTTCGTGACCTTTTATACTTAGTGCCCCTGCTCGTCCGTACGCGACAAGATCACTTTTAGGGGACAAGGTCAAAGGCTCTGATTGGAGGGTTGTGCTCCTCTTTCTGTCAGAGTACTGCCATTGACTCCAAGGCTAATGCCCTGAACATTTGCCTTGTCACCTGACCATATATTGTGTCTTGGCGCCTGGAGCTCCTCTAGCGGGCGCGAGTCTTTTGCCAAGGCACCTTGAACTTAGGGGTGCTGGCGGGCACTGAGCCCGCTTAGCTTGTCTTGGCCAGTGCACCAGGTTTCTCAGCCGAGTGTGACTCTTCCGTGCTAGCTTAGGCACGTCATCAAGTCCCCCAATCCGGTAGCCGTAGCATTGTACTGCTAGCTACGACGCTCTGGACTTCATTTCTCTTCACATGTTGTCTCCCTGTTTGCCCACCATTCCATTTTTAATTGCAACGTGACCGCTCGTGATGGACAGCGGTTCCATTATCGTGTCAAGCATTTTGAATATCCCACCCTTTTCTTTTTATTATAAGAAGGTTTATCATGCGTCCTCATCTACGCTTCTTTTCATTTACTATTCTTCTTCTTCTTCTTCTACTTCGTTTTCGTTTCTTCCTTCTCATGGCGAGTCCTTTAGTCATTGTGCCCTCTGCTGTTGAGTACTCGCATCTTGAAAGCACCTATGGTCTTTCTTCTCTTGATGGCATGAAGTTTCCATCGCCAGGCTCTTCTATCATGTCCCCACTCCCAGGAAAGTCGGGATCTATCAGAAAACCTTGGATGTTGGTCTTCATCTCCCATTGACCGAATTTTAGGAGGAAGTCCTTCAGAAAGATGGTTGTAGTATCCAAATACTCACACCGAATGCTGTGAACAAGGTTGTTCCTTTCGAAATGATTTTTCGGGCTAATGGTTATCTTCCTGATTACTTTGTGTTTAAGTAGTTGTTCCGATTTTTCTATACCGACGATAAACACACGTTTTCTATCCGATGGGGAGGATACACCCTTGGTCTTGATGGTCACACACCTAAAAACTGGCAGGCCAAGTGGATATGGGTGAACCATGGTTTGGTAGGTAGTGGTCGCTACAGTGCCAATACCTTTGCTAATACTACTCCCAAACTCTTTCCCTACAATCAGGGTGTGGATAATTTCCTTATGAACATCCAGGTGATCCCCGAAGATTATTCTGAAGCCCTTCTCTCTGTTGTAGGAATAAGCCCATCATGAAGGCACCGTGGCAAGATGGCGGTTTTCTTCTTCGTTGTGGATGTAAGTACTTGTGTTTTCCTCTTGTTTATCAGTATTAGGGTTTTACTATTTCGGAACCCTCCTATCCTAGCCCTTCCCCTTTCGCCCTTTTTAAAATAGAAGTAAAAGAGTCACCTTTATCCATGGATGAGGTTCCTCGAAAATGCTATAGGGGTAAATTGGAGTATCGGGAGGTGGATCTGGTCGATCGTCTTCCTCCTGCGCGCCGTTTAGATTAACTTTCTCTAACCGCTGCCATGCCAATTCCTCCATCGACGGAAGGAGATTTGTCATCTGCTGAGGTGCACCCCCTTGCAGTTCGTCCTATTTCCTCCGTTATGCCTTCGGGTGGGGCTCACCATACTTCCACCGGGGGTGATGAGGATAGTAAAGATGGCAACATCTCTGATGCTTAGCGGCTATAAGCAAAGCGAAAAAGCCATTTTAGCTATGGGGGAGGTGGTTACATGCATGCCTAATGCTATCAAGCGGGTTCAGACTAGGCGTAGCTTTTCGCACCTCCTAAGCTCGATCTCTTCGTCGCTGGTGGCCGTCGTGCTGATCCCTGATGATGACAGTCAACAGTCTGAAGGGGTCGGTGGGGTACTTAAACAACCTGCTGTTCCTGTTCAAGTCACATCTTATGTTCCTGTCAATCTTTCCCCTTCGAAAGATTCTCGTGATACAGGTTAAACTCTTGCTCCTCCTGTTTGAGGCTTTGGTGAAAGTTCTTCAGGACCCTCTCCTTTTGTTCCATCTTGGAATCTTCACAACGAGTCCCATCTTTCCATTCGTGCTAATGCTTTGGAGTTTTCCCGACATGCTTTCCCTCCTGCTGTTGCTGCCAACAAGGAATCTATAGGTAATCCTGCCCCGTCCCACAACATGACTTACACTGCTGCTCAAGCCATGTTTTATCTTGTTGCCAGGCACGGCATATCTAGTCGTTTGGTGATGTGGAAGCGGCGCATGCTAGCTACAGAATTCATATTATTGAATTGGAGCATCGTGTTTCAGAGCTTAATAGTGATCTCCAGTACTCGGAGAAAAAATAACAACTTCTTCTTTCCGAGAAAGTTTCCATAGAAGAGATTAGGTGTTGTTTAGAAGCAAAGGCTGATTCGCTTTCTCAAGTTAATGAAGGTTTAATGATTCAAGTTGAGAGCCTTGAGCGTGATGCAGCTGATCATGATTGAGTGATAGCCAATCTGCAGTCAAATGTCCATGATGTCCAGCGTGATCTAGATTGTTTGTTACAGGTGGGGCTTGTGCGAGTTGTGGATAAATTGATTGAACATCCAACGTTTACCGGTGCTGTGAGTCTTAATCGTCACGCTGCCTTTGTTGCTGTTGCAGAATCTGTACGTAATGCTCTGGTCAATGCTGGTCACCCAAGTCTTGTTGACGCCCCCTCTTCTTGCCCTCCTACGAGTGTCAATGAAGCTCTTTTGGCATTTTCTACCATGGACCACGCTTCACTGTTGGGATTGGGTGATTTGGTCATGCAAGGAGTTCGTGATCTTTATGCTTTTTCTGGTTCCGACTGTACTCCTGAAGTTAGGAGGGTGGCGGCAATGGTGTTGGTTATCGTGATGACATTGCTATTGGTGGTGAGACCAACAGTATGCAAAATGCTGGTGATTATGCGGGTGGTCGTGTGGATGTTGATGTTGACTTAGGCACCAATGGTGATGAGAACGATGCGGTTGTTGTTACTGAGCCAATTTGTGTTGATAAGATTGCTATTAAGAACGTTGGTGGTGTGGGGAGTTTTGTGGTAAACGTTGGTGGCAAGGTTGGGGCTGAGAATGACAGTGATGGGGATGGCAGAGGTGGTGGTATGACTCAGGATGTGTAGATTTCGTGTGCTACCCCCGAGGTTGTGAAGACTTTATTATGTATTTCTTGTCTTTCTGTTTCTATGTTCGATATTTGTTATCTGAATTTCCATGTAGCACTACTTTTGCTTGACAATGCTGGTAATGTTTTCCCTATGTGACACTGGACGATTTTCTATAGGTTTTCATTATGTGTGTTGGCTACTAGATTTTAATATTAAATTTCATAGAGCTAAGCTCTAAGTGGTTGACTGCGTGCTGATCTTAAAGGTTACGTTTTGATAGTTCTATGCGTTCAGCGTTTCCCGCTTCCTGATATGCCCCAGCCATCAAGAACATCCAGAGTACTCTTTACATCAGGTGAGCAGACAATCATTACGAGAGAGAATAAATTCAGATTGTTATTTCTTATAGTTTTAGAGGGATTGAGAAGTAGAAAGTTGCATATGTTGTATACCAGGTCGGATTAGAAGTCATGCAAAGGAGACATCATATGGCTAACAGATAAGAAGAATTTCATAGATATTATTTGTAGAGAAATAGAGTTGCATATGTTACAGTCCAGGTCGGATCTCCCAATCACGCAGAGGAGGCAACATATGACTGACAGACAGAGAGAAAGAAAACAATTTTCTACAGACCTAATTCATCGGAATTTACCAGTCTCCCCATCCAACCGGAATTAAGGACAGAATCCGCACATCGAGGGAAAGTGAATCCACAGTTCTAGATACGGGTTATTTAATGTGACCGGTAGATTCTCATGTATATCTCCTTACTCAACATATCCGAGCGTCGTGATGTCAGGCTAAACAGATCTAACTAGGTCAAAGTTTGTCAAGTCCTTAAATTCATTAGGTTCAACTTTCCCTAGTCAAGTCCAGTTAAAAATTTTCGTGCCTACGAGCGCATCGAGCACAGAGCGTAGACAATTCTACTTAGGTACGTTACGCAGATTCAGATTGCCTGTTATGACTCGCTAATTTCATTTCGCAAAACATCTCCTGCAAGCACATTCCAAAAACACCATATTTTGATTTTCTGATTTTCTAATGTTTTTGGATTTTTAAAATTTTTCTAATTTTTGTTTTGTTTTTTTTTTTATTTCCCCCCCCCCCCCCTAAATTTGTGCATAGGAGAGAAACAAATGTAAATGCGCAAATTTAAACTATCCTAAAGCAAAAATTAGTCTTTAAAGCATATCAACTTAAGAAAAACTCAGGAGTATAGAGAAGAAAATTCAAACCGTAAGTCACCGATTGAATTTGCATCCAGAAGGTCTGAGAACAGCATGCGTAATCTAAGAACAAATCCAAAAATTCTTCACATCGTTAAGCACTAACCCCATGAGTGATCTCTTCCTTTCTTCCCTTCCCGCAAAAAGACACATCCTCTCAAACAAAGGTTTGAATGTTGTACAATTGAGAGATGTCCCCTATCAAGTGCCTGGAATAGCCACTACCAACAAACCGAAGTCTGATTATATACCTCCATAGTTTCTCCGATACAGAGGGGGATCCGTTGGTCTTTGGAAACCAATCCATTTTGAAACTAGGTTGACCTTGGTCATCAACACACGATACTCTCTCCCATGAGATATCCTGCTTATCACAAACAGAAGACGATGAAATATTAGAGTCATTAGAAGATTTGGGAGTTTTCACCTTTGGTACCCATCTATATTTGGGTTTAACCCATTTCTTGTCCGATTCGATGGGTACCTTGGCACTTGATTTGGAACTTGAAGCTGTCTGCCTATATGACTTTGACCTAACCGGTCTTGTCTTCATAGGAGCATCTCTTAAAATAGACTTCTAGGTTAGCATTCCCTTCATGTTCTTGGGAGTTGGATGCTTGGCCTTGGGAGTTGAATTCTTGGCCTTCATGTCATTCCAGTCGGCATTGTCTGAACGTGACCTTGAGGGGTTTAATCCAAATGGCAATTTGGTGTAGCAAAATGTACCATGGTCCGTGTAAAAAGACGTTTTTTCCTCATCTTCCCTACTCATCAAGATCTGATGATAACCTTTATACGCGTCCAGGAAGCACTTTAACTTGAAAGCTTATAGCGACTCCACATTCTGGTCGATTTCCGGTAAAGGATAGCAATATTTGAGGAACGCCTTGTTAAGATCAAAGAAATCAACGCACATGCGCCATGAACCATCATGTTTTCGTACAATGACAGGATTAGCTATCCAAGTTGGGAATACTGCTTCTATCAAGATTCCTGCCTCTATGGGTCTGGCTACTTCCGCATTGATCGCCCTATTACGATATCCCCCTTGGACCCTCTTCTTTTGCTTTAGTTCCTCCGTACCCGTTTTAATCATGAGTTTGTTTTCTATAATCTTTCGATCTACACCAACCATGTCTGTGGGGGGACCTTGAGGGGTTTAATCCAAATGGCAATTTGGTGTAGCAAAATGTACCATGGTCCGTGTAAAAAGACATTTTTTCCTCGTCTTCCCTACTCATCAAGATCTGATGATAATCTTTATACGCGTCCAGGAAGCACTTTAACTTGAAACCTTATAGCAACTCCACATTCTGGTCGATTTCCGGTAAAGGGTAGCAATATTTGGGGAACGCCTTGTTAAGATCAGAGAAATCAATGCACATGCGCCATGAACCATCATGTTTTCGTACAATGACAAGATTAGCTATCCAAGTTGGGAATACTGGTTCTCTCAAGATTCCTGCCTCTGTGGGTCTGGCTACTTCCACATTGATCGCCCTTTTACGATCTCCCCCTTAGACCCTCTTCTTTTGCTCTAGTTCCTCCGTACCCGGTTTAATCATGAGTTTGTTTTCTATAATCTTTCGATCTGCACCAACCATGTCTGTGGGGGCCCATGCAAACACATGTTTGTATCACCCAAGGAGGTCGATGAGCGCTTATCTGGTGTGTTCTTAGAGGTTACGACCAATGTTGATTGGCTGGTCCGGGTATTCTCTATTGATCACCTCCTTCTCATTCGCTGCTCTACCTCGCGCCTTCTTGCTTTCCCTTGTTATTTCTATAGGTTGCATGATCGTGAAACATTGAAGCTGTTTTGGTGGTGTGGCTAGGATCGTGGCTTGGACATCGCTAGTGATAAACTTCACTATTATGTGCATCATTGATGGAACCGCTCCTTGCTTCAGCAGGGTCATCCTTCCCAAAATGATGTTGTGCTCCGCTGAGTGTCGAATTACAACAAAATCGACCAAGAACATTTTTTTTCGTTGTTAGTAGTGGCTGGTCAGTGTAAGGGGCAGATGAATTATGCCTAGCAACCATAGGTTGTACCCTGTAAAGCCTATTAATCTTCCGGTCGTGGGTCTCAGGCACTTTTTCCGTATATTTGGGAGGAGCCGGAAACAATGCTCATAGATGATATCTGTTGGGCTGCCTGTCTCTATGTACACTTTGTGTATCACCATATTCTTAATCAAGGCTTGAATTATGAGTGGATTATCACCTGTCCAACCTTCCGGCCTGGGGTCCTGTGTTGAGAATGTAAGATCTTGTGTCGTGACCATGAGGCTTTCATGGTCGGCTGTTCCTTCTTGCCTTCCCTCTTGCCGCGTATCATGAATATTTCTTTGGGCTACGTATCCTCTCGCAGTGCTCCTTTAGCATTTTCGGTGTCAAACTTGACACATAGGTTGCGTGCTATCTCTACGAGGTCTCCCTTGAGTTTTTTCTCCTCAGTTTCTTTCTTAAGAACTGAGCAATTGGTAGTTTCATACATTTTTCTTTTGTGGTACTCACAATACTACCCTTTTGGTGTTTTAGTTGACTGTGTCTTGTCTGTAACCATGTATACATCCGGTCGGCGGCGGCGTCTGTCGTCTCTGGTAAACGACCTGAGGTGAGCCAGCAGTTTTTTCCTATGCCCAAAGTGCCTACTTCCCCCTGGCATTTCCGTGCAAGTTGTGCTATAGCGCTTGGCTGTCATGGCGTTTAGATACACTTGCTTTGCTGCTTCGCCTTCCTCTTGTCTCAAATATCGTTCCACCCTTTCTTTTAGCTCAACTCTTGTATGTTGTTTTTTGCCCATGAGTTTTTGCGAGAATGGGCTTGGTAGGAGTCCCCATGTGAAGGCTCTTATTATGAGGCCCTCTTCATACCCCGGTACGTCCAACGTGGCATTTGTAAACCTGGTGAAGTATTCTCTCACGATTTCCCCTTCCTTCTGCTTGCATCCGATGATGGAGTGGTAATCGCCTTTATACTTTCACAGTTGCATGAAGTTCGTGAGGAATAGATACTTGAACCACGTGCCTGCATTTTCATCAAGAGTTTTTGGGAAATATGTGCACCAAACATGCTTGACTAGCTTTAACGATGTCATCGTCCATTCATATGTATCAATGTGACTATCTGGTTTAGTAGTGCCATTGTAAGTTTTCAAGTTGGGGAGTTTCATTGTATTCGGGATTTCATAGTCCAACAGTTCCCTAGTAAACAGGGATGTGACGCTTCACGATAGGCAATCCTTGTTGGGGATGGCTAGCGAACGTTGTTCGAGACACTGATCAGGCGTGTTATACGGTTGCGCTCTAGGAGGACCATAGAATGACTGATACCCTGGGTTTGGACTATAGAATAATTGTTGCTGGAATGGCAACTAAAGTGTAAATCCTGGAGGAATGGGTTGAGATTAGTCTGGAGGTTGCATTGATTTGGGTTGCTACTGGCTTACGCTGGTGGTTACAATAGATTCACCCCATGTGCCCTTCGTAGGGTAGAAAGTCGACGACGGGGTTATCATGGTTTCCATGAAGGGCTGGAGCACCAGAGGTGTGCTCATCAGTCTTTGGTTTGGTGATGATATTTGGCACGATATTTGGGCGTTTGGTATTTGGTTTACTGGCAGCGTAGCTGGAAAAACTGACAGTTGGTGTTGCACCATCAGTGTGAAAAATGGCGACGTTTGAGTTACTGAAAGTTGTGTTGCCATTGGCTAGAATGTCAACGACGTCTGAAGAGGTGTGACTAGTGGCAGCATGCCCCGTGTTGGCAATGGTTGGGGTGGAAGTTGATTGGTGGTACCCACATTTGTTTCTGACAATGGAGGTGGCGGTTGGGCTAGCTGCTGACTCCTCAGAGGTAATACAATTAGCATGAAGCCACTTTCCGCTGTGAGTTCTCTGGTGACCATCATAGGTGGTAGTATCTTGTCCAACGGTGTCATGGAGCGTATGGGACTGTTATGAACTCTCTCAATTCTGTTGCTACCATCACACGCCGTTGACTTTGTTAAACAATGCTTTTAGTTTTATTCTTCTTCACACGAACGAACAGTTGTATGCTTAGATTTTTTATGGGGGTGTTTAAGGTCATTTTTGGACTCCATTGTTGAAGCTTGTAGCATCTTTATGATTTCAGACCATAATTGTTGTCCTTTTCGACTCTTAGAGGCACTATAAGTCATAAAAATCGGACCTTGATGGTTAAGCCACATCTATGCAAGTGTTTGATGGTCATAAAGCTTGTTAAAAAGACCAAAATCATGTTTTGACCCCAAACATGCATGCAAGCACATAAAGTTTCTGACTTTATGGATTAGGAGGTCTTAAAGGACCTGGATCTATATTTTGGATGTAAATACTTATTGGATTAAGTCACAAAGGAAGTCCCAAGAAAGTTGGACTGTATGCTAAGCGTACACCCTAGTACGCTGCACATACTGGGTCAACTCACAGTTTTGGTCAAGGTCAACATATGCTGGGTGTACGTTCCAAGTACACTGTGCGTACACATCCGAAGTGATTATATTGGGCTTTTGGGCCTTAAAGGACTGGACCTGGACTATTGGGCCTCGTAGCCCACTGTAGAGTATAGTTCTGGGCATGGGAATTTGGGATTAGAAGCATTGGGCCTTTTGGGCTATATTGTGCCACTCAAGATTATTTCATTTTGGGCTACGGACTTATGAGAATTGCAAAAAGGCCCGTTTGAAGGGTTGGGCCCAATTTAAAAATCCAGGTCATTAGTGGGCCCTTAAGGAGCCTTGATGGGCCATGGGTTCATTGTACTTAATAAGTTAGAATTGGCCCTTAAGAATATTTTAAGTTATGCCAAGGGGGTAAAATGGTCATTTTACCTTGAGTAATGTTATAAATTCTAATTAAGTGTTATTATGATTACGGTAACCGGGAGTCATCGGAGCGGCTGTTAGAGTTTATTTTTCGTGAGATTCAACACTCATCTTTACGAAGTGAGTTACCTTCCAGTAGAAGTGGGTAGAAGGAACCAATGTTGGCCCACTAGTAACTGATTGTAGTTGAGATAATTATCTAGATTTGCTACTATTTGTTATGTTTTATGTGGTAGTATGAAATGATGTATGTGATAACGGTAGTAGGGGGATAGTCCCCATATCCGGTCAATAGGGCCAGGGGGTAGGTTAGGCACCCCAATATTCCTGATAGTATGATAATGTTATGCTTTTATGTGGTACTAATAGGGGGTGAAATAGCCCCCATAACCAGTTGAGATAGACCGAAAGGGTAGGTCAGACATTCCGGTATGTCTGACAGAGGTAGGTTAGGCACCCCGGTATGCCTAGCAAGGGTAGGTTTAGCACCCTGGTATGCTCAGCAGGGTAGGTCGGGAACCCAAATAAGCCTGTAAGTATGTGTTATGTGTTGTATGTGGTATGATGGAGGAACTCACTAAGCTTCATGCTTACAGTTTACAGTTTTGTTTCAGGTATCTCTTCAGCAAAGGGGAAGGAGCCGGCACGGTAGCTGCACATCACACATCCATACACACACACACACACCAAATTTTGGCATTATGAGGTTCTTCAGATTGTACTCTAACATTATTATTATTCCACTATACTTTACCTAGAGTGGTAATCTACTGTGTGACCGTAGGGTCTTATGTGCTTATTGATTTATGTGATATTAAGCTTGGTGCTTGTATGATATATATGATATATTTTGTGTTTACTGAGATCGGACCGGAGGGTCCAACCCGAGATGTGGCACTGGAGGGTTCCCCTAAGAGACATTGACCGAAGCGTCTTACTGAGTTATAGCCTCGAGTGGCTAATGAGTTTTGTGTGGTATTTTAGGGAACTCACTAAGCTTCATGCTTACCATGTTATGTATTATGTGTTATGTGTTTCAGGTACTTCCGAGGATCGTGGGAAGGCACCGACTTGATTGTACACACACTAAGTTGGAGTTGTATTTTTGGTGGATCATAGGTTCGTGATAAACAATCTTTGAAATTTGTATTGATATTGATATTTGAGATTTTCTAGAAAATTAAACATGTTTTTTTATTGTGATTGAAAATGTAAATTTTTGCTTGAAGATTTACGGTGTTATAAATTTACCACTTATGGTAAGTATAGTGAGAACACTCGCCTCGTAAGTAAACAAAGAAATCGCGTACCCCTCTAACAGTCTAATCCCAACCTACATGTCATAAGCATCTCTAATTAACACTTAAATCATAACTCTAAATAAACAAAGACATCCTCTCTCTCTAACTCTTGGGATGGGTAAATGACCATTTTACCCTCCATGGTGACCATAATCCCTGTTTTGACCAACCCTAAAGTCAAAAGAAATCAATACTCGAGTCAACAATTCATGTTGAACGGATTTATCGAGTCGATCTATGTAACTCTTCGAATTCACTCGTTTGATCAGCAATGTCACGAAAATCCAAATTAACTCGTCGAGTTGTCTCATCAACTCGCCGAGTTACTCATGTCCAGACTTATCGTGGAAAACCCTAACCGCCTTGTCTGTAACACCCCGACTCTTAGGTATTAATTCTCCAGCTTTGTTTTCATATTGGAAAGTCTTGTCGAGTACAAATGCTTTGGACCGTAACTTTAAGTGACCAACTCAACAAGTCAGAGGACACAACTCGACGAGTTGGAGTTGGGGGTTGAAACCCTAATTTCCAGGGTTTTGTACCTTATTTAAAGGGTCATTAGCCTCCCTTAACCTCACTTAAAACCTCCTTTGAATCCAGAAACCCCAAATCATCATTTTTCCCTCTTGTGGTGTGATGTTAAGCCTTGTGGTGGATTGTGGAAGGAAGATCTTGAAGTGCTTAAGCTTGGAGCAATAGAAAGGATGTAGATCCGAGTTCTTCTGCATCTTAGCATCACTTTTGAGGTAAAAAGTTGTTACCTTGACCTTCTTCTATCTAGATCTATGCATGTATGAGATTAGGGCCACTTTGGCCTTATAAATATGTTACTTTGGGTATTAGGTGTGGTCTGAAGTTGCAACTTCAAATCTAAGCTTACCTTGGCCTGAAATATCATAAACTTCCATCCTTTAGTGATTCAATACCTTTTGCATCCCTTAGAATCTCTCTTTAACTTGATTTGCACCCTTATCACCTTGCATGTACGTAAAGTTTGCAACTTTACGTAAGAAGTGAGCCTTAGGAGTTAGACGTACGTTATGGAGCCTTCGAAGGGCTTAAAAAGCATCTGAATGAAGAAATGACTGAAGGGAATCGACAAGTTGCATGGTCAACTCAGAGAGCCGATGAAGATTGTCTTGCATGGGTTTCTGCATGGACTCGACAAGTCAGAAGGAAGACTCAACGAGTCAGCAAGGATTTTCCCGACTTTTGAACATGCATAAGCTCGACGAGTTGCAGGGAAACTTGACGAGTTGATGTGGAATTTCACGACTTCTATAGTTTAGGAAGGAATCGATGAGTCGGTGAACTGCACTCAATGAGTCAGGAAAACCTAGATTGTTGACCTTGACCATTGAATTGGAATTTGACCAACGATTGACTTGTAGACTTCTGGGATACTTTGGTAAATTGGAAATTTATCAGTATGCCTCTATAGTGAACATAGGTGGTGGAGTTGGTGTCCATGGTTCGAGAGTTGAGCTTATCATCCCGATTTGAAACTTGCAAGGTCTATTGTCCTCACTATACTAACAGGGTTGAAGGCACCGATGTCGGGCCTTTACGAATTTGTATACGGGTTATTGGATGACATGCTTATTGATTAGGATGGTGATATTCTTAATGACCTGGGTAGGTCGTTATCCTGATATATAGGATCATGTTATGTTAGTGACCGGTTAGGTCTGTATCATAGATATATGATGTTGCTACGATTTGTGATCTGTTAGATCGATTTGGCTGTTATATATGCTAGCGTATGATATTTATGTGCACATGTTTGTTTGATTTGGGGGTTGAGTTGAAGCGGTCCTACTTTGTGCTGAAGGTCAACATACCTAGGGTGGTCTGGAAAAACCGAAGGCCCTGCAAAGAGATTCAGTCAGACTGAAGGGCCGACGAGAGGTCCGGATAGGCTATAGGCCCTGCGACGCGGTGCAGACGTGTCGAAGGCCCGTAGAGTGCTCCCGATTGGCCGAAAGCTTGTGGGGTGGTCCAGTCAGGCTGAAGGCTCATTATGCATGTTGTTTGTTTATATGTTTGTGTGATATGGTTAAATCTGTATGGTGTTGGTATTTTGGGGGTAACTCACTAAGCCTTCGAGCTTACATTTATCGATTATTGTTTCAGGTACTTCAGTTGATCGCGGGAATGCAAAAGTGTGACTGTACACTTCGTTGATTTATGACTATATTTCTGGGAACTCTGATATGATCTTATTTTGAAGCCGAATTATAATAACTTAATGCTTTATAAATGTTTTAAAAAAGCTCAAATTTGGCATGATATTTATGAATGTTACAAATTGGTATCAGAGGCTTGGTTTGAGTGAACAGGAGGAACACTATTGTGAATCCATTCTCAAATAAAGGAAATATTTTCAAAAAGATTTTAAATGGTTTTCAAAATAAGTAAAGGAGGATGCAGAGTGTACGATCAGCCGAAGCCAGTAAGTAGACCCCAAAATTCAATGTAGCTAATTGATTATGTGATATGTTAGAACAACATGTTGGTACCAGGCTAGGGATCTTTAGGAACCACATCATAGAATTGCCTGATTATAGGGTGTTTCCTTCTATGAAATTGACATCATTACTATAGTTTCTTAGTATGTGCATCACGGCTATAAATAATTAAGATCTTTTAGCCTAAGAATGCCTGGTTTGGCCTTATTTCATGTTCTTATCTGATGAAGGGCTTAGGGTAGCATAAGGTATTCGAAAGTCTATAGGGTCCAACGTTATGTATGGTTAGCATACACGAGTGATGAAGGATTGGTGGAAGTTTCATCGATAGGTGGGTTGTATGAGGTCAGTAGGTCAGTTGTGAGGCAGTTAGCTTTCCTCTAGGAGTGAGGATTGAGCGACCACCATGTATGTGTATATTGTTAGGGTGTTATGGTGATACTTGAGACAATTATGGGTAAGTGTGGAAGGTATTATTGGCTCGTACTACTTAAAGCACATGACCCATATATGCAGCAAGGAAGTCACAACCCCTAGGGTTTAGTCAGGAGTTGGTTCCCCATTATTTATCCTGATTATATGATATCTTCCTATTATATTTTCATTATGGTGGTTACGAGGCATTTCGTGATTTGATCTGGATCGGGATCAGGAGGCCCAGATAGCGCCTGATATTATTGGGCACATTGGGCCAGTTTTGACATATGATCGAATTAGAGAAATCATATGTGAGGAGGTGGTCGAGATCATCCAAGGTCAGATTACGGAGATGTTTGGGTCTATTAAGACCTCTATGATGGAGTTTTTTGATGACAGATACATAGCCCTTGCTGAGACGGCTATCACAACAGCTACAACGACTGTAACAGCAGCATGGGGAGGAGCTATTATGGCATTCCAGTATCGGGACTTCGATAACAAGAAGCCCCCTACTTTTGATGGGACTCGGGATCCTGTCAAGGCCATAAGGTGGTTGTCTGATGTGGATGGGTGTTTCTTCACATGTTCATGTCCTACTGACCAGAAGGTCATATGTGCTCTGAACCTACTGAGGTCTGGGGCAAAGAACTTTTGGAGGTTCACGACTGGGTCTTATACTAATGATCAGAGAGCTGTGGTTACTTGGGAGCAGCTCAGGAATATGTTCCGTGCTAGCTATATTCCACGAGTTGAGTAGGAATGGTTAGCTCAGGAGTTCGTGGATCCGAGACAGGTTGTCGAGTCTGTGATAGAGATCACCCGGATGTCCACGAAAAGGAAGTTGTTCTACCTGGAGTTTTCTTATGAGTAGGTATAGATGACACATTATCTGAGCATGCTCAAGACTGACATCTATCAGTTTGTTGCTGATGTGACACTTAGCTAGAGTTACAGGAGGCAGCTAGGTGGCGTGAGTTGGAGATTGAGTTGCAATTTAGGGAGCAGCGGCGAGCTCCGACATAGTCCCAACTGGGGTCGAAGCGGTCCAAGACCACTCATACTAGGTCTGGAGGGAAATAGGGCCAGACTTGTTGGAAGTGCGGGAAGGTCCATTCGGGAGTGTGCTGTTCGGGTAGCGTGTGCCAAAAATGTGGCAAGGAGGGGCATTTTGCGAAGGACTGCCGCCACCCGACCCCAAATATAAGGATATATTATCATTTTCATCTGGTTCATCACGTGAAGACCAACTGTCCACAGATCGTTGCTAGGCCAGCACAGGCTCTAGCGCCGGATACACTGAGGATTATCGATGGGAGGCGGGGTAGAGTAGAGCCCCTGAGGGCTCATGGACGTGCATACCAGCTCACAATAGAGGAGGCCAGACCAGCACCAGATGTGGTGGCTGGTATATTTCTGTCATTTATCTTATTAATTATATTTTTTTATGCTTAGATGTTGTACCTGTGATTATGTACAGGTTTTAGTGAACTCCTTGCCTACTTTGACTTTATTTCACTCGGGGGGCGAGTCAATCATTTATATCTCAGACATTTAGTAGGGAGTTCAGTGTGCTAGTGGGTGCGCTAGAGTGTCGATTACAAGTCTCTATCGCCAAGGAGCATGGGGTTTCTGATTCTTCGGTTTATTGCGGGTGTTAGCTGGAGATCTTCGGGGTGTCTTTCCCGATCGACTTGATTATGATCCCCATGGGAGATGTGTGTGTGATTGTGGGTATGGACTGGCTTAGTCGTTTCAGTGCTATGATCAGTTGTCAGAGTCAGCGAGTGGTTGTTCGAACCCCTAGTGGGGGAGAACTAATTACCTATGGTGAGGGTACCAGGTTGGGATCAGGGTTTTGTTCAGATTCCAAGGCTCGACAGTACATTCAGCACAGGTGTGTGGGTTATCTAGCTTATGTGGTGGATACGCAGGTCAGAGATTAGATTTCAGTATCGTAGCTTCCATTGATCAGTGAGTTTGATGATGTATTGCTAGAGGAGTTACCCAGAGTGCCTCCGGAGAGGCAGGTCGATTTTAGTATTGACATACTTCCAGGTGTAGCTCCGATCATCAAGGCGTCATACCGTTTGGCACCACCAGAGATGCAGGAGATGTCATCAGAGCTACAGGAACTACTGGGAAAGCCATTCATTTGACCGAGTATCTCCCCCTAATGAGCACCAATATTCTTCTTCAAGAAGAAGGATGGTTCACAACAAATGTGCATTGACTACCAGGAGTTGAACAAGTTGACGGTGAAGAACCGTTACCCACTCTCGAGGATAGATGATCTCTTTGATCAGTTACAGGGAGCATCTTGGCTCTCCAAGATAGACCTGAGGTCCGGGTACCATCAGGTCAGGGTTAAGGAGGAGGATATAAAGATAACCACATTTCGGACTCGTTATGGATATTACAACTTCGTGGTGATGCCATTTGGGCTCACCAACGCCCCTGCAGTATTTACGGACCTGATGAATCGGGTCTGAAGACCGATGCTTAATCGCTTGGTTATTGTATTCAGAGATGATATCTTGGTATACTCCAAGACCCGAGAGAAATATGAGGAGCACCTTCAGGAGTTATTAGGAGTTTTGAGGCGAGAATGACTTAATGCCAAGTTCTCGAAGTATCAGTTTTGGTTACGAGAGGTTCAGTTCCTAGGATATCTCGTTAACCAGGAGGAGATTTTGGTCGATCTTGCCAAAATTGAGGAGGTAATGCAGTGGGAGGTTACAAAATCTTCCTCTGACACCAGGAGCTCTCTAGGGTTGGTAGGGTACTACCGGAGATTCATATAGGATTTCTCCAAGATTAGAGTACCACTCACTCCTCTTAAAAGGAAGGTGGTGGATTTACGGTGGGGCCCAGAACAGTAGAGGGTGTTTGAGACCCTCTGACAGCGGTTATGTGAGGCTCCAGTGTTGACTCTTCCGGAGGGAGTCTAGGATTTTATATGGGACTAGGAGCGGTCCTCATGCAGAGAGGGCGAGGGATAGCCTATGCATCGCGGTAGTTGAAGTCGCACGAGACGAGATACCCTACTCCCGATTTAGAGTTAAGGGCGGTGGTGTTCGCCCTCAAGATTTGGAGGCATTATATCTATAGGGTCCACTGTACCATCTATACGGACCACAAGAGCCTGAGACACATCATGGATCTGCCAAATCTGAACATGTGACAACACAAGTGGCTGGATGTGATCAAGGACTATGACTATGAGATCCTTTACCACCCAGGTAAAGTGAACATGGTTGCGGATGCTATGTGCCACAAGTTAGCTGGATCTTCCACTCCGCCTATATGTATAAGGATATTAGTGGATTCTCCACTTGTGGACTAGATCAGGGAAGCCCGGACAGAGGGTATGCATAAGGAGAATTAGAAGTCAGATAGGATTAGGGATAGTCGGGGATTGTTGACCCGATGCGGTCGGGTATGGGTTCCGATGTCTGGTAGCGTCAGACAGACTATATAGGTGGTGGTGTCAGACAGACTATATAGGTTGAGGCTCATAAATCTCGCTTCTCTATTCATTTGGGGGCCACCAAGATGTACCGGGACTTGCAATTGACTTACTGGTGGCCATGCATGAAGCGAGAAATTGATTGGTATGTCGAGAGGTGCTTGACCTGTAGGATGGTCACGTACGAGCACCAGAGGATGCATGGCCAATTGCAGCCTCTAGAGATTCCCATGTGGAAATGGGAGCAAAGCTCGATGGATTTCATCACCAAGTTTTCAAGAACGGCTAAGGGGTTCAACACTATTTAGGTCATCGTGGATCGATTAACCAAGAGTGCTCTTTTCCTGCCCATTTGGGAGAGTTCATCGGCCGAGAAGCCGGCCAACATGTATGTACGCAAATTGTCGCTCATCATGGGGTTCCAGTCTCTATCGTCATAGACTATGATGTTCGGTTTACCTTCGAATTCTGGAAGAAGTTCCAGGAGGAGCTGGGTACACGGCTACACTTCAGTACAACATATCATCCACAAACCGGAAGCCATAGCGAGCGGTCGATACAGACCCAAGATGACATGTTGAGGGCTTGTGCCATCGATTTCGTTGGGAGCTGGGATTCCCACTTACCCCTTGCAGAGTTTGCCTACAACAACAACTATCATTCAAATATTTGTGCCCCACCTTTTGTGCGGTTGTATTGGCAGAGATGTCGCACCCTGTTCTGTTGGGGTGAGGTGGGTCACAGGGTGATGGGTCAGACCGAGGTAGTCTTGCAGACTATTGATATTATTCAATAGATTAGATAGCAAAAACCGACCCCTCAAAGTCAGCACAAGAGTTACGCCGAAAGATGCCGATATGAGTTGGATTTTCAGGTCGGTGACATGGTACTCCTGAAGGTATCGCCCTGTAATGGTGTGATCCGCTTCAGGAAGAAGAGGAAATTAGGCCCCTGATACATTCGACCATTCAAGGTCAATGCCAGGGTTGGTAAAGTGGCATACAGAATAGATCTTCCTGAGCAGCTCTGTCAAATCCACAACACATTTCATCTTTTGCAATTGCGAAAGTGCATTTTTTATAAACAGGAAGTGGTATCATTGCATGACATTCAGGTTGATGAGTGCATGAATTATGTGGAGAGGCTTGTGTCCATTCTGAATAGGAAAGTGAACATTCTACACAATAAGGAGATACCTTTAGTGATGGTACAATGGGAGTACCGTAAAGGGTCTGAGTGGAATTGGGAGCCGGAGGCTAAGATACAGGAGTACTATCCGGAGATGTTCACCATAGTGGACTTCGACGATGAAGTCTAGTTCAAGTGGGGGATAATTGTAACACCCCGACTATCAGGTATTAATTTTTCAGCTTTATTTTCATATTGGAAAGTCTATATCGAGGAGTTGGAGGCCCTAACTCATCGAATAGGAACGCTTTTGACCGCGACGTTAAATGACACAAGTCGACGAGTTGGAGCAAGAGGATGAAACCCTAATTTCTGAGGTCTTGCACCCTATTTAAAGGGTCATTAGCCTCCCTTACAACCTCCTTTAAACCCAGAAACCCAAACTCATCGTTTTTCCCTCTTTTGGTGTGATATTAAGCCTTGCGGTGGATTGTGGAGCGAAGATCTTCAAGCGCTCAAGCTTGGAACAGTTGAAAGGATGCAGATCTGAGTTCTTCAGCATCTTAGCATCGATTCTGAGGTAACAAGTTGTTACCTTGACCTTCTTCTATATAGATGTATACATGTATCAGATTAGGGCCACTTTGGCCTTACTGATACATTACTTTGGGTATTAGGTGCAATCTGAAGTCACAACTTCATATATATGCTTACCTTGGCCTGCAAGATCATAAAGTTCCAGCCTTTAGTGAGTTAATACCTTTTTCATCCCTTAGAATATCTTTTAACTTGATTTGGGATATTATCACCTTGCATGTATGTAAAGTTTGCAACTTTACATAAGAAGTGTGCCTTAGGAGCTTAGATCTACGTTATGGAGCCTTCGAATGGCTTAAAAAGAATCTGAATGAAGAAAGGACTGAAGGGACTTGACGAGTTGCATGGTTAACTCTGTGAGTCTTATGAAGATTATCGTACATGGGTTTCTGCATGGACTCGACGAGTCAGTAGGAAGACTCTGTAGGTCACCTAGGGTTTTCCCAACTTTTGAACATGCATAAACTCGGCGAGTTGCAGGGAAAATCGAAGAGTTGTTGGGGAATTTCACGACTTCTAGAGTTCAGGAAGG
Organism: Lactuca saligna; assembly: GCF_052625555.1. NCBI lineage: Eukaryota > Viridiplantae > Streptophyta > Magnoliopsida > Asterales > Asteraceae > Lactuca > Lactuca saligna. Next base: position 8,134,926 of record NC_136421.1, read on the forward strand.
ACTCGACGAGTTGGTGAACTGCATTCGACGAGTCAGGTCAACATGGACTGTTGACCTTGACCATTGACTTGGACTTTGATCAAGGATTGACTAGTTTACTTCTGGTGTATTTTGGTAAATTGGAAATTTATGGGTATGATTCTATGGTGAACATAGGTGGTGGCGTTCATGTCTATGATTCGGGAGTTGAGCTTATCACTTCGATTTGACACTTGCAAGGTGAGTTGTCCTCACTATACTAACAGGGTCGATGGCACCCATGTCGACCCTTTACAGATTTGTTTTTGGGTTATTGCATGACATGCTTATTGAATTACACACAGGTAGTTAGGATGGTAATATGCTTAGTGACCTAGGTAGGTCGGTATCTTGATGTATAAGATGATGCTATGTTAGTGACCGGTTAGGTCTATATCCTAGTTATAAGATATTGCTATGATTTGTGATCTATTAGATCGATTTGACTGTTATATATGCTAGCGTATGACATTTATGTGCACATGTTTGTTTGATTTTGGGGTTGGATTGAGATGGTCCTGCTTTCTGCTGAAGGCCAACATACATTGGGCGGTCCGGATAAACTGATGGCCTATCAGAATGATTCAGTCAGGCCGAAGGTCCGACAAGTGGTCCGGATAGGCTGTAGGCCCTGAAAAGTGGTCCAGAGGTGCCAAAGGCTCGTAGCACTGTCTAGATAGGCTGAAAGCCTGCGAGGCGGTCCAATCAGGCTCAACAATCATTATGCAGTTTGTTTTTTTATATGTTTATATGATATGTTTATTGAAAGTTTTGAGCATTCTAACACTCCTAAGATGTACATGTAACCCTAGAAACCTTGGATCTATGTTTTACTAAGATACATGCAAATTTGATTTTCCAAGTTTCTTAACTTAACTAGCGTAGCATGGCGAACTTTAAAACATAATAGCTAGTTGAAGTACACACCTTTTTTATGTTTGGATTCCTCGAGAACCTTGTGAGCCTATCACCTTAAGTGTAATGCATCAAATGTCTAACACAACACCACAACACTTGGAATAACCTTGAGAGAAGTACACTTACACTCAAAATTTGGCTAACCCTCTTACAGTTGCTTGTAGTAGCTGATTTTGCTATACATGGGGTCTTTATATAGATGTGACACAAGTAGGGTTACACCATGTAAACCATAATTGTCAAGGCTTTCCATATTCCGTGATCCATGGGTTTATAACTCCCATGGACTATCCATGGAGCACCTTATGAATTTTACCCTAATTCATATAAATCATGGATCATTAGCCTACTATACAAGAATGGATGATTTACACAATCAACCCCATATATTTAATTAGTCTCTTTTTATTCACTTAATTAATTCCAAATTAATTCTTTGATCAATACTAATTAAATAATATTAATAATATATTAGAACTTATAATATATTAATAATCTTTAAGTGCCCTTTCTCTCATTTATTGTATCCAAGTGTTACAATGTCATGCAACCCAAATAGACCATGCCAACTGGGTCAAGTACATTCCAGGAATAGTTATGAACTTAGACACCTAATCCAACAGTCTCCCACTTGGATAAGTCTAATAACTATAACCTCAAGAATGACTTCAGGAACGATCAACAATCGTAGCTCTTTCAAGGTCTCACGGAATTGAGATGATTATGATACGTCATTTAAGATAAGTGATCATATAATCCTCTGTTCTAGATATCATCCAGAGAAATACATGGAATAATGTCCTACTTATTGACCAGCAGTTTGTTTCCTGATTTCCGATTTGTTTGACATAGAACTTAAAAGAACACATCAATTTATTTCTGACCGGGCAATACATAGGTCTAAACAAAATCATCGAGGGGCCCAGATATTGCTTTTAATCCAAGAAGGAACAGATAAACTTCGACTCATATGCTTGTTCTACTACTTGTTGAATTATACACAAAGGCATGTTTTATAACATCGAGTTACCAATGCATTTTCGTACAATCAATGTATAACCAACTCATAGTCAACAAGTCATTTGTCTAGGTTTGAAGACTTATATGATATTACCGTCTCACGATCACTCGAGATAAATTCAATGAAGTTATACAAGTGAGCATGGGTTGAATCTAATACTCAGAACTTATGATCAATCATGAGTGTTGTAGCTACTCTTGCTAAGTCCAACAACTTAGACATCTACAAGCCAACTCATGACATTCTTGATTCACATCTACTCCCGACATATGACCGACTATGGAGAATTTGAATAATATGATATACCATAACAAAATTATTCTGGAAGTCAAAACATGCAAAATCAAATGATAGTAAATGATTGAAAAAAGATAGCAACACGTATACTTATAAATAAATAACTTTTATTTATCATCAAATGTCAATTACATTTTACAAATTTCAAAACTATCTAACTACTAAAACTAATATCATCCTTCTACCCTATGCGCCTCGCATGCTGGAGATGCTTAACCCTACTTAGTCCCATCGTGAGGCGATCTGCTGGGTTCTCATCCAATGATACCCTCTTCGCCACGAGGAGTCGTTCTTCTATTCGATTTATGATCAAATGGTATTTTCTGTTGATATCTCTGGATCTTCCGTGATCCCTTGGTTCCTTGGCTAAGGAAACTGCACTTTCACTACCACATAAAATTTCCGTAGGCTCCTTTATAGCTGGTACAACTATAAGGTGTCCAATGAGCCTCTTTATACATATAGCCTCCTTTGTTGCCTCACTTGCTGCTATATACTCTGATTCGCAAGTTGAATCAGTTACTGTCTCCTGCTTTGAACTTTTCCAAGTGATTGCTCCTCCGTTTAAGGTACTGAACCAACCTGACTGAGAGCGGAAATTATCCCTATCAGTATGGAAGCTAGCATCAATATACCCTACTACTCTCAAGTCATCACTCCCAGTGAGGGTAAGGACCCAATCCTTTGTCCTCTGTAGGTACTTTAGAATGTTATTTACCACAGTTGAATGAGCTTTGCTAGGGTTCCCCTGATATCTGCTGACCATACTCAATGCAAAGGCCACATCAGGACAGGTACAAGTCATAGCATACATGATCGAGCCAAAAGCGAAAGCATACGGTACTCGACTCATCTCAGCTATCTTAGCCTCTGTACTTGGGCTCCGAGTCCGGTAACTCTCTTTTCTTGGAATTCTGCATGCTAAACCTTTACAGCACCTTATCCAAGTAGGTACTCTGACTAAGTCCAATTAGTATTTTACTCCTGTCTCTTAAAATCCTTATCCCTAGGATATAGCCAACTTCTCTAAGGTCCTTCATAGCGAAACACTTCGCAAGCCAGGACTTAACCTCCTACAAGGTTGGGATGTCATTTCCCATGAGTAGTATGTCATCCACATACAATACCAAAAAGCTAACTATACTCCCACTAGCTAGCGAAGAGATCTGGGTAGTCCTCCTGCATTTCGAGCTCTGGCTCCAAAACCCACTCAGATCCCTTCTGATGCCGCCACTGCACCTTCACCAAAGGTATTTCCTTGTTACGCAAAATTTTTATTTTCCCTTCCAAAATAGCCACAGACTCCACGTAGTTCAGGTTCTCGTCAACCAAGACAAAATCCAATGTCATTACCACATCCTCATCCAATATGCACATTCACATCTAAGAAACATGAAAAGTGTTGTGAATTTGGTTGAGCTCCTCTGGAAGATCCAGTCTATAAACAACTTTGCCAACCCTGGCAATAACTGAAAATGGTCCAATAAACCGGGGACCTAATTTTCTTGTCTTCCTAAAGTGGATTACACCCTTCCAGGGTGAAACCGTCAGGAGCACAATATCACCAACCTAAAACTCCAATTCAGATCGGCACCGGTTAGCATAACTTTTCTGCCGACTTTGAGTGGTCTGCAGTCGTTGTCTGATCTGCTGAATCTTCTTGGTAGTTTGCTGAACTACCTTAGTCCAACCCATCAAACTATGACCCACCTCGCCCCAACAGACTGGGGTGGGACATCTCCTCCCATATAACATCTCATAAGGTGGGGCACCAATGCTAGAATGAAAGTTTTTATTGTATGAGAACTCAATGAGGGGGTAGGTAGGAGTCCCAGCTCCCATTAAAGTCAATAACATAGGCTCTTAACATGTAATCAAGAGTCTGTGTGGTCCACTCACTCTCACCATCCGTCTGCAGATGGTAGGCTGCACTAAAATGCAGCCATGTGCCTAGTTCCTCGTGGAACTTCTTCCATAATCGGGAGGTAAACCGAACATCACGGTCTGAGATGATAGAGATTAGAACCCCATGTCACGTGAAAAACTCGCAGATGTATAGCTTGGCCAATTTCTCGGCCGATGAGCTCTCCCGAATGGCCAAGAAGTGGGCACTCTTGGTCAGTCAATCCACAAAGACCCATATGGCGTCGAAACCTCTTTCCATCCTTGGAAGTTTAGTGATAAAGTCCATCGTGATCTGCTCACATTTCCACATGGGTACCTTAACAGGCGGCATCTTACCATGCGGCCTCTGGTGCTCCGCCTTAACCATCCTGCAAGTTAGGCACCTTTCCACATACCAAGTGATCTCTCATTTCATGCACGACCACTAGTAACTCAAACACAAATCCCGATACATCTTGGTGCCCCCCAGATGAATAGAAAAGCGAGATTTATGAGCCTCCTCCAAAACGATCTGTTTGACCCCACCAGACATCAGAACCCAGACCCGACCACAACGAGTCAACAATCCCCTGCTATCTAGCCCAAACTTAGTGTTTTCACCCTTAATCCTCTCCATTTTCCAATTCTCCCTATGCATACCTTCTTCCTGAGCTTCCCTAAGTAATCCCACGAGTGGGGTATCCACTAATATCCTCATGCATGCCACTTAAATAGAAGTTACGACTGTCATTCGACTCAGAGCCTACGCGACCACGTTCGTATTACAAGGGTGGTAGAGGATCTCATAGTCATATTCCTTGACTACATCCAGCCACCTGTGTTGCATCATATTCAGCTTTGGCTGATCCATAATATATCTCAAGCTCTTGTGGTCTGTGAAAATGGTGAAGCGGACCCCATAGAGATAATGTCTTTAAATCTTGAGAATGAATACCACTACTCCCAGCTCCATGTCATGCGTGGGGTAACTTGTCTCGTGCAGCTTCAGCTGCTGCAAAGCGTAGGCTATCACTCTTCCTCTCTGCATGAGGACCGCTCCCAGATTGTGATGGATGCATCACATTATACCAAAAAGTCATCGATTCCTTCAAGAAGGGTCAAAACTGGCGCCTCGCATAAATATTGTCTGAGGGTCTCAAACGCCCTTTGCTGCTCAGGGACCAACCGGAAATCCAACCCATTCCTCGTCAGAAAAGTGAGAGGTACTACAATCTTGGAGAAATCTTGAGTGAACCTCTAGTAGTACCCTGCCAAACCAAAAATATCTTGATATCCGAGGGAGATTTCAGAACCTCCCACTGCATAACTACCTTGATTATAGCCAGATCGACCAAAATACCATCCTGGTCAATGAGATGCCCCAGAAACTGGACCTCTCGTAACCAAAACTCGCACTTCAAGAACATGGCATAAAGCCGTTCTCACCAAAAAAAACCCCATTAACTCCCGCATATGCTCCTCGTGCTGATCTCAAGTTTTGGAATACACCAAGATATCATCAATGAACACAATGACCGAACGATCGACCATCGGTCTGCAGACCCAATTCATCAGGTCCATAAATATCGTCGGCACATTGGTGAGCCAAAATGGCATCAACACAAACTCGTAATATCCATACCGTGTCCTAAACGCGTTCTTTTCGACATCCTACTCCCTTACCCTGACCTAATGGTACCTGGACCTAAAATCAATCTTGGGGAACCACGATGCCCCCTGCAACTGATCAAATAGGTCATTTCTCATGGGGAGTGCGTAAAGTTTCTTCACAGTCAACTTGTTCAACTACATGTAGTGTATGCACATCCGGTGTGATCCATCCTTCTTCTTTATGAAGAGTATCGGTGCTCCCTATTGAGAACTGCTAGGTTGAATGAACTACTTGCCCAGAAGATCCTTCAACTAGGATGACAACTCCTTCATCTCAGGCGGTGCCAATCGGTACAGTGCCTTAGTGACAGGGGCTACACCTGGCACTAGGTCGATACTGAAGTCGACCTACCTCTCCAGAGGCACTCTGGGTAACTCCTCCGAAAACATGTCAACAAACTCCTTGACCACTTGAACCTTTGCAACTGAAAGTTGATCGCTGACCTGTGTTTCCACCACATATGCTAGATAACATGGACACCCATGCTGAATATACTGTCGAGCCCTAGTGGCTGAAAAAAAACCCTGATCCCACTCTGGTGCCCTCGCCATAAACAATAAGTTCTCCCCCACCTGGGGTTCGAACTACTACCCGTTGACCCTCGCAATCAATCAGGGAACCAAATTGACTGATCCAATCCATCCCCACAATCATGCATACATCCCACATGGGAATCGGAACTAGGTCTATTGGGAAGGACACTCCAAATATCTTCAACTCACATCCTCGGTAGACCGAGGAAGCAGAAACTTCGTGTTTGTTGGCAATAGAGACTTGCAACAGAAACTCTAGCTCACCTACCAGCACACTGAACTCAATACTAAATGTCTGAGATACAAATGGCCGACTCGCCCTCGAGTCAAATAAAAACAAAGCACGCAAGGATTTTACTAAAAACTTACTTAAGCATAGGTAAGACAGATAAGCATAACATAGATATAATAAATGAGATAAAGGATAGAAACATACCAACAACCACATCCGATGTTGCCCTGGCCTCCTTAGCCGTGAGCTGAAAGGCACACCCTTGAGCCTTCGAGGGCTCTGCCCTACCTGTCCTCCCGTCTGTAATCTTCAATGAAGCTGGAGCGGGAGCCTGTGTCGGCTTAGCGCCAAGCAACAGACAGTTGGCCTTCAAGTGGCCAACCTAATCATAGTGATAACATAACCTTATACTCGGAACCATGGTGGGATGGCGTCAATCCTTCGCATAATGCCCATCCTTGCCACACTTGAGGCATCCACTACCCACTCGACAAACTCCAGAATGTCCCTTTCTGCACTTCCCACAAATATGGATTTGCTAGCTCACAACCCTAGAATTATTGATCTTAGGTCACTTCAATGTCGGCTGAGACTGTATCGAGGACTGCTGCTGCCCCTCGTCTGCAGCTCAATTTCCAACTCACACCGCCTAGCGGCCTCCTACAACTCCAGAAGAGTATCGCATCGCTATGTGGCAACAAACTGACGAATGTCAGTCTTGAGCATGCTCGGATAACGAGTCATCTGAGCCTACTCTGAGGAAAACAACGGGCAGAACATCGCCCTCTACGTGAACATTCAGGTGATATCTGTCACTGGCTCTCCATCCTGTCTCTAACTTAAAAACTCCTGAGCCAATCGTTCCCGCTCAACCCGGGGAATGAATCGAGCGTGGAACATATCCCTAAACTGCTCCCAAGTAACAGCAACTCTCTGTTCATCAGTATATGACCCAGTCGCCAACCACCACCAGTCCTTTGCATCGGACCTTAGTAGGTTCATAGCACACCCAACCTTCTGGTCAATAGGATATGAGCAAGTAAAGAAACATCACTCAACATCTGAGATCCATCTCATATCCTAATGGGATCCTGAGTCCCATCAAAAGTAAGGGGCTTTGTATTATCAAAGTCCTGGTACTGAAAACCCTACCAACTCCTCCCCCTGCCATGGATAAAGCTGATGCAGCTGCTACGACAGCCATTTCTACAAGGGCTGCATACTGCTCATCAAAGTGCTCAACCATAGTAGTCTTAATAGACCCAAACATCTCCGACAGTTGTGCCTGGAACATAGCATCAACCTCATCCTGCAGGATCCCTCGGATCCTGGCATCCAACTCCTCTATACCCATCTACACTACAGGAGCAGGTGTTGCTGGCCCCTCCTAGCCTTTGTCTCCTGAACCTGATCCTGAGTCGGATCCCAGAACAAAGCACCTCGTCATCACAATACTGAAACAAACCAAATGATATTAGATAATTCTCATAATAAGTGGAAATCAATTCCCGACTATACCCTAGGGATTGTGACTTCCTTGCCATGTGAATGGGTCTTGTGCTTTCAGTAGTACGGGCCCATATTACCTTCCACACCTACCCATATTTATCTCAAGTATCACCACAATACCCTAACCATATACATATATAATTATAGTGAGCGCTCAACCCTCACACCTAGAGGAATGTTAAATATCTCAAAACTGGCCTCCCGGCCTCACACAACCCTACCATCCATGAAACTTCCACCAACCTTGCAACACTAGTGTATGCTAGTCATACATAATGTTTGACCCTATAGGCTTTCGAATATCTAATCCTACACTAAGCTCCCAATCAGACAAGAATAGAAAATAAGGTCAAATTAAACATTCTCAGGCTATAAGATCTTAATTATGTATAACTGTGATGCATAAACAAGTATCTACAGTAATGATGTCAATTTCATTTCAAGAAAACCCTAGGCTAGCAGGCATCATGTAATCAGGAAATTCTATCAAGCAATTCCTGAAGATCCCTAGCCTAGTACTAGCATGGTGTTTTAACATATGACACAATCAATTAACTGTATGGTATTTTGGGATATAATTACTGGCTCTGGCTGATCGTACACCCTTCATCCTCCTTTACTTATTTTGAAAACCATTTTAAAAAATCATTTTGAAAAACGTTTTCCCTGGTTTGAGACAGGGTTCACACAAGTGTTCCTCCAATTCACTCAAACCAAGGCTCTGATACCAACTTGTAACAACCATAAAATTCGAGCTAATTTTACTTTTCAAAACATTTCAAATCAATAGTTATAAAAAACTTGTTTTAAAAAATAGTCTAACATCAAAGTTTTTCCCAGAAACATAAGCAAATCATGAGTAGTTGTACAATCATGCCTTAGCTTTGTCGTGATCCCTGATGTACCTGAAACAATTAACTGAAACTGTATGCCTGAGCCGTACTGAGTCCCCCAAAATACCGATACATTGTACATAACACATATAAAAATGACAACATGAACTGGGTCCATAGCTTTGTAGACTGGATAACCCCTGGGCCCACAGTATGAGTCTGGATTGCCTTCTGGGTCTATAGCTCACATTTGGATTGCTATCGAGCCTACAGTATGAGTCTGGCATGCCCCACTTGGCCCTCAACTCATATCAGGAATGCTCACGGGTTTGTTGGTTACCGTACGAAGCAGGACCCTCAACCCACCCCACATAATATGTCGACATATAAAACAACTAATGCGCATATAGATAAACACATAATAATACATGTAGTCCTATAGATCTACCTCACTGTCATAACAACTATCATATAATGTTGAATCACACTCAACATACTACCAACTGTTAGGATATCGTATCCAATGAGCCAGCCTTGGTGCCTTAGACCCCTTACTATTGTGAGGAAACTCACCTCGTATGTAGTGCTGAGATACTGTAAATCTCTGGCTGCGGACTCACCGGAAATCCCCAACTGTTACATAATGAAATTACTTGGTTAATACCCAGCATTATTTCCTTAAGTAAGTTTCCTCATTACTCATTAAGTCCATTCCTTTTTATTGGGCCAAAGGCCCACACCAAATCCCTAACTTGATGGACCTAGTCATAATCTAGTATTTGGCCTAATTAACCAAATTGGGCCCAATCTCCTTATCAGACCTAAACCCATGATCCACCAGCATTAATGGCCCATGAAACCTTATTTGTTAAGCCCAACAAAGGCCTAAACCCCCTTAGTACATAAGACAGCCCAAAACCCGAAGTCCAAATGTCCATGGCCCAACAGAGGTCATACTCGAGGCGTACTCCTCTGGTACGCGGGGCGTACTCGACTAGAGGTTGACCACCATCGGGGTGGTTTAGCCAGTATGATGGGCGTACCAAAACTACGTTGGGCTACTCCATCTCATGATAAAACCTTATTAAGTGCTTGATGGCTTAAGCACTTAAGTTCAAATCTCAGATCCAGAGACCTAACATGCCCAGGGTCCATAAAGTAACAACCTTTTTCACTTTCAATGCCAATAATGTCCTAAATGATTGGTCTTAATCCATTAAGACCTTATTTCTCTTGCATGGGACACTTATAGCTATGGGACCTGATTTTTATCACTCAAAGTCCCCTCAAGAGCCTGGAAGGACAGCTCTTTATGTTTATAAGACAAAATACACCACTTTATGGCTTTTGGGTCAAAAGATGCCTCTAATAAAGTAAAATGATTAGATCTAAGTATATGTGCATAAAGTTTAGAACTTTATACCTTTAGGAGCTTCTTGAGCACAAACTAACTTCAGATCTATGAACTAGATCTTCTTCTCCGACACTTTAATGCAACAATCTTCTCTTTAAACACTCTAAAACACACTCCAATCAAGCTTACACCCACAAAGAAGAGCTAGGGTTTGGGGAAGGACGAATGTAGGCTGTGGAGGCTGAGGATAATCAAGGGAAATGTTCTATAAGAGTTTTTATATAGCCCCTAGACCCTAAATATTAGGTTTGCTCCAGTCATTAGTACGTCTGGCGTACATGAGTGTATGCCCAGCGTACTAGGACGTGCCTAGTATGCTCAGCGTATAGTTTTGTATGCTCAGCATACTCCCTCTGGACTTAAAGTGGCAACTTCAGTCCTTATACTTCTCATGGCCCAACTTAAACATCTCATGGGATACAATTAGAAACACGCAAAAGAGGTGGGATTTAAAATTTACCTGCGAAGTTCGGGATGTTACACTTTAGATATTGTAGATACATTGGTCAGTTTCGCTTCTAGTGCGACTTTTCATGGCAATAGAAGCATGCAGCCTCTTTTGGGTTAGCAGAAGGAGTGACAAAACCTTTTTTGGTTCCACTTGAAGAGGACCCTTCAAGGGACTTTCCCTTGGTACCCATCGAGGGTTCTTCCTCTTCTATCCTTTGCCTTGCCCGATTGACAAGATAGGGGCCGCGATAGGGGTAGGAGTGTTATAAACCGATTTACCCTTAAGACCACTTTCGGTTGTCTTCAAGAGTCCTTGAATATTGTTGAGTGTAACTTCCTCCTTGTTCATGTAGTGTGTCATTCGGAATTGATCAAAACAAGAAGGTAAGGAGTGCGAAATGATGTCATATGCCAACTCCTCAGGGAAGTTCACATTTAGCTTCAGCAAATGGTCTACATATCTTTGCATTTTCTACAAGAGGCTTGTGATGGGTTCACCATCCTTCATTTGGGTTGTTATCATGGAGCAGATGATGTCATACTGTAAAACCTGGTTCCTGGTACGTATTTTTAAATTAAGTATTTTGCATTTTGGCCTGGGACTCGGCAAGTTGATGGCCCAACTTGTCGAGTAGAAGCGGTTTGGACACAGGAGTTAAGTGGCTGACTCGGCGAGTCAGAGACCGGACTTGATGAGTTCGTGCTGTCTGGACAAAAACCCTAATATAAGGGTTTGCACCCTATATAAATGCCTTAATTCAACGTCCCTTGTCCCTAACACTCTCCTAGAGCTGCATATCGAAACCCTAGCCGTTTGTGTGTGTGTGTGTTAAGGCCATTTTGGTGCTTTTGTTGACTTGTGAAGCTTGGAAGGAAGAACAGGAGCTTGAGTATTCAACTTGGGGCTTGTGGATCTAGAAACCTAATCCCATCTTCAGCTTAATCAAGGTAAAATGCTCCTGCTTTGGCCTTCCATTTGGTTGTTCATCTTTAGATTATAGATCTTGGGTTCATTTAGTGCTTTCAAGCCATTTTTGGATTTATGCAGTGTTATGTGGACTCTAGCCTTCAGATCTGGGCCTTAAGAGGGGTCTCATGGCATAAAGGTGCCAACTTTATGGCCATGAGAGCCCCATGCACATTGTAGGACACTTTATATGGATTTTTGAGCTAACAACCCAGTGTATGTGCATCAAGTTTGGAACTTTACGTATAAAATGGACATTAGGAGGCCAGATATATGTATTTGGTGTGTTAGATCTCATTTAAATCGACTATATGGAATTGGTCAAAGTTGGACTCAGTGAGTTGCTCTTGGCACTCGACGAGTCGATGACCATTGTGCACCAAACCCTTTCTGTGAATGGGTAACTATTAGGAAGGAAGTCCCTTGTGGGATTAGACACAAAAAAAGGGACCTGGGAGTCATGAGACTCGACGAGTGGTATGAGCAGACTCGGCAAGTCCATAGCAATCTCCCAATCTTTGAAGATGGACTCGATGAGTTGTTCATACAACTCGGGGAGTCATAGACTGGACACGTTCTTAAGTTGGAGATGAACTCGACGAGTTCAAGAAGGAACTCGGCGAGTCAGATGAATATCGTCCTGATGTTATGACTGAAGGAGAACCCGTCGAGTTTTGCTAGACTCGATGAGTACAGTTGGGCTTTTGTGTGGGATTAGTGAAGCATGGACTCGATGAGTTGGTAAGCCAACTCAGCGATTCAGGTCAACTGAATGTTGACTTTGACCAATGTTGACTTTGACTGAACGTGGACCGACCCTGTTTAGGGTTGTCTGTGATGTGTGTTTGAAGGGTCATGTAAATGGTTTGGGATAGGGTTTGCATGTGATTTTTTTTGGTTTTATGTCTATAACTGCACTTTATGTTAGTTTGTGTTTTGTGTTGATTACGACCGTAAACATATTTACGGTCATAAACGTGTTTACGGTAGCAAACTATGTTTGCTGTCTTGTTAAGTATAAATAGGCTAGGAGTTGGTCTTTTGAGGGATTTGATGCTCTAGAGTTTACGGATGGTATTTGAGTTGTATCTAACGATTCAAGTGTTTAATCGTATGCAAGCTCAATTCATTCATCTTGTTGTGCTATTCTCGTCTTGTGATTGTTTGATTACCAGTGATAGATCCAGATTCGGACCTAACAATTGGTATCAGAACGTAAACTGGTATCAAACTCATTCGATCGATATATTGTGTGCTCAAGCTATTATTCTCACTGTTTGATCTTCAAATTCTACGTTCTAGGCATTGAAGGAACTGATTTTATCTGAAAACTCGCGTTTTAAAGGTTATTTTAGACTTTACTGCCAACTGTAAACTCTGTTTACTCTTGTAAAAGGACATATTCAAAAACCGTAATCTCTTAATTTTCAAACACCATAAACAGATTTGAAGAACAGCAAACCCATAAACCGTAAACTCCATAAACCATAAACTTATACCGTAAACTCAGTTTACGATCGCAATCATATCAACCGTAAACTCCTTTTACGACCGTAAACCTTTTTTAACTGTAAATTTTTTTTTACCGTAAACCTTTTTGGAACCTCAAATCACTTCAATTTCAAATGGATTCTCAAAGCCAAACTCAATTTCATGAACTTGATGTTGTTATGGGCACGACTACTCGGATTCCAAGGTTGATGTCTGCTGAAGGTTTTCCCGAGTGGAAGTATAGATAGAAAAATATATCAAGATGAAAGATGAAAGATCTGGAGAAGCATTCTAAGAGATCCTATTAGAATCACTGTGTATATTGGAGGTCAATTGGTTGAAAAATCTATTAACAATTATACTGATGAGCATTTTGAGTTATTTGAAGAACAGGAAAGAGCCTTAGCCACCTTAACCATGGCATTATCCCCTGATATTGCTCAAGGTTTTCGTGAGTACACTTCAGCTAAAGCTCTATGGGAAGCACTTATTGAGGTCTATAAGGGAAATGAAGATATGAAAGAGAGTCGGCAGGACATGCTGAGGCAGAAATTCAACATGTTCAACTACATTCCAAGAGAGACTCTTGAAGCTCAATTGCAAAGATTAACTGCACTCACAACTGACATGAACATTTCAAGGATTTTCTTGTCCAAGTCAGAAATCAACAAGAAACTTCTGAATGCTCTTCCTAGGTTATGGGATATGAATGTTGTTGTGATTAAGAAAACCAAGGACTTGAGTCATCTCTCTCTTGCAGAAGTCATGGCGGTTATCAACGCATGTGACATTGATGACAAACAGAGAGAAATCAATCATGTGAATTCTTATTCTACTACAAATCTTGGAATTTCATCCAATAATGCTTTATCATCGTACATGACTCTCTCAGGTCAAGCTTTCGCAGTTCAAAAACCTCAGATTCAAACTTTCAATGTTGTACCATCCATCCCTCACCATCAAACTCAAAATGTGTCATTCGCCATCCCTCAAACCATGTTTGCTCCCAATGTGTCAGTTAAAGCCTCTACCTCGAACTCCAAAGAATCTACTGAAAATCTGGCTCTAACAGTTGGGCTAGTCAACTGTTACAGTGCATTTGTAGCTGGAGATCTTCCACCTCAGCTATCATTTGCTAACTTGGACCAGATACATCCTGAAGATGTAGAGGAAATGGACATTACATGGAAAATTGCCATGGCTGTTTTTAGAGCCAAACAATTCACCAAGAAAACCGGGAAAAACAACTGGGCCATGAATGCTGACAAGAAGGTGGGATTCAATAAAGGCAAGTTAAGATGTTTCAACTGCCACGAGCAAGGTCATTTTGCTCGTGATTGCCCGAAACCAGATCGCATGAATCAATAACAACAGGCAGATGGTTGCAGTAGGAATCAACAGTGCAGGAGCTACAACTAGTGGAGAAACAGTTATGGTTGCACAATCATTTGACTGGGAGGACCAAATTCAGGCCTTGAATATCCCAGGCCTAGAAAATGCTCACCTAGCTCAAATTGATGATACTTCTTCAAAGAATGCTGATGTTGATCCTGAAGCAGAGATGATGGAATTATAGCTTGCCCTAATGGTATCTATCTCTTACAAGTCCAAGAAAAGCGAGGTAAATCAACCATCTTGTTCTTTTGCTTGTAAAGAATATGTTACACTTCTTCGTGATGAAATACAAGTCTTACGTAGGTAAGTAGAGGACCTTAAGTATGAGGGCTATCAACTTAGGAAAGGACAAAAACCTCTTAAGGCCCAACTAGAAGCTAAAATAAAGGATTTTAGAAAAATACAATCAAAATACAGTGAAAATGTGAACTGTATGATTATGTTAAAAAACAATTTGATGCAGTAACAAAGAACTTGAAGCTTTGAAAATTAAGAATGACAAAATAGATGTTTCTTTCAAAAATTACACTGCATAAAATAAGACAATTGAGTCTTTGTGTGAAACCCAATTAAAATTCAAAGAAAATCAAAGCAAGGGTCTAGGGTATGATTGTGTTCCTCCACCTTTCAATCATAATTACACATCCATCCCTATGACACAGGACGAAACTGACAAGGAGTTACATCTTCGATATGGCAAACCAACCAGTTTTGTTTCAAATGGTTTTATTAACATTGAAAATACTGATGTTTCTACTTCCTTTGCAGATCAACCATTAGATCAGGCAAAGCGTGAAGCTGGAGAACCTAATTTTGTTTTTAAACCTGATGTTTCTATCATGAATAATTTTGATTGTGTTTCTGATGTTAAAACTAAAAGTGTTTCTTGTGTTGGTTCGTCATCTGATACTATTGAATTTAACTTTTTTGATATGTTTGATGAATTGTTTGGTAATTCTGATGCTTGTGATTCTCATGAGGAATCATCAACTCCACACATCAAATCGAATGAGGCACCCTCACTTATTTCTCAATCTAATTCTCATGCATATTCTTCTAAGAAGAGTAAGAATGTATGTAAAGAAAATAAATCTGAAAAATTCAACACAAGTTCAAATTATAAACAGATTTGTTTTAATTATGGTGTTGGTGGTCACATAGCTAGGAATTGTCAAAATAGGATCTTCGTAAACTATCTGTCACCAAGAGGGGAGAATGAGTCTCGAGGAAGGTCTTTAATTAGAAAATCCTCAAGAACTGGTTCTCGAAATAATGATCAGAAAGATAATGAAAATAGAAAAAGGGTTGGTCTTCCAACAAATAAAAAGGTTTTTAATGACAAAACTCAAAACTGTTTGCCAAAACCGAACAAGGCTTCACCAAGATCGGTTTCATCTGTAACAACTCAAATTTTCAAACAAAATTTTCATTTAAAATAAAACATCATTACTCGACAAAAGAGTTTATTCCCAGTTTATTTCAAAAATATAAATAACGAATCCTCAAGATCTTCAACAATGGCAGTGTGTACGTGTCACGCCGGCGCCTTCCCACGGTCATCACGAGTACCTGAAAAACATAAACACAACTAGTAAGCATAAATTCTTAGTGAGTTCCCCAGTATACGACTTACCCACATACGCCTTCCGGCCCGGACCTTTCGGTCCACATAACATTGCCTTCCGGCCCGTAACATAATCGCCTTCCGGCCCATAACATATCGCCTTCCGGCCCGTATTAAATTGCCTTCCGGCCCATAGTATTTTGCCTTCCGGCCCATAATAGTATACAACATAACACATGTAACATATCACACATAACACATAAGTCATACATCATACCGTTTTGTCTATCACATAAAGTCTCGCCTTCCGGCCCGTATAAGCATACATCACATATAATCATACATCACATATAAAGCATCTACCTCTCTAGACATAGCATAAATATAACACATACGACCTTCCGGTCACGCAGTCAAACCCTTCCGGGTGAAGTATAGTGAGAAGACTCACCTCGTAGTATTCAAGCTATAAACCCTTCGAGCCACTCGCACTCGATCCGCTAATCTGCAGGCTCCCTATAATACCACATACCTTTATTAATGATCTTATCAAACAAGACAACTGACCCTACTAAATTACATACAGGTCAACGGTCAACTTGACCGGACTCGTCGAGTGCAAAGGCAACTCGGCGAGTCTAGACACCCCGACTCCACTCGGCGAGTCTAGACACCCCGACTCCACTCGCCGAGTCTAAAGAACGACTCGACGAGTTCCAGTAGATCTTCAAGATACTCGCCGAGTCTGAAGAACAACTCGGCGAGTCCTAGTGAATCTTCAAGCTACTCGCCAAGTCTGATCGTTGGACTCGGCGAGTCCTCGCCATGCAGTCAATCCGCTGCCTCCTGTATCTCGCATGATTCCGTAGTATATAGATATGGGGCTTCCTGGACTTTCACACATACTATTACAGGGGTTTAAACACTTGTAACAACACTATAATCTATCAATCCCTTAAATGGGTTTCCTAAACCCTAAATTCGCATACAACGTAAAAGCTACAGTTATGATCCGAAGATTACCTGGAAACGTGTTCCCTGTGTCCCCAACCTTCAGAACTCGACCCCTTGGACCTCCTTTGATCACCACCTTGCCTCTCCTTGTCTAACAACCTCTTCAAGCTTCCTCTAGCCCTCACCCTTGCTCCAGATGCCCACAAACTCCTAAGATATCTTCAATCGGCCAAAAGACGAGACATGACGGCCCTAAAGGCATTATATACGATTCAGAATCAAAACGGCTAGGGTTTCAGCTGAACAGCGTCGACTCGCCGAGTCCCTATTGGACTCGTCGAGTCCAGTCGCGTATCTGTGACCAAGACTGTGGTCCTACTCGGCGAGTCAGGCACCAACTCGCCGAGTCCCCTCCTAAATGTGCCCAAAAATAATTTAAAGAAATACCTGAAATTCCAGGATGTTACAACTCTCCCCCACTAGAACTAGACTTCGCCCTCGAAGTCTCATTCTGCGAATAACTCCGGATGTTGCTCCCGCATTTCTCTTTCCGGCTCCCAAGTCATCTCCGATCCCTTCCGATGTTGCCACTGGACCAACACCAGAGGTATCTCCTTGTTCCGTAGAACCTTGATCTTCCGATCCCTGATAGCTACTGGTCTCTCGGCGTAATTCAAGCTTGCATCTACCTGAATATCTTCTAACGGAACCACTGCCGCTTCATCGGCTATACACTTCCTCAACTGTGATACGTGAAAGGTATCGTGAATCTGACCCAGCTCCGCTGGCAACTCCAACCGATAAGCCACCCGACCTACCCTTGCAATTACCCGGAATGGACCTATGAACCGGGGCCCCAATTTGCCCCTCTTCCTGAACCGAATTACCCCTTTCCAAGGAGAAACCTTTAGGAGAACGAAGTCGCCGACCTGGAATTCGAGCTCGGACCGGCGTCTGTCCGCATAACTCTTCTGTCGGCTCTGGGCGGTCAATAACCTCTGCCTCACTCGTTGAATATGTTCGGTCGTCTGAAGTACGATCTCTGTACTGCCCATCACTCTCTGTCCCACTTCTCCCCAGCAAATGGGAGTCCGACACCTCCTACCATACAACAACTCAAAAGGTGGCATACCAATGCTCGAATGATGGCTGTTGTTGTAGGAAAACTCAGCCAACAGCAGATGCGCATCCCAGCTACCCCCGAAGTCTAACACACACGCTCTAAGCATGTCTTCCAATGTCTGAATCGTCCGCTCGCTCTGACCGTCGGTCTGGGGATGATATGCGGTACTAAAATGCAGTTTAGTACCCAACTCCTCATGGAATTTCTTCCAGAACCTGGAAGTGAAACGTACATCGCGGTCCGAAACAATCGAGGTCGGCACTCCATGCCGAGATACTATCTCTCTCACGTATAACTCTGCCAACTTCTCTGCTGATGAACTTTCGCTAATGGCAAGGAAGTGTGCACTCTTTATTAGCCTATCCACTATCACCCAAATCGCATCGACTCCCCTGGCAGTTTTCGGCAATTTGGTGATGAAATCCATCGTGATCTGTTCCCACTTCCACTCAGGAATCTCCAAGGGTTGCAACTTACCGTGCGGTCTCTGGTGCTCGGCCTTAACCCTACGGCAGGTCAAACACCTCTCAACGAACCAGGCAACGTCTCTCTTCATGCAAGGCCACCAGTACTCCTTTCTCAAATCCAAATACATTTTCGTAGCACCGGGATGGATCGAGAATTTCGATCTGTGTGCCTCCTCCATCAAGGTAACACGCGTACCGCCCACGAATGGTACCCAGATCCGACCCTGAAATGTCAGAAGTCTCCGTCCATCCATAACAAACTCTGAAATCAACCCGACGACCCGCTCCTGTTTCTGCATCCCAGACTTCACAACTTCGGCCTGTGCCCCACGAATAGCATCTAATACCGAAGTCATCACCGTCAATCTCAAACATACGTCCCGCAATGGAGTGCTCTCCGCCCTACGACTCAATGCATCGACTACCACATTAGCCTTGCCTGGGTGGTATAGGATCTCACAGTCATAATCCTTAACCACGTCTAACCATCTCCTCTGACGCATGTTTAGGTTGGGTTGATCCATCAAATACTTCAAACTCTTATGGTCCGTGTA
Source organism: Lactuca saligna (assembly GCF_052625555.1). NCBI lineage: Eukaryota > Viridiplantae > Streptophyta > Magnoliopsida > Asterales > Asteraceae > Lactuca > Lactuca saligna. The sequence continues at coordinate 8,154,222 of NC_136421.1, forward strand.
TATGGTACAACGAACCCCGTACAGGTAGTGACGCCAATTTTTGAGGGCGAACACTACTGCCCCAACTCTAAGTCATGCGTGGGATATCTCGCTTCGTGAGGCTTCAGCTGCCTCGATGCATAGGCTATCACATGGCCCCTCTGCATCAACACTGCACCCAGTCCTGAAATCGATGCGTCGCAATATACGACAAAGTCCTCCATCCCTTCCGGGAGAGCTAATACTGGTGCTTCGCACAGTCTCTGACGAAGTGTCTCGAAGGAAGTCTGCTGCTCGGGTCCCCATGAAAATGTAACACCCTTTCGGGTCAATTTGGTAAGCGGCACCGCGATCTTGGAGAAGTCCCTAATGAACCTTCGATAGTACCCCTCCAACCCAAGGAAACTTCTAATCTCAGAAGGTGACTTCGGTGCCTCCCAACTCATCACCGCTTCCACCTTGGCCGGATCGACCAATATCCCTGCCTGATTTACAACGTGCCCCAGAAATTGAACCTCCCGTAACCAGAAGTCACATTTGGAGAATTTTGCATATAGCTTCTCCGACCTCAGTACCTCAAGGACCTCCCTCAAATGTCCCTCATGTTGCTCCCTAGACCGCGAATACACCAGAATGTCGTCGATGAATACAATCACAGACCGATCCAGCATCGGCCTGCATACCCTGTTCATGAGATCCATGAACACTGCTGGGGCATTGGTGAGCCCAAAAGGCATCACCACGAACTCGTAATGCCCATACCGCATCCTAAATGTTGTCTTCTGGACGTCCTCATCCCGCACTCTTACCTGATGGTACCCTGATCTCAAATCAATCTTGGAAAACCAAGATGCCCCTTGCAACTGATCGAATAGATCATCGATCCTCGGTAACGGATAGCGGTTCTTGACCGTCACCTTGTTCAGCTCCCGGTAATCGATACACATCCGGTGTGAACCATCCTTCTTCTTGACGAACAGAATCGGTGCTCCCCACGGCGAGCTACTCGGCCGGATAAATCCCTTCCCCAACAACTCTTGAAGTTGCGAGGACAATTCTTGCATCTCTGGAGGTGCAAGACGATAAGGCACCTTCGCGATAGGCGCAGCCCCTGGAACTAGATCGATACCAAACTCCACTTGCCTCGCAGGAGGTACTCCCGGCAAATCCTCGGGAAAAACATCTGGAAACTCGCGCACCACTGGAACCTCCTTCAGTGTCTTCGGTCTCTCGGAACTCTCCCGCGTATCCATCACATACGCCACAAAACCGTTACATCCCCGTTGTAGGCATTGCCTCGCCCTAGCGGCCGAACAAAAAGCTGATCCCGAACGGGTACCCTCACCGTATACCGTAAGAACTCCCCCACTAGGGTCTCGTATAGTCACCAGCTGACGCTCGCAGTCGATAACAGCGCTGAATCGGCTCAACTAGTCCATGCCTACGATGACACAGACATCCCCCATCGCAATAGGAATGAGGTCAATCGGAAACGCGACCCCGAAGATCTCTAGCACACATCCCTGAAGAACCTCCGTAGCACAAATCACCCTCTCAGCCGCAATAGAAACGCTCAAAGGCCGACTTAACGGCTCACGACTAATGCCGATGTGCTGACTAAAAGCTAACGATACAAACGATCTACTCGCACCCGAATCAAATAACACTAGAGCAGGCATAGAGTTCACAAGGAAAGTACCTACACATACATTAATATAAGCATAGCATTTCGACCTTTAAGTAAATATGTGAATGATAACATACCTGCCACAACATCGGGCGCAGCACGGACCTCCTCCGCAGTCAGCTGAAAGGCTCTCCCGCGAGCCCTCGGGGCCTCGACCTTCGCCGGTCGGGTCTCAGTAGTCCGGGTAGTAGGTGTAGCTCCCTGACGAAGTTGCAGACACTCGGCCTTCCGATGGCCTGTCTGGTTGCAGTGAAAGCAAACCATAAACCCCTTAGGGCAATCCCTGGCAATATGTCCTCCTTGCCACACTTGTAGCAACCACCAGCTCGACACACCCCCTCGTGACTCCTGCCGCACTTCGCGCAAGTGCGACCCTTCGGACCTCCCATCCTCGAATCAGCGAACTTAGTCCGCTTGGCTGCCGGCTGAGACTGAGCCGGCCGTCGATCCACCTGCCGAGACTCAGCCTCGTCCCTCGCCTGAGTCTCCAACTTAATCTCGCGCTTCCTGGCGTTCGCCTGAAGCTCAGTGAATGTGCGATAGGTGGAGTTTGACACAAACTCCCGGATCTCCCTCTTCAAAACGCCCAAATACCGGCTCATCCGCGACTGCTCCGTAGATACCAGCTCGGGGCAGAACATTGCCCTCTCATGAAACTTCCGTGTGATCACCGCCACGGAATCAGTACCCTGCTTAAGGGTCAAGAACTCCTGAATCAATCGCTCCCTCTCCACCGGGGGAACGTACTCGTCCCTGAACATCTCTGTAAACCTCTCCCATGTCACCGCTGAAATCTCTGCCTGAGTGAAGTTCGCCGTCACGAACTTCCACCAATCCTTCGCTCCAGACGGAGCTGGTTCAAGGCGAACCGTACCCTCAAGTGCTCCGGGCATGAGCAAGTATAGAAGCACCCCTCGATTTCGGCGATCCACCTCATAGCCGCAATCGGATCCTGCGTCCCATCAAATTCAGGGGGTTTCGTGTTGCTGAATTCCCTGAATAGTAATGAATCACCCCCTTGCGGCCTAGCAGCAGCCACAGCTGCGGTAGCGGCAGCAACTGCAGCTTCAGTAAGTGCGGCGTACCGCTCCTCAAAATCCTCCATCAGAGTGGTCTTAATAGACCCAAACATCTCCGGGATCTCAGCCCGAACCGCCGCAGCTACCTCTTCCTGAATAATCTGACGAATCTCCTCGTCACTCGCACCGCTCGAACCCGCCCCGCTCGAACCCGCCCCATTGCGTGTGATGACCATGATGTATCTGAAATACAACATAAAATCATCAGAGACTCCACCAAGTACAATGGTACTCAATACGCACCCTACCCAGTCTCCGATTTCCAGGGATTCTTACTTGGGTCTTCCACTGGTCCGGTGTCTTCGGTAGTACGGGCCCAATACTACCGACCACACCGTATCAGTATTCGTCCCAAGTCTTCCTCCCCAAACCCCGAATAATGAGTACTCTACCTCTAGTATGCACTATCTACTTGTATGCTACCAAACATCCCATATAAGCAATCTCCCTAGACAAGGCGTCACAAAACAGGCCATTCTAGTCCTATCATGTATACCTAGTCTTCTAGCATGCATAACAATTCATAATTCAGTGCATAATATAACATTGTAAGGTATCCTGGGGATCTTTACCGTTCGGGCGCTGGCTGATCGTACACACTGCTCCATCCTTGTTTTACCGCCTTACCATTTATGAAATGTTGTGTCCTTATTATTTAAAAAGGTTTTTCCTCAAATCCCCGGTCTGAGTTCAGTTGCACCCGAAAGTACACCCGAATCCCTCAAACCAAGGCTCTGATACCAATTGTAACAGCTCAAATTTTCTAACAAATTTTTCATTTAAAATAAAACATCATTACTCGACAAAAGAGTTTATTCCCAGTTTATTTCAAAAATATAAATAACGAATCCTCAAGATCTTCAACAATGGCAGTGTGTACGTGTCACGCCGGCGCCTTCCCACGGTCATCACTAGTACCTGAAAAACATAAACACAACTAGTAAGCATAAATGCTTAGTGAGTTCCCCAGTATACGACTTACCCACATACGCCTTCCGGCCCGGACCTTTCGGTCCACATAACATTGCCTTCCGGCCCGTAACATAATCGCCTTCCGGCCCATAACATATCGCCTTCCGGCCCGTATTAAATTGCCTTCCGGCCCATAATAGTATACAACATAACACATGTAACATATCACACATAACACATAAGTCATACATCATACCGTTCTGTCTATCACATAAAGTCTCGCCTTCCGGCCCGTATAAGCATACATCACATATAAAGCATCTACCTCTCTAGACATAGCATAAATATAACACATACGACCTTCCGGTCACGCAGTCAAACCCTTCCGGGTGAAGTATAGTGAGAAGACTCACCTCGTAGTATGCAAGCTATAAACCCTTCGAGCCACTCGCACTCGATCCGCTAATCTGCAGGCTCCCTATAATACCACATACCTTTATTAATGATCTTATCAAACAAGACAACTGACCCTACTAAATTACATACAGGTCAACGGTCAACTTGACCGGACTCGTCGAGTGCAAAGGCAACTCGGCGAGTCTAGACACCCCGACTCCACTCGCCGAGTCTAAAGAACGACTCGACGAGTTCCAGTAGATCTTCAAGATACTCGCCGAGTCTGAAGAACAACTCGGCGAGTCCTAGTGAATCTTCAAGCTACTCGCCGAGTCTGATCGTTGGACTCGGCGAGTCCTCGCCATGCAGTCAATCCGCTGCCTCCTGTATCTCGCATGATTCCGTAGTATATAGATATGGGGCTTCCTGGACTTTCACATATACTATTACAGGGGTTTAAACACTTGTAACAACACTATAATCTATCAATCCCTTAAATGGGTTTCCTAAACCCTAAATTCGCATACAACGTAAAAGCTACAGTTATGATCCGAAGATTACCTGGAAACGTGTTCCCTGTGTCCCCAACCTTCAGAACTCGACCCCTTGGACCTCCTTTGATCACCACCTTGCCTCTCCTTGTCTAACAACCTCTTCAAGCTTCCTCTAGCCCTCACCCTTGCTCCAGATGCCCACAAACTCCTAAGATATCTTCAATCGGCCAAAAGACGAGACATGACGGCCCTAAAGGCATTATATACGATTCAGAATCAAAACGGCTAGGGTTTCAGCTGAACAGCATCGACTCGCCGAGTCCCTATTGGACTCGTCGAGTCCAGTCGCGTATCTGTGACCAAGACTGTGGTCCTACTCGGCGAGTCAGGCACCAACTCGCCGAGTCCCCTCCTAAATGTGCCCAAAAATAATTTAAAGAAATACCTGAAATTCCGGGCTGTTACATCATCAAAAAGCAATTCTGGATCTTCTACTAGTTTTGGTAGAACATCTAGAAAGTTTGTGCAAACTCCTGTGAAGTATATTTCAAAACCACCAGAGAATGTTGTAAAACCTAAACTTCAATGGAAGCCCAAATCACTTTCTAATTCATTGTTTCCACCCTCTGAAGTGATTAGGAATGAAGATCCTAACTTGCAATTTTTAAAATCTAAATAAGAAAAAGTGAAAAGGAAATCCAGGATAGTAATGACCTAGTTCCTAAATCTAAATGATTCTTCTCATTTTGCAGGGATAGTTGCGGAGGAATGTCATTCGTCCTTGGTACGTCGACAGCGGCTGCTTCCGGCATATGACTGGAGACATTTCCTAACTGAGCGAAATTCAATCTTTTAATGGGCGTTATGTTTCCATTGCGAGCAGAGATGGTGCAAAGATCACACGGCACGGAACTGTTACGAATGGAGTGCCGAGCTTCGAAAATGTCAACTATGCTCCCGAGTTAAAGCATAGTTTGTTGAGTGTTTGTCAGATATGCGACAAAGGCTACTCAACTCATTTTACTGATAAAGAGTGTATGATTCACAAGCCTGACATTGTCATCCCAGAAGAGTGGATTCTGTTCAAATCTAAATGGGATGGGAATGCTTATATCATCGATATGAACATCAATCTCCCTAAACAAGTGACTTGTCTTTTCTCAAAGGTCTCCGAACACAATTTAATGTTGTACCATTGAAGACTAGGTCATGCTAACGCGAAAAACCTGAATCGTCTTGCAAAAAATGAGATGGTCCGAGGTCTTCCTGTCAGAGACTTTATTACATTTGAAAAGTGTGTTTCCTGTGCTCAAGGCAAACATCATCGGAAACCACACCTGCCCAAGCAAGTCAATTCCATAAGTCAAGTGCTCCAATTGTTACACATGGACTTATTTGGACCGTTCAACGTCTTGAGCATTAACCGAAGCTCATACTATCTCGTTGTGATCGATGATTTCTCTCGATTTACGTGGGTCTTCTTCTTATCCAAAAAAACAAGGGTTGCTGATCTAATAAAGAAGTCCGTGGTGATGATTGAGAAGCAGACAAACAATCAAGCGAAGGCGCTTCGCACTGACAATGGCACTGAATTTAAGAATTCGATTCTTCATCATTTTTGCACAGAAAAATGGATAGTGCATCAATATAGCTCTGCTCACACGCCTCAAAAAAATGGTGTTACTGAAAGGAGGAATAGAACGTTAAAAGACGCCGCAAGGACAATGTTGTGTGATTCCAAACTACCTGTTTTCTTTTGGGCCGAGGCGATTAACACTGCTTGCTATGGGCAGAATCGTGTTCTAATCAACAAAGCTCAGATGAAAACTCCGTACGAAATTATTTATGGACACAAGCCTTCTGTCTAGCATTTTCATGTATTTTGTTGTCCTTACACCCTTCTTCACTTAGATTCCAACCCTAAATTTAATTCCAAAGTTGTTGACTGTTAAATTGTGGGGTATGTCACGCGCACCACGTATAGAGTCTACAACAAGAGGATGAAGCAGATCGTTGAATCCTATGATGTGCGCTGGCTGGAGGAGAATGAAACAGATGCTCGAGTGGGTCCCGACTGGTTATTTGATTACACATCTCTTTTCAAATCATTTAATGTGTCTTCAGATAGTACAAGTGGATCCTCCTCTGGTACGATGATTTTGTACGAAGACGAAGAAGTTGTCTACAGACCCCCATCGGTTGAGGGGGAGTTCTCTGCTACACCTGAAGGGGAGCCATCTGATCAAATTTCTAGTCCAAAGTCTAATGTTCAAGATGGAACTCCTGATGCTGATGCTACGCCTCTTACCCCTATTGAAAAAGAGTTCATATCTAGAGATACTTCCGCTGCCACTTCAACTTTTATGGAACTACTCTTTCCTTAAGAAATTGTAAATGAGTTTGTAGCAGCGTCATCAAATAGGACTCAATCAGCAAGTGATGGAGGTTTCAATATTCACACTCTTCCTGTTTCTCTTAATGATATTAGCGAAGACATACCCTCCAAAATTCAACGCAATCACCCAATTGAAAATGTCATTGACCAGCTGGGAGATGGAGTTAAAACAAGAAGTCAGAGTGGGGATTTTAATGCATGTCTCTACACTTGCTTTATATCTCAAATAGAGCCAATGAATGTTGACATGGCTCTGAATGATCCCAGATGGGTGGATGCGATGCATGAGGAGCTTAATTAGTTTGAAAAGCTCGGGGTTTGGAAGCTAGTTGACTTACCAAAGGGAAAAAGGGCTCTTGACATGCATTGGGTCTATCGTAATAAGCAAGATGATTCGGGAGTGATCGTCAGAAATAAAGCAAGGTTAGTGGTTCGTGGGTTTCGACAGATTGAGGGTCTTGACTATACTTAAGTATTTGCTCCCATGGCTCGGTTGGAGGCTATTCGCATCTTTCTCGCATATGCTTCTTACATGAATTTCACGGTATACCAAATGGATGTCAAGACTACCTTCTTGTATGGAAAGGCGAAGGAAGAAATATATGTTGATCAACCCCCTGGGTTTGTTGACTCAAAGTTCCCTAATCGTGTCTACAAGTTGTACAAAGCATTGTATGGGTTACATCAAGCTCCTCGAGCATGGTATGAAACTCTCACAAAGCATTTGCTCGAGCATGGATACTCTTGCGGCACCATTGATCAAACTTTGTTCACCAAGCATGTGGGTAATGATCAGATACTTATTCATATCTATGTTGATGACATTATCTTTGGGTCAACTTGTCCACAGCTTTGCAAGGAGTTTGAAGGCATAATGAAGAAAAGGTTTGAGATGAGTTCTCTTGGGGAAATGACCATGTTTCAGGGGCTTCAGGTCAAACAATCTTCTACCAGAATCCTTATTCATCAAGCAAAATATGTGGATGATATAATAGATAAGTTTGGGTTCAAAGATGCGAAAACTGCTCTTACACCCATGGCGGAGAGACCTCTACTGGCTCCTGATCTTGATGGTGAATCCGTAGATCAGACGTATTATCGATCGATGATCGGTTCGCTCATGTATCTGACTGTTAGTCGTCCAGACATCATGTTTGCTGTTTGTCAATGTGCACGCTTCCAGGCCAATCCTAAACTTTCTCATCTTATTGTTCTTAAACGGATTTTTCGGTATCTCAAAGGTTGCCCAAAACTGGGCCTTTGGTATCCGAAAAATCCAGAATTTGACCTTTATGCTTCTGCAGACAGCAACTATGGCGGATGTGAGCTTGATAGAAAATTGACGTCGGGAGGATGCCAAATTCTTGGGGATAGACTGGTCTCATGGCAGTGCAAGAAGCAGCATACGATCTCAACCTCAATAGCAGTAGCGGAATATGTCGTTGCGTCTGCATGTTGTTCTCAAGTTATATGGATCCAACATCAGTTGTTGGACTACAGTTTGAATTTTCTAGAAACCCCTATTCATTGTGACAATGCGGCTGCTATTCAAATCACTAAAAATCCAATCCAACATTCCAAAACCAAGCACATTGACATCAAAATACATTTTATCCAAGATTGTTATGAGCGTTCGCTCATCAGGCTAGAACATGTTCACACTGAGAATAATGTGGCGGATTTGTTCACAAAGCCCTTTAATAAAGCTCGATTCGATGTGCTTGTGGGATATTTAAAAATGATTCGTTTTGAGGATTAATTTTTTAGATTTTCTTAGTTTAAATTTGCGCATTTTTTTAATCATTTCATTTTTTCCCATGCACAAATTTAGGGGGAGAAATTAAAACAAAAAAAATAGAAAATGTTAAAAAATCCAAAAACATTAGAAAAATCAGGAAATCAAAAACAGGTGTGTAATGGAATATGCTTGCAGGAGATGTTTTGGGAAGTAATATTATCTAATGATAACAGACAATCCAAGTTTGCGTAACATACCCAAAGTTGAAGGGTCTATGCCCTGGTTTGATGCGTCGGTAGGCACCAAAAATTCTAAATGGACTTGACTAGGCAGAGTTGAACTTAGGAAATTAATAGACTTGACAAATTTTCACCTGGTTAGATCCGTTCAGCCTGACAATATGACGCTCTGATAGGTTAAGCAGGGAGATATATATGGGAATCTACTCGTCACATTAATTAAACCCGTATCTGCAACCGTGGTTTAACTTTTCCTCCATGTGCGGATTCTGTCCTTAATTCCGGTGTTGATGGGGCAACTGGTAAATTCCGATAAATTAGGTCTGTAGAAAATCATTTTCTCTCTTTCTGTCTGTTATTTATATGTTACCTCCTCTGCGTGATTGGAAGAGATCCGACCTGTATTGTAACATATGCAACTCTATTTCTCGGCATATTATACATATATATATATATATATATATATATATATATATATATACACATATGAAATTCCTCTTATCTGTTAGCCATATGATGTCTCCTTTGCGTGACTAACAATCCGACCTGGTACACAGCATATGCACTATAAATGATAATATTCTGAATCTATCTTCTCCCCTAATGATGGTCTGCTCATCCGATGTAAGGAGTACTTTGAAAGTCCTTGATTACCCGGGCATATCTGGAAGTGGGAAAATGTTCCAGTACAATAATTGAACATTCAAAGATTGTCTATAGATATCGCTGCTCAATTTAGGTGGACAACAGTATCCCTGGTTGTCATCAGATGAATGGTCCTAAAGATATAGTATCTAAGGAATTAGGATCAGATATAATTTTTATGAACTTAAGATCACCTTGCCATGTAACAAATAGTATGTCTTAAATTTGTCATAATTTTTCGTGTTTAAGTGGACCACAATACCGACGATCGACCAGACAAAGATGTGAATATGGAAGGTACCGACAAGTGGATAAAGATTGTCTAATAACTTTGATCCTAGTATCAAGATGAAGTCAAAAGTCTACGTACGCGTATTATTTAGTTAAAATTTATTTTATTTTATTGTTGAGGTTATTTTTATTTTTACTTTTATTTTAATTTTATTTTTGATATTAGGATTTTTTGTCGTTAATTTTAATTTTATTTTTAGTTTTATTTTAATAATCCTCAAAAGGTTTTATTTTCGAAATTATGTTTGGAAATTGGACTGCTAATCTATCAGTGTATACGGTTTGAAAAGTCAAAGTGGTATAATAGTGGGACTTTACCCCAGTCAACTCTGTTTACTGCCTCTCTCATTCAGAAACCGTAAACAGCTCCTTTTTTCTCTCTAATCTTCGAAAATCAAGTGTTAGATTTCTCAAAATCGCTTAGTCCATTTCAAAGGTACATCAATTCCGACCATGAACTTGTAATTTTTTGTTCGAATCGACTTAGAATCATAGGAGTAATTTGTGTTTAAAGTCTGTTGGAGTTTACGGTGTTAGAATGTTCATAGACCGTAAACTCATACACCGTAAATTCTTAGACCGTAAACGGTCCCATGATCTTACGACCGTAAACCGGGTTTGACCTTACGACCGTAAACCCTGTTTACGGTCCATTGACCTAATTTGACTGTAAACTACCTTTGACCTTTGTTGACCGTAAAAACTTGTTGACTTGTTAGTTGGGCAAAATTAAGAAAGCTTTGAGCATTTCAACTTTAGATATCTTGTTTTCTTACATGGCTTGTTCAGTGCAGATAATGGCATATCTTAAGACAGTTGAGATGCACAACCTTGCAATAGTGTTGGATGATCCACCAGAGGCTCACAAAGATTTCATGTCCATGATGTATGGTGTACGAGAATGCTGCTTAGCCTATGCTATCACAATGAATCCTATCATCTATGGAGGTCTTATTCAAGAGTTTTGGAGAACAGCCAAAGTGATCGAGAAGAATAAAGAAATGACTATTGAAGTTGTTGTGCAAAACTGTATTGTCAAAATTTCGGAGCAATATATCAGAGACACATTAATGATCCTTTATGAATCTGATTATCCAATTGAAGCTGATGCTGAAGAAATTCCAAAAATTCTAGAAAGGATGGGATATGAGGGTTCTTATTTTCCTACCATGAAAAAGCTTCTTCCTCCTTACTGGTGCTTCTTGGCTCACGTGTTCATTAGCTGTGTGTCAGGATGGAGATCAGGAGTAGATGAGATCTCAATCAGAAACACAGGAGCAATTGTATCTTTGGCAGCCGGCAACAAATTTAACTTCTCAAAATATGTCTTTGATGAGTTTCTAGTGAACATTGGTGTTATGACTCGGGGTAACAGAGATGCATTTCTGATGTATCCCCGATTCATTCAAGCTTTCATTGATGATCAATTTCCGGACATGGTCAAGTCTGGTGAAAATATGGACACAAAGTCCTTAGGCCCTCAAACTGTTGGTCTTATCAAACAAAACCGAAAGGGCAAAGTGGTGTTTCAAGTTCTACATCCTTTGGTGAAATTCGGACAATTTGCAGAGATCAATGAGTCTTCTGAATCCCATGAAACTTCTGAGAAGACTTTGTCAGAGCCGACTTCATCAAAAAAGGTGTCCTTTGAATTTATCATCACTACTTCTGATCATGAAGGTGACGAGACTCCTGCTCCAGAGTTTCAAGTTAATGATGAACTCGAGTTGCAATCTGTTCAAGTTCAAAGTGACTACAATGAGAGTTCGAGAAAAGATGAAAAAGAAGATGAAGATGTTGACTTAACGGGATTTGATAGAGATGATATCCCACAGAACTTTGGTGGAAATGACGACTATTTATCTGAGATGAACCTCGACAACTTGCATGACGATGTCAATGAAGTTGCTCATGTGGCAACTGAGACAAGGGTAGAAGAAGATGTTTTCACAGTCTCTCCTCCTGTTTCCAATCCAGCGGCGGAAATAGTAATTCCTATGGTGACAATGTCAGGGATTCCTCCCCTTGACACTGGTTTACCTACATCCATGCCAATGGAAGAATATCTCACCATCACTCAAGCCACTCCTCCTCCTATCAAACATCGTAGACTTGTACTGAGATTAGCAACTTAGAATACAACGATCCAAAGTGCTAAAACTCCACCAAACATTCATGCCAGCTATTGTCTTAGTTGAACCAATCAGTGAGGGTCCCAGTACTGTATTTGAAACTGGTGGTTCCTCATTTCAAGAAGATCTCTCATCTCCTAGTCCAACAAAGATGATGCCTCAATCAAGCTAGCTCAACTGTTAGCTGAAGATCAATTTTCAACACCACCTCCTCATAGCAAGGGAATCTTCATCGGAGGTGATGATACAAGAGATGACTCCCCATCACTCCATGGACTTCAAAGTCAGCTCGACGCTATCAAATAGAAAAATGTAGAACTTTATCAAAGAAATATTAAGCTAGTTATCAAGATCACTGATCTCCAATCTGAAAATACCGAGCTCAATATTCAAATGGCTGAACTTAATGAAGAAAATACTCTGAAGACAAAGCAAAGTGCTGATCTTTAGACACAATATGGTCCTCTGGCTGCAAATCTCCTAGAGTTGCAAAAGAAGCTTGAAGGCAGGTTTGGTGACGATTTTAAAACAACTGCTGATGAACCTCACGTTGATCCCCCTGTTCCAGATACTCATCATGTTGATGCTCCCATTTCCTCTCAACCAATCAAATCCACAATTGTTGTAGATCATTTTGATGTGGATCCAGAACTTGCCTCCAAAGCTGCAAAGGCAAAAGGTGCTAAAAGAAAGAGAGATGATGATAAGTCAACCGACAAAAACAAATGGCTATTTAAAAGAAGTGTGGATCATCAATCACCTTGGGATAGGCCTCACATAACTTTCACTGACCTAAGCACTCAAACTTTCAGAGACGTATATGGTGATAGGTCAGGAATCATATCGTAGGGATTTCATGACACGCAGGATATGTTTATGGTAAGAATGAAGAGCGGGAATAAAGAATTATACAAGGATGCTCATTATTTCCACTCTTTTACCAAGGTTGATCTTATTGAGCTATCTAAAGCTCCCTTCTCCAATCCGTAAAACAATCCCAAAGCCAACCAATTTAAATCTTTCTTGCAAGATCAAGTGGCCAAGGGTTTTCCATCAACGAAAACTGTGGAGTCTTTTGTTGAAGTCCACAAGCGTGTTTTTGATCCCAAAACTAGCGAGCCTCTTCGAGCGATGATGTGGCCTTCCACTACTCAAGTCAAACACATCCCTGTTCCTCAAAATTGTCCTGATGGATCTCTACACTCTATGCACTATTGGGTGTATGATGAAACATCAGATGCTGCTGTTATCAAGCTCAAAGAAGATTTCCTTCGCTTGTATGACAAAAGGTATCTACTCCAGTTTGGTGAGCGGGATATTCATCAGCTTGCAAGTCATCAGATCGTTGTTGCTGATGAGTTATTTGAGCCTACTGTAAAGGAATATACAAGGATGGTGGCTACAATTATTGAAAAGAAAATATGGAATGGAGCTATAGGGAGATCCAATGTTCTGGTTGTTGACAAAGACTAAATCCAAGCCTACTCCAAACCAAGGGGGATATTGAAGGGTCATGTAAATGGTTTGGGCTAGGCTTTGCATGTGATTTGTTTTGGTTTTATGTCTATAATTGCACTTTATGTTAGTTTGTGTTTTGTGTTGATTACGACTGTAAACACGTTTACGGCCGTAAACGTGTTTAAGGTAGAAAACTATGTTTGCGGTCTTGTCAAGTATAGATAGGCTAGGAGTTGGTCTTTTGAGGGGTTTGATGCTCTAGAGTTTACGGCTGGTATTTGAGTTGTATCTGACGATTCAAGTGTTTAATCGTATGCAAGCTCAATTCATTCATCTTATTGTGTTATTCTCGTCTTGTGATTGTTTGATTGCCAGTGATAGATCCAGATTCGGACCTAACAATGTTGACTTGAAGGTTGTCGTGTAGGGATCAAGGAGTCATAGGGAGTCGACTTGTGCGCCGAGGATAGTTCAGACACTACACGACATTGAGGTGAGTTACCTTCCAATAGGGGTGGGTCTAAGGCAACAATGTCAGCCCACCAAAAAGGGGTATTTAGAAGATAATGGTCTTTGTCATAATTATCTTGGTCTGGTTATGTGATTTATCTGGATTATATGTTATGTGTTTAGTAGAGATTAGTTTCCCTAACAGTGGTCCGTAGGACCCAAGGGTAGGTTAGTACCTGGATATGTCTAACTATATGTTTATATCTGTTGATTGCATGTTAGTGGTAGGGGGTGAAATAGTCCCCATTTACCGGTTGAAAGATACCGATTCCGTTTACCGGTTGAAAGACATCGATGATGGTTACCGGTTGAAAGATATCGATGTTGGTTACCGGTTGAAAGATACCGATGTAGGTTACCAGTTAAAAGATACCGATTAATGTTATCGTTTGAAAGAAACCGACGATATTGTATGATCTGTGGTATGATGGGGGAACTCACTAAGCTTTGTGCTTACAGTTTTGGTTTTGGTTTCATTTACCTCTTCGTCGAAAGGGAAAGAGCCGGCAGTGCAGCAGCGCATCACACACACACACACGCTTGTTTCCGCAAGAAGTTTTTGGGATTGTACTCTGATTTTTAATACTTATGATGTTATGGTTTGAAATACAACATTATGACTTTGTAATGAAATGTTTTATAGACAATGTTTTGAAAAAATATTTATTAAATGCATTAATTTAAAAATGAAATTTTTAGCCGTGAAATTTGGGTCGTTACTAGTTGGTATCAGGGCCCTGGTTTGAGGGATTTGGACACACCCTTGGGGGTGTCTGGACTCACACTGAGGGACTAAAAGATCTTTCAAGGAAAAATCATTTTATAAAGTCTAAACTGAGAGATTTTAAGAAAGACAAAGTGTGTGATGCGTGCAACCGGTCGGTCTCAAGTAAGTTTTCCCCAAGATACCCATACTTGTTATGTTACGTTATATGGTTTTGATTCAGAGAACTGCATGCTAGAATAGGGCTAAGGATCTAGGAAGATGCCTTGTGTGCCTGATATATGATTCTGAGAATTGCATGCTAGTTAGGGCTAAGAATCTAGGAAGGATGCCTAATGTGCCTGTTACATGAGTTGTATGCTAGGATGGTTTAGTCAGCAGTCGGATGGCCTATGTAACAGTATTCGCAAGCTAGTTAGGGGGAGGTGGTGGGGACTCCTAGTGAACCTAATGGCGGAGCGTAGGTCAGAGAGTGCCCTAAGGAAACCTAGGATCTGGTCAGTGGAAAGGGTATCGGAAAAATGGACTTGGTGAAGTCAAAGCAATTCTGAGGGAAAGTACGGATAGATGTGGAAGGTAGTATGGGCCCGTACTACTGAAAGCAGAGGATCTATACTCGAACCAAGGAGGGCCTAGATGGAACCGGGAAACCTGGAAAGTATATGTGACCCTGACATTCGTATGTTTATTTTTCAAAATGGTGGTCACGCAACATGGAGCAGGAGGTTCAAGATTCGGGTCAGGATCTGGCTCGGGGTCAGGATCCGAGCATGTGGATGATGGGTTACGCGAGTTCATTGCATCCGAGATCACGAGGGGTATCCTTGATGCGATGTCGGTTATCTTCGGGTCGATCAAGGAGGGGATCATTAAGCTGAAGGAGGATCGCCTCAAATCATTCTGGAGTGACATGGCGGCTAGCCAATCAGGACCACGCACACTGACCTTTAAGGAATTCAGAGGGAGTGGTGCACCAGATTTCCACGGGGCGAAGGACCCCAATGCTACCAGGCGATGGATTGCGGACATTGATTCTGCACAACTGACCAACTTCTGGACCGAGGGGTCGAAGGTAAGATTTGCAGCAAGGTGTTTAAGGGACTGGTGGGAGTCACTTGGTGACTCTCTAGGAGCCTCGGCTGTTAAGGCTATGACATGGTCGGATTTCGTGACCCGGTTCAGAGCAGAGTTTGCGGTAGCTGTAGAGCTTCAGCAGCTGGCCAGGGAGTTCTAGGATATAAGACATACTATGGAGACTGTGGCGGAGATAAACACCAAGTTACGGGAGAGGGCTTTGTTGGTGCCCCAGT
The DNA here is from genome assembly GCF_052625555.1 of Lactuca saligna. Lineage (NCBI taxonomy): Eukaryota > Viridiplantae > Streptophyta > Magnoliopsida > Asterales > Asteraceae > Lactuca > Lactuca saligna. The sequence goes on from NC_136421.1 coordinate 8,170,211, forward strand.
ATGCGGGTGATGAGGATATGAAGAGGACCTGCTACCATGACATGCTACGAGCTGACATCCAGGAGCATGTCAGTTTTTTAGCTTGCCCTACCCCGGATTCCATGATAGCTAGGTCTAGGGAGAGGGAGATTGATCTAGAGTACATCCGGAAGAGGAAGGCAGTGGAGGGGAAGACGACAGGGGCTTCGGGGAAGAAGCCCAAGGGGTCCCTTGGTAAGCCGAAAGGCCAATATGGGTAGGAGCATTGTGGAAAATGCGGTAGGTTAAATGAGGGATCTTGTCGCACTGGGCCGGGTATAGGCTGCTATAAGTGCGGTAAGGTTGGGCATTTTGGCAGGGATTGTACTGCCACTACTCCGGTGATGCAGATGTCAGACCTGATTTGCTTTCATTGCAATTAGAAGGGCCATAAAAAAGGCCAATTGCCCTAGATTGACAGCAGCTGCGGCAGCGGCACCGGCTGTGGCGCCGATTCCAGCGACAGTACGGGTTGTGGATGGCTGAAAGGCCAAGTTGGAGGCTCCAGTGGTTCAGAGCCGAGCATTTCAGCTGACCGCCGAGGAGGAACACGTTGCACCCGATGTGGTAACGGGTATGACTTCTTATCCTTATGCTTTTATATTATGTTGTTGTGATTTTGATATATCATGTGCCTTGTTTAGGATCGTTCCATGTGAACGGAATCCCAGCTCAGGTATTGTTTGATTCGGGTGCCACCCGATCTTTTGTCTCTTTTGCGCTTAGCAAGAGGTTTCCAGGGTGTATAGCTCGAGATTGCAAACGACCGGTCGGTGCGAGCATCGGAGGTTTATCAAGACTGTGTTTTGAGGTTGTTCGAGGAGCGTTACCTGGTAGACCTGGTTCGGATCAGGACCCCAAGTGGGGGAGAGTTGGTAGTTCAGGGCGAGAGGCCACAGCAAGGACCAGCGGTATGTTTAGCAGCGAGGGGTAGGCGTTACCTTCAGCAGGGTTGCGCAAGATATGTCGCCTATATTATGGACACCCGAGAGGCGGGTAAGGCGACAGTGGGTGATATACCCGTGGTGCGTGTGTTTAAGGACGTATTCCCCAAGGAGTTGCCTGGGATACCTCTGGAGAGGCATGTGGAATTCAGGATCAACCTAGTCCCCGGTGTGGCTCCGATAGCCAAGGCACCATATCGGTTGACTCCTACTAAGATGCAGGAATTGTCTATACAGCTGCAGGAGTTGTTAGACAAAGGATTCCTTAGACCGAGTAGTTCTATCTTGGTCGCCTCGATTTTGTTTGTGAAGAAGAAGGACAGGTCGTATCGGATGTGTATAGATTATCGAGAGCTGATTAAGGTAATGGTGAAGAACCGTTACCCACTCCTGAGGATTGATGACCTCTTTGACCAGTTATAGGGAACATCTTGGTTCTCCAAGATTGATCTACGCTTAGGATATCATCAGATGAGGGTCAGAGAGGAGGATGTACAGAAGATGACGTTCCGGACGCGCTATGGCCACTAGGAGTTCGTGGTGATGCCTTTCGGGCTCACCAGTGCTCCTGCCGCATTCATGGATCGCATGAACCGCGTGTGTAGACCGATGTTAGACCGGTCTATGATAGTGTTTATTGATGACATCTTGGTTTACTCCATGATGTAGGAGGAGCACGAGGAGCATCTACGGGAGGTTCTAGAGACTTTGAGGAGGGAGAACTTGTATGCTAAGTTCTCCAAGTGTGAGTTCTGGTTGCGCAAGGTGCAATTCCTTGGGTACCTCATCAACCACGACGGGATTTCAGTGGACCCGGCCAAAGTAAAGGCCGTGATGAGATGGGAAGTTCCAAAGTCTCCATCTGAGATTCATAGGTTCCTAGGACTAGCTGGCTACTATCGGAGATTCTTCCATGATTTCTCCAAGATAGTCGTACCCCTGACAAGGCTAACGAGGAAAGTCGTGGTCTTTCGTTGGGGGCCTGAGCAGCAGGCCGCATTCGAGACTCTGAGACACAGATTGTGCGAGGCGCCAATCTTAGCCCTGCCAGAGGGCATGGGGGATTTTGTGGTATATTGCAATGCATCCATCTCAGTTTTGGGCGCAGTTGTGATGTTGAAAGGGCATGTCATCTCCTACGCGTCGAGGCAATTGAAGCCTCACGAGGCGAATTACCCGATGCATGATTTGGAGCTAGGGACTGTCGTGTCCACCCTTAAGATTTGGCATCATTACCTCTATGGGTTTCATTGTATGATTTACACGGACCTCAAGAGCCTAAGGTATCTCATGGACCAGCCAAATCTGAATATGAGGTAGCGTCGGTGGCTTGATTTGGTAAAGGATTACGATTCGAGATCCTTTACCACCCGGGGAAGGCCAATGTGGTGGCTGATGCGCTTAGCCGCAAGGTAGCACCGATCAGGGATATCTGGCAGAGGATGATAGTGGTGACTCTGTTGTTGGAGTGGATTCAGGAGGCCCAGTATGAGGCCATGAAGGAGGAACATCGGAAATTGTGGGTCAGGTTTCCTCCTTTTACTATGACATTCGGGGGTTGTTGACTCTGCACCGTAGGGTGTGGGTCCCGTATCATGGGGGTGTGCGCCAGGTATTGATGGAGGAAGCGCACAAATCTCGATTCTCCATTCATCCCGGGGCGACAAAGATGTATAGGGATCTTCATCTGTCCTATTGGTGGCCCTGCATGAAGCGGGATGTGGCACGGTATGTAGAGCGGTGCTTAACCTACAGGAAGGTTAAGGCCGAGCATCAGAGACCTCACTAAGCTTCCCACGACCGCGCGGGGAGTGGATTCGATCTGGGTCATCATCGATAGATTGACCAAGAGCGTCCATTTTATCCCGATTCAAGAGAGCATCTCGGCCGAGAAGTTGGCCGACATCTATATCCGTGAGGTGGTGGCGCGGCACGGTGTGTGAGTTTCTGTGATTTCAGACAGGGATGTGCGGTTCACTTCCAGGTTTTGGAGGAAGTTTCATGACAAGTTAGGTACTCATCTGCATTTTAGCACTGCCTTTCACCCATAGACAGATGGTCAGAACGAGCGAACCATCCAGACATTGGAGGATATGTTGTGGGCGTGTGTCTTAGACTTCAGAGGTAGTTGGGATACTTACCATCCTTTGGTTGAGTTCTCGTACAACAACAGCTATCACGCGAGTATTGACCGTCCTCCCTTCGAGATGTTGTACGGGAGGAAGTGCAGGACCCCGATATGTTGGTGTGAGGTTGGTCAGAGGGTTATGCGGAGTACCGAAGTAGTACTCAAGACTACAAAGAGGATTCAATAGGTCCAGAGTAGGCTTCAGACTGCTCAGAGTCGGTAGAAAAGTTATGACGACAAGCATCGATCCGATTTTGAATTCCAGGTCGGGGATATGGTCCTCCTGAAGGTGTCACCTTGGAAGGGTGTTATTCGATTCAAGAAGAGGGGCAAGTTGGTCCCTAGGTATATTGGACCTTTTAGGGTTGTAGCTCGGGTGGGCAAGGTAGCATATAGGTTGGATCTGCCAGCCGAACTCAGTCAGATTCATAGCACCTTTTATGTTTCCCAGTTGCGGAAATGTTTGGTGGACGATTCGGCAGGAGTGCGTTTACAAGACATTCAGGTTGATGACAGTCTGAACTTTATCGAGCAGCCAGTGGTGATCCTTGACAGGAAGTCAAAGGATCTGAAAAACAAAAGAGTGGAGCTGATAATGGTGCAGTGGCAGCACCGAAAGGGCTCGGAGTTGACGTCGGAGCCAGTGGATGAGATAATGGAGCTTTACCCAGAGCTCTTCCTGGAACAAGCAGCAAACTTCGAGGACCAGTAACACCTAGTTCTTGGTATGTATTTTTAAATTAAGTATTTTGCATTTTGGCATGGGACTCGGCGAGTTGGTGGCCCAGCTCGTCGAGTAGAAGCGGTTTGGACATGGGAGTTAAGTGGATGAATCGGCGAGTCAGAGACCGGACTCGATGAGTCCATGATGTCTGTACAAAAACCCTAATATGAAGGATTGCACCCTATATAAATGCCTTAACTCAGCCTCCCTTGTCCCAAACACTCTCCTAGAGCTGCATATCAAAACCCTAGTTGTTTGTGTGTGTTAAGGCCATTTTGGTGCTTTTGTAGACTTGTAAAGCTTGGAAGGAAGAAGAGGATCTTGAGTATTCAACTTTGGGCTTCTGGATCCAGAAACCTCATCCCATCTTTAGCTTAATCAAGGTAAAATGCTCCTCCTTTGGCCTTCCATTTGATTGTTCATCTTTAGATTATAGATCGTGGGAGCATTTAGCGCTTTCAAGCCATTTTCGTATTTAAGGAGTGTTATGTGGACTCTAGCCTTCAGATCTAGGCGTTAAGAGGGGTCTCATGGCATAAAGGTTCCAACTTTAGGGCTATGAGAGCCCCATGCACATTGTAGGACATGTTATATGGATTTTTGAGCTAGAAAACCATGCATGTGCATCAAGTTTGGAACTTTACGTATAAAATGAACATTAGGATGCCAGATCTATGGTTTTGGTGTGTTAGATCTCATTTAAATCGACTGTATGCAATTGGTGAAGGTTTGAATCGGCGAGTTGCTCTTGGTACTCGACGAGTCGGTGACCATTGTGCACCAAACCCTTTCTTTGAATGGGTAAGTGTTAGGAACGAAGTCCCTTTGTGGGTTTAGACGTGAAAAAGGGACCTGGGAGTCATGGGACTTGGCGAGTGGTATGAGCAGACTCGAAGAGTCCATAGCAATCTCCCAATCCTTGAAGATGGACTCGACGAGTTTTTCATACAACTCGGCGAGTCATAAACTGGACAAGTTCTTAAGTTGGAGATGAACTCGACGAGTTCAAGAAGGAAATCAGTGAGTCGGATGAATATGGTCCCGATGTTATGACTGAAGGAGAACCCGTCAATTTTCGCTAGACTCGACGAGTGGAGTCGGGGTTTTGTGCGGGATTAGTGAAACATGGACTCGACGTGTTGGTAGGCCAACTCGGCGAGTAAGGTCAACTGAATGTTGACTTTGACTGAACTTGGACTGACCCTGTTTAGGATTGTATGTGATGTGTGTTGACTTGAAGGTTGTCTTGTAGGGATCGAAGAGTCGTAGGGAGTCGACTTGTGCGCCGAGGATAGTTCATACACTACACGACATTGAGGTGACTTACCTTCCAGTAGGGGTGGGTCTAAGGCCACAATCTTGGCCCACAAAAAAGTGGTATTTAGAAGATAATGGTCTTTGTGATAATTATATTGGTCTTGTTATGTGATTTATCTGGATTATATGTTATGTGTTTAGTAGGGATTAGTTTCCCTAATAGTGGATCGTAGGACCCAAAGGTAGGTCAGTCCCCGGATATGTCTGACTGTATGTTTATATATGTTGATTGCATGTTAGTAGTAGGGGGTGAAATAGTCCCCAGTTACCGATTGAAAGATACCGATGCCGATTACAGGTTGAAAGATACCGATGATGGTTACCGGTTGAAAGATACCGATGTTGGTTACCAGATGAAAGATACTGATGAAGGCTATCGGTTGAAAGATACTGATGAACGTTATCGGTTTAAAGATACCGACGATATTGTATGGCATGTGGCATGATGGGGGAACTCACTAAGCTTTGTGTTTATAGTTTTGGTTTTGATTTCAGGTACCTCTTCCTCGAATGGGAAAGAGTCGGCAGTGTAGCAGCGCATCACACACACATGCTTGTTTCCGCAAGAACGTTTTGGGACTATACTCTGATTTTTAATACTTATGATATTATGGTTTAAAATACAACATTATGACTTTGTAATGAAATGTTTTATTGACAAGGTTTTGGAAAAACGTTTATTAAATGCATTAATTCAAAAATGAAATTTTTGTCCTTGAAATTTGGGTCGTTACACATACCTCTCTTGGCAATCACTTTGATGGTAGCGGTCCATCAAATCCTAGTTCATCTTATAAGGTTAATAGTCCCCATAGGACTTTTGGAGCTCGACTGTCATTGTGTCCAACATGATACATGCCAATTTCGTGGCATCTCTCTCATGAGTCCGGAATTCAGCAATTTCCTGAGGAGTAGCAGACGACTCATCATGTTCCTTTAGCTCCTTGTCGAGGACATATTCCTTGTCCTCATAACGAGTGACCGTCCTCATGTTCTGGATCTATACATACCCAACACCACTTCCATATTCACACGAGCCTCCTCGACCGTCAACTGAAAAGCCTTGCTCAGTATCACAAGTGTATCTGCCATGCCCTTGTGGGCGTTAGTGATTTGAAGAGTTGCAAGAGCATATACTAACACAAGTCCTGCTGCAGCGAAACTAAGAGAGGGGGGCTTCTTGTGGCCCTTCTGATTGCGATGAAAGAAAATCAAATAAAATCCTATGGTGCTGATGGTAGCTGTACAATCCCTGATGAAATGACCCATCCGGTCGCACTTGAAGTAGCCCAAAACACCCACCCTGCAGGGTCCCTTGTGCGTCTTGTCGCACTTCCCACAACGGCTTTGGCCTAGCTGGCGTCTCGATCTCGAATCTTGAACCTTAGTCCTCTTGCCCGATCCCCCTAAAACCTGAGCCTAATCCGACTTCCTCTTCCTCTACATTTCAATATCAATCTCGCTGTCTATGGCTCTCTCTATCATGTCCTCCAGTATCTTGCAACTGGATCGACTCACAAACTACCGAATGTCACTCCTTAGCTTCTGATGATACCTCTCCTTCTTCAGCTCCTCATCCTCCACATAGTGTGGAACCAAAAGCTCTATCTCACGAAACATCATGGAGATCTCATCCACCGTCTCAGTAATCCGTCGGAGATCCTGAAACTCTCAAGCCAATTGTTGCGTCTCAATCAGTGGTGCAAACCCAGCCTTAAACCTAGTCACATAATCATCCCATGATATGGACTTAATCGCCTCACCTCCCATGGCATGTCATACCTCCTCCCACCAGTCCCGAGCTCTATCTTTCAGAATATAGGAAACAAGTCTGACCTTTGCCCCCATCGAGACAACTACTGATGCGAAATACATTAGCAATATCTACTAACCATCGCCTGCTTCCTATATGGTCCTTCTCCGCATAGTATTAAGAGCCCCACATTCCTATAACTACATGATGGTCAATGAACGTGCCCCTATCAAGGACACCATCTTAAAATGGAAAGAGCCCAGACGCACCTTTGACGGCTCCACAATACCCTCCTTGATTGTACCGATGATCATAAGAGTCTACTCGCGTATGCAATGCGTAATCTCAGATGAAATGAACTCTCATGTCCAATCATCCAATTGCCCGGCTCCAAAACTTGATCCCGATCCCTCACCAACACAAGAACTACCAACCGGTTTTCCTCGAAGAGTCACCATACTAAAAATAGACCATATAAACCATAAAAATACGCATCAAAATATATATCGAGGAATATCATACTCTACCAGCTTCTTGGTTTCATCACAGCTCTCCTTGACTCTAGTATGGATCATCTGCTTCCAGTAATATAGGCATGTACTACCTTCTACATCTATCCTTACTATCCTCAAGGATTGCCTTAAATCTCCCAAGTCACTCTTTATCCATACAATTAACCTTCATCAAGATAAGGCTCCCAACACTAAATCTCTTCATAGGTTTTCCTAGGGTAACCACCAGACACTCTCTGACATCAGTTGCAGCCGGAACTCCTACCGACACCCTATAACTAGCTCACGAATACAATTACATATCACCGATACCAAAAGATTCTTTAAATGAAATGTATCACACTACAACGGTTGGAATCAAACAAGAGTTGCGTAATATAGTTAAAACCTAACATTCTAAAAAAATTTAGTTTCCGCAATATGTAACTTATCATATTCACTTACTAGTTAGCTTATGTTAGTGATAACTCCCAAAAAAACACATAGCAAGTAGCATTCGAGCATTGAGTAATCAGAACAAAGCATAACCTAATCAAGTCATCCTATCACTGACTGATCAGTACTAGTATGCATGTCTACAAGCTCATCCAATAGGCATACAAAGGCATATATCTCTCCTAGCATTCTATCATGCAAATATTGAATATATCCTTAGCCCTAACTAGCATGTGATTCACAGATTCACTAATCAAATCATATGATATAACATGTATGGGTATATTAGGAAAACTTACTTGAGATCGGTAGATTATATGCACATACCCTTTCTTGTATTAAAAAACCCTTTTCCTTAAAAACGTTTCCTTTCTGAAATTTTTTACCAAATCCTTAGTTTGAGTTCACACACCTGGGAGTATGTCCAGATCCCTGAAACCTAGGCTTTAATACCAACTTGTAACATCCCAAAAATAAGACCCAAAGAATTTCATTTTAAATTACTAAAACGGCAACCAAAACATTTTCATAAAACCAATATGGATAAAAGTGTATCACTACATCATAAAATATCAGAGTAAATTACAAAATATGGAATAAAGTGGTGTGTACTCTGCAATCATCCCAGGCTCTTCCCTTTCGAAACAGAAGTACATGAAACATAAACTGAAAACCGTAAGCACTAATCTTAGTGAGTTCCCCAAACTACCACATACCATACATAATAAACACATATTAGGCCCACACCCTTCATATGGCTGCGTCGCATCGAGTCCCACCCGGCCTCAGGCCCTGCGCGACAACAAGCCTCACTCAGTTTACAAATCTGTCAGTCATCAGGCCATGCCCGGTTTACATATAAACATATAATTATATGAACACATGTGATAATTACAAAGATAATAGCATACAATACACTTATCGGACCTGGTCCGGCATCGAGCCTCGCTCGGTATACATACCAACGCATAACACATGCAAGAGTCACGTAAACATCTAGCACGCTAACATAATAAACCATGGGCCGACATTTGTAACGCTCTGTTCCGAATTGACTCCTAGTATGAGGCTGTGGCTCAAAGGTCAGTCATTAAAAGGATTATGGCTCTTGGGAAGGTAAGATCTAGGCCCTTTTGGGTGCGGGTGACGTATTAAAAGTGATATGGGTGTTTGGTTTGTGTGTTAGAGCCTAGGGGTATTTCGGTAAAGTGGTAGTTCGGGCTTTTGAGGAAAATGGATTTATGTTCAGAAGGTATTAAGAAAGGATTGACTTTCTAGAAGTGTAGGGCTTCTTGTCACCTGTCTGTGGATATAAGGATCATCACAATCGGGTTTATAACGAAGAAGTTATGGCCTTCGGAAGTTTTGTGGTTTTCAGGCTTAGTCGAGTACACGGGTCATACACAAAGTGTAAGCGGACCGTACTAGCAAATAAGGTAGTACACTAGGCATACCTTGGTGTACGCTGGGCGTACTGACTAGGAGGGTCGCGAAGGTTCCTTGGAGTATGATGGGCGAACCATATGTGCGCTGGGCGTACTCCGGTCAGATCAGAGCCCTATTTTAGGGTCTTGGACCCTATTTAAACTCCTTATCTCATAACGTAACCATAATATCTTCAGCCTCCACCCCTCTAAATCCCATAAATCGTCTTATACCATTCATGATGGCATTTTGAGCTTATGGAGTCCATTTTTGGAATGTTTGGCCCATTTTCAAGAAGGTGGAGTTAGATGCAAAGATGGATGTCAAGAAGAAGCTTATGGATCTAGCTTTTGTGACTAATTTTCAATTTAATGAAGGTATAAAGTTTTGAACTTGGATGTTGAATGTTTAGATCTATTATGTTGAGTTTTTGTATCTTTTTGGTCCCAATAATAGAGCTTTATGGTTCCAAATCTGTTTTTACGCTTAGGGTTGGCACCCTTGGTGCTAACTAAGTCCTTAAGGTAGAAAGTTGCTATCTTGGAGGTCTTAATGGATTCATGCAAGAGTTATGGTCATTTTCATGGAAATAGAATGTTATACTTTGATTTTGGGTTCATATGGGTCATATAAGTCACCAAGTTAGTGACTTTAAGGATTAAGATGTAAGGTAGAGCTCATATCTGTTTGAAGCATTAAGTACATAATGGATTTTGTGCATCAGCTATTTGTACACTAGGTGTACAATGAAGTACGTTGCGTGTACAACCCTTTTGCCCAGGACGCTAAGCATACAGAAGAGGTGCGTTGGGCGTACGCTTTCAGGAGGACTTGGACATTAGTGGCCTTCGGACCTTTGGGCCCTAATGGTTTTGGGCCTAGACTTGTTGTTTGTTAGGCCTGAATTTATCTTGGGCCAATATTGGAATAGTTGGGCTTTGTAGCCCAATATAGAAACGGACTTCACATTGTTGGCCTTGGTTTGGGCCAATTCTTGGATTAGGTTGTTGTGGGCCAATTAGGGTCAGGATTATTGACTAAGGAGATTATTGGGATTTATAAGGAGGGCAATTAGAAATGTTCGGGCCCAATTTGGAAAATTAGACCACTGATGGTTTTATGGACATTATTGTGTTGGGCTTTTGTTTTGGTTTGTTCCATAGTTTTGGTTCATACTGGGCCATGGGTAGAATGGTAGTTTTACCCCATGCATGGATTAAGGATTATGGTATGGGACCCAATTGCTAATTGGCTTTTTTGATTGGTATTGATAGCTCGGGAAGTGGGCAGGGCAGCAACAAAGGAGTTCTTTCGAGAACCTTCTGCATTCGAGGTGAGTCTCCTCACCATACCAATGGGTCTAAGCCACCAATGCCGACCCATTATGCATTATGTGATATGCTATTTGATTTTGTGTTATGTGGTAAACTAGTTGATTATGTGTTATGTGATATGTTAGTTGTCTTTGTGATGCTTGCATAGAAGACCTCGGGGCGTTCCCGAGGCACTAGGGTGTAAGACCTTGGAGGGTTTCCATGGCATCCTTAGTCAAGACTGTGTGAGGGTTTCCATGGAACTAGGGTGTAAGACCTTGGAGGGTTTCCATGGCATCCTTAGTCAAGACCATGTGAGGGTTTCCATGTCATTGGGCTAAGACCATGTGGGGATTCCCATGGCACCCGCAGTAAGACCCTGGAGGGTTTTCAAGGCATCTTTATATATATGGTTGGATTGACAGTGGTTTAAGACCATGTGCGGGTTCCCATGGCACCCGGTGTAACACCCTGGAGGGTTTCCAAAGCACCCTTATATGTTTGTATGCATTACTTGTGTGATTGATAAGGTTTATGTAGCTGTTACAGCTGATATGGATTATGTGATTATGTGGATTATGTGGGGTTTGATGTGGGAAACTTATTAAACTTTGTGCTTACAGTTTTGTTTATGGTTTCAGGTATCTTTGTTTTGGAAAGGAAGGGTTTAGCTTGATCGCAGTGCACACACCGATGTTTTCCGCAAAGGATGATAATGGGATGAACTCTGATAGATGTTTTTAATTAACAATGTTTTGCAATGATTGGAATAAATGATATCTATGTTTGGGTTATATTAAAAATGAAATTTTTACCCTTGATTTTTGGGTCGTTACAAGTTGGTATCAGAGCCTTGCTTTGAGGGATTCAGGCATACCCTCGGGTGTGTCAGGACTCAACCTAAGGAAATGGTAAAATTGTTTTTAAAAATAACATAAAAAGCTTTTGAAAGAAAAGAAAAGATGAGAGTGCAACGCACGTGATCAGCCGAGCCAAGTAAGTGATTCCCCAATGTGCTAGCCATGTTATTTTGATATTTAAGCTTTGATCATCATATGGAGGTTCCTATATGTATGCTTTTAAAATTATATACGGTTAGGAGCTTATAGCCTTACAATGATTGATTTGGCTTTATTTTCCAGTTCCTTGTCTGGTTGTGGTCCTAGGGTAGAATCTTTTATTTGAAAGTCTATATGATCCCTTTCTGTGTATAATTTGCATGCATAAAGGCAACCTGTTATGGTCGGTCATATTGATATGAGTAGAACAAATCTTAAGGCAGCCTAAGATTTATGTATGCGGTAGTTTTTGGAATATGGTTTGGATTTGGGACAAATTAGGGTTATCAGGTAGAGCATTGGGGAAAGCTACATGTAGGTGTGGAAGGTAGTATTGGGCCCGTACTACTGAAAGCACATGACCTGTACCCGAACCAATGTTAGATCAGACAACTTCAAGGAGGACCGGTGTAGGGGAGATCCCTTTATCAAAATCCTGATCGTTATGATTTATCACGTTTCAGTTCAGCATGGTGATGACACAATTTGGAGCAGGGGGATCGGGATCGGATCTGGATCTGGGGCAAGATCAGGTGACACTACTGATGTGATTGATGAGAGGCTGCGCGAGCTTATTGCAGCCGAGGTTACCAGGGGCATCCTTGACGCCATTCTAGTCATGTTTGCGACGTTCAAGTAGGGCATCATAGAGATCATGGAAGAGAGACTCAAATCACTCAGAGCCGAGATTGATGCCAGCCAGATTGGGGCCTAAACTCCCTCGTTCCGGGAGTTCAAGGCATGTGGGGTGCCAAAGTTTTTCGGGGCCAGGGACCCCATTGTTAATCGAAGCTGGGTGGCGGATATCGAGAATGCCCAGTGCACGAGTTATTGCCCGGATGCGGAAAAGGTGGGATTTGATTCTTGTATGCTGAGAGATAGAGCCCGGGATTGGTGGGGCGAGGTTACAAGTCAGGTAAAAGCAGTCAATGTGGCTGAGATGAGCTGGGCTGAGTTTGTTCGGTGATTCGACTTGGAGTTTTCACTAGCCATTGAGGTACAACGGCTTGTGAAGGAGTTTTATAACCTTCAGCAGACCACCGAGACTGTAGCGGAGATCACCGCCATGTTTTAGGAACGCGCTTTGTTGATCATGCAGTATGCTACTGATAAGGAGATGCGGAGGAATATATTTCATTCCCTGATCAGGGATAATATCCGAGAGTTTGTGAGCTTTATAGGGTGCAAAACCTTGAATAAGATGATAAATAAGGCCCGAGAACCGGGAAATGGAGTTGGACTTCCGCACCAAGCAGATGTCGGAGTAGATGCAGGCAGCGGGGGTTAGGCTAAGAAGCCTAAGACCTCAGATACTTCCAGCAAGTTTCAGCAGGATTAGGGTTGGTGTGCCAAGCTCAGTAGGGTGCACGGTGGAGCTTGTCATATCACAGGAACGGGATGCTATGCATGTAGCCAGTAGGGCCACTTGAGCAGGGACTGCCCTACAAAGGGATTCATTTGTTTTAACTGAAACCATTCCGGCCATAAGCGGGTCAATTGTTTGAGGTTTCAAGGAGTGGTAGCGGTTCCTGCACCCGCCACAATGAGGATTACTGATGGCCTTCCTACAAAGGTAGATACTCCAGCAGTGAAGAGTCGTGCATTTCAATTGACCACTGAGGTGGCTCAGGCAGCGCCAGACGTTGTGGCTGGTACGTGTCTATTATTCTCTGCTCTTTGTTATTCATATGTATGATGTGTATGTTATGCTGGTATAAGGACCTTTTTCATCGGTGCATGTTTTGTTTGATTCGGGTGCTACCCAATCATTCGTGTCTCTTGCGCTTAGCAAGAAGTTCTGGGATACGTTGGGAACCTTGGTTCCCGTTCGAGGTAGATATTACAGATGACTGCACAGTGAGTGCCACGAGAGTGGTGTCAGGTCGAGAAGCTAGAGTCATTGGCATTGTTGGGATTCGAGAAGTGCTAGCTAGTTTTCAGGAGTCATGTTGTCTGGAAGGGTTATTCGTAGAGCCATAGCTTTGTTTGTCGTCGGCCATCGGCAGACTGTCAATTGGATGGGAGAGGGTTTGGGAAACCCTTCACTTAACGTGTGCCGAGTGGATGTAGTTGAATCTAAGTGTGGGAGAATCATTCAGATATCCAGGATGGAAGCAAGTGTGAGACGAGGATTCGTTTCACATGCCTATTGGGGGAGGAAAGGCAGTCTTAGGGGCTGACTAAATATATGATAGCGAGGGATTGGAGTTCGAGAAACTCCCCAACTATTGGATTGCGTCTTCTTGATTCCATATAGCAAGATTTGGAGGAGTGAACCGGGTACGGTCCAGTGAGTAGTTGAGTACAGCTGGGAGTTTTATAAGTCTACAGGTGCAGCTGTAGCATTCACAATTATATTCAGATGACTTAGACCAGGGTAGACCCATTCGTAAGGTCATAGGGGAATCCACAACACAGGTGGAATCAACGTTGTTAAAGATTATTCGATCAGATATCTGTGGGCGATCCTGGATGTTTATGGGAATTCGGGGTGGAATTGGTAGAGATTGTTGAGGTAAGGGTTTGAACCTTGAGTTGTAGGATCTTCTAGATAAGCAGTACAGGATGCAGAAAGGCTATGGCTGGGTGGTCCTGATATTTGATCTCTTGGAAACCTGGTGGTTGGACCGGGTGTCAGGCTGGTAATCTCGGAAATTGGCTAAGGATGTCTAATTACCATTCAAGTAAGAGTAATCGGATGTTATGATGCATAGTGGATCTCTAGGGAGTAGCAGAGTATCGACCCGTTTTGATGAGGAAGCTGAATCGAGTTTCGCGCAGATTCAGTTCAGGATTTTGATTCTGTGAGATGGGATTAGGGAGTGTAAGGATGCTAAGGGAATCACATGCAGTATATCATGGTAATGAACGGGGTTGGGTTCGATGGTAGCACAAGCCATCACGATGTACCTCGAGTGGTTCCATTAGTAATGGGACCACAACATGTTGAACCCAGGAAAAGACAGATAAAGGAGGTCGGGTATGATGTAAGACTACAGTTATTCTGGTAGCATTCACCTTTTGTGTTGGATTAAGTGGCTACAGGTTGTCGGCCTATCATGATCGGATGGATCAAATGGATGGAAAGAGCCATGAGTGGTTGTATAGATAGGGCAGTTATTTTCAAACGAGGTATCCTTCGTAGATCATGTGGGACTGTTGTACGTATGCTTCTATCTCAAGGATCAGGTAGATTTTTGGTGTACCGGAATATGGAAGTCAAGTTAGGACCAGAAAGGTCCCAGTTGGTCTTCAGGAAAGCAGCTATGCAGCAAAAAAAGGAGTTGGAGCGACTTTAGTGATTTGGGGTCTGTGTGTGGAATTGCTTGTTATTCGGTAGCCACAGTTGACAGGTGATTTTTTCCTTTTGGAAGCCTCAAGGTATTTCAAGTGGGAAGTATTCTATCTAGAATGGTTTCTTGTGAAATCAGTTCGATGATGATTCGATGTGGGCAGTCTGTCAGGGAGACAGACCATCTCGAGACTTCAGATTTCAGATTGAGCAGATGTAATCAAGCTACAAGGAATTCGTTCAACTTTGTGTTCTACAACCCTGCGAGGGTTGGTTTCAGTCGCCTTGGGAAGGTTGTGGTTCTCGAGTTTGCGGTTGTGTTGCTCAGGTTGTCTAGTATCTTGGGGATGGTCATGCATGATTTCGATGATGAAATTTAATTTAAGTGGGGGAGAGCTATAATGCTCTATTCCGAATTGACTCCTAGTCCAAGGTTATGGCTCGAAGGTCAGTCATTATAAGCATTATTGCTCTTGGTAAGGTAAGATCTACGCCATTTTGGGTGCGGGTGATGTATTAGAAGTGATCCGGGAGTTCGGTTCATGTTTTGGAGCCTAAGGATATTTTGGTAATGTGGTAGTTCGGGCTTTTGTAGAAAATGGATTTTTTTGCAAGGTTTTAAGAAAGTTTTGAGTTGCTAAAAGTGTAGGGATTCTTGTCACCTTTCTGTGGATATAAGGATCGCCGGAATCGGGTTTATAACGAAGAAGTTATGGCCTTCGGAGGTTTTATGGTTTTCAAGCTTAGCCGAGGACAGGGGGTGTACACAAAGTGTACTCAGAGCGTAC
The DNA here is from genome assembly GCF_052625555.1 of Lactuca saligna. Lineage (NCBI taxonomy): Eukaryota > Viridiplantae > Streptophyta > Magnoliopsida > Asterales > Asteraceae > Lactuca > Lactuca saligna. The sequence continues at coordinate 8,185,918 of NC_136421.1, forward strand.
TAGTAAAGAAGGTAGTAGGTTGGGCGTATTGACCAGGAGGGTCGCAAAGGTACCTCGGAGTATGCTGGGCGTACTACAGTCAGATCAGTAACCTTATTTTGGGTCTTGGACCTTATTTAAACTCCTTATCTCATAACCTAACCCTAATAACTTCATCCTCCACCCCTCGAAACCCTATAAATCGTCTTATACCATTCATGGTGGCATTTTGAGCTTACGGAGTTCATTTTTGGAGTGTTTGGCCCATTTTCAAGAGGATGAAGTTAGATGCAAAGATGGATATCAAGAAGAAGCTTATGGATCTGGTTTTTTTGACTCATTTTCAACTTGATGAAGGTATAAAGTTATGAACTTGACCATTAAATTCTTAGATCTATGATGTTGAGTTTTTGGAAATTTTTGGTTGCAAGAATGGAGCTTTATGGTTCCTAATCTGTTTTTAGGCTTAGGATGGCCACCCTTGGTGCTAACTAAGTCCATAAGGAAGAAAGTTTCTATCTTGGAGGTCTTAATGGATTCATGAAAGAGTTATGGTCATATTTATGGAAATAGATTGTTATAATTTGATTTTGGGTTCATGTGGGTCATATAAGTCACCAAGTTAGTGACTTTATGGATTAAGACGTTAGGTAGAGCTCAAATCTGTAATTTCGTCCCTAGGTTTGAAGCATTAAGCACTTAATGGATTTTGTGCATAAGTCGTTTGTATGTTGGGCGTACGATGAAGTACGCTGCGCATACAACCCTTTTTCCCAGTATGCTAAGTGTACAGAAGAGCTATGATGGGCGTACGCTTTTAAAGGACTTGGGACATAATGGACTTTCGGACCTTTGGGCTCTAATTGTTTTGGGCCTGGACTTGCTGTTTGTTAGGCCTGAATGTATCTTGGGCCAATATTGTAATAGTTGGGCCTTATGGCCCGATATAGAAATGGACTTCACGTTGTGGGCCTCAGTTTGGGCCAATTCTTGGATTAGGTTGTTGTGGGCCTTCGTGGGCCAATTGGGTCATGATTATTGACTATGGAGAATATTGGGATTTAGAATAAGGTCCATTAGAAAGGTTTGGGCCCAATTTGGAAAATTGGGCCATTGATGGTCTTATGGACATTATTGTGTTGGTATTTTGAATTGATTTTGTGTTATGTGGTACACTCGTTGATTATGTGTTATGTGATATGCTAGTTGTCTTTGTGATACTTGCATGGAAGACCTCGGGCGTTCCCGAGGCACTGGGGTGTATGACCTTGGAGGGTTTCCATGGAATCTTTAGTCAAGACCATGTGAGGGTTTCCATGGCACTACGGTGTAAGACCTTGGAGGGTTTCCATGGCATCCTTAGTCAAGACCATGTGAGGGTTTCCATGGCATTGGGCTAAAACCATGTGGGGGTTCCCATGGCACCCGGAGTAAGAACCTGGAGGGTTTCGAGGGCATCCTTATATGTATGGTTGGATTGACAGTAGGCTAAGACCATGTAGGGGTTCCCATGGCACCCGGTGTAAGACCCTGGAGGTTTTCCAGGGCATCCTTATATGTTTGTATGCATTTCTTGTGTGATTGATAGGGTTTATGTAGATGTTACTGCTAACATGGATTATGTTATTATGTGGATTATATGGGGTGTGATCTGGGGAACTCACTAAGCTACCCGCTTACAGTTTTGTTTATGGTTTCAGGTATCTTTGTTTTGGAAAGGAAGGGCTCCGCTTGATCGCAGCGCACACACCCATGTTTTCTACAAAGAATGATTTTGGGATGAACTCTGATAAATTTTTTTAATTAACAATGTTTTGGAATGATTGGAATAAATGATATGTATGTTTGGGTTATATTAAAAATGAAATTTTTACACATGATTTTTGGGTCGTTACAACATTGGTGCCTTCGACCCACTAAACACAGTGAGGAAACTCACCTCAAGCTATTGAGTAACTTAGATAAATCTCTATCTACTGGTCTGACAAAATTCTCGCGCTAATAAGACCAATAACATCCAATTAATAATTGGGTCCTAATCCATAACCATTAGTCTAATAAATTAGGCCCATCATCAGGGAAAAAGGTCATTTTACCCTTTATCTAACTTTGCCCAAGACTAGGGCCCAAATTCTATTTGACAACCCAAAGCCCAAATATGGCCAAATCTTGCAAATTAGGTGTAAACCCATCATCGGCCTGAAATCCGAAGAACCCAAGGCTATAGCCAAAAGCACAAATCAGAAGTCTAATGGCCCAACAAGGCCTAGATGAAAAAACCCAACCTATGGCCCAAACCGCGAATACAAGCTCAAAAAGCCCATCTGATGAGTATGTGAGGCGTACTCAACTCGTATGCTTGGCATTTACCTTCTGCGGCTAGTATGCGTAATGTACATGCTTGGTATGCCCAGCATACTTCCAGTCTTGCCACCCCACTCAATAAAGCACTTAATCCATTGAGACTTCAAGCTAAACTCTCATATCGGATTCTATAAGACCACTTATCATGTAAAGTTGGCAACTTTACACACATGCATGGCTTAATGCGGCTTAAGAGCTCAAAAAGATCTTAACGAAGGTCTTAACACATCCATGGTTCAATATACACCATAAAGCTTGCATTTTTATGAACTTGGGGACTGAAAGGAGCTAAGATCTCGCATCCATAGACTTTGGAGTAGATAAAAAGCTCTCCTTTAATACAAAGGACTCAAAAGATGCATAAATGATCCAAGAATTAGATCTAGCATAGATGAACACAAAGGTGTAAGTTTTTACCTCAAAAATCTTGCAAATGATGAGCTAACCGCGGATCTTCAAGCTCAAGACACCTCTCCAAGTCATCCTCTTCTTCTACTCCTTCACAAACCACCAACAAACACTCTTTAAGGCTCAAAACTCACAAAATCACACTAGGGTTTAGGTTTTAGGAGAAAGAAGGTGAAGGTTGGCTAAACATGACTAGATGAAGCTAGCATAAGGTTCACATAGGGTGCAAACCCTAAAAATTAGGATTTCACTCAAGCTCACATATGCCATGCATACTCCATGTACTCCCAGCGTACGTGGATGGGATCCACGATCAAGACCCAGTGTAACATTCGGACATCTAGGAATATTATTTGTTAATTATTTATTTATTTATTTCTCAACTACTCGATGAATCAGTTCACCAACTCGTTGAGTAGAGTCGCATCGTGGCACGTGGGTTGAATGACCTACTCGACGAGTCCGAGGAGCCAACTCGCCGAGTAGGTGCTGACATGAGAAACCCTAAATCCCCGGGTTTGGGCCTATTTAAAGGAACTTATAGCCTCATTTGTGGCTACCCTTCCTTGATAGAAAACCCTAAACGACATGTGAGCTTATAGAGAGAGTGCTTTGCTAACTGTGAGTGTTTGGTGCATCTTGAGAAGAGAAGAGAAGATTTCCAATCCAAGGGACAAGAGGGTGCTACTAGATCTGAGGTTGTTTAACTTCAAAGCTTCTAGGAAAGGTATAAAGCTTGCACCTTTCTAATTATCTTGTATAGATCTCATGATTTTATGAATCTAGGGTTTTTCAGCCCAAATATGAGGACCTTGAGTGTTTCATGCTCATTGTGAGTGTTGAACTACAGATCTTAATCATGTGAGGTTCCTAGAGTCCAAAAGTCCCCGCTTTATCCAACCATGATCTTGAGTGAAAAACCCTTCTTGGGGTGTGTTTTGGCATTTTTAAGCTCAAAATTTCATGCTTGAACGTAAAGCCTATGACTTTACATGATTAATGGGCCTTAGGAGTGTAGATCTAGAGTTTGGGAAGGTTCTCTGCCCTGAAAATGGCTAAATGAGATATGAGCCTGAATGGACCCATCGAGTCAAGGAGTTAACTCGACAAGTAGGATAGGGTTGTCTCAATGGTTTTGATCGTGCAACAACTTGGCTAGTTGACATGTCAACTCGGCTAGTTGAGCCAGAATTTTGATTGATTATGTGGATGGCGAGCAGACTCGTCAAGTCCCATAAGTGCACTCGACGAGTAGGGTCAACATGGATTGTTGACTCGAGTTTGACTTCTGTTGACCAAGCGTTTGGTCAACCTTGTGTTTAGGAAACCATTGAGGGGTAAATTGGTCTTTTCCCACTTTAAGAGAGAGAGAGAGAGGTAATTTAGTAAAATGTTTAAATTAAAGAGTAATTAGATATAAATATCTTATGTGATTAGGAGGAGGCTAGACTTGGTGATCCGTGTGCGAGAGTAATCATTCTCTTAGCTTACTTACGAGGTTAATCTTCTCACTATACTTACCAATAGTGGTATCATTATGTGATTGAGTTGTTTTATGTGTTTATTTGTGTATTGTAATATTTTGCATTATGTCTTGTGATTGTTGTTGAATATTATTGTTATGAGTTTACTGAGTTGGGACCGGAGGGTTCCACTGAGACACATTGACCGGAGGGTCTTATTGAGTTATGGCCTAGAGTGGCTAATGAGTTGTGTATGGTATTTTGGGGAACTCACTAAGCTTTGTGCTTACCGTGTTATGTGTTATGTGTTTCAGGTACTTCTCAGGATCACGGGAAGGCGCCGGCTTGATTGTACACACACTGAAGATTGCTTTATGATTTAGAGGATCCTGGAGTTTTCTACACTATTTTCTTTTGAACATGAGTTTTAGTGGATTAAAATTGTGGCATTTTAGGGTTGTGTATTAAAATTAATATGTTTTGAAATTTATAAATTTGGTCAAAATTTTACATCGTTACAAGTTGGTATCAGAGTCTTGGTTTGAGGGATTCAGATACACCTCCTGTTGTGTTTGGACTCAAATTCAGGATTTGAGAACAACTTTCAAAAGAAAAGAATTTTTTTCAGAATGAGAACAAGTTTTAAGAGAAACAAGTTGAAGCGATGTTTACAATCAGCCAGAGCCTGAACGGTGATTTCCCAAAATACCTTTATTTTTGTATTATGTAACATTAACGAGATATTTTACAAAATTGCATGCTAGAGGGTAAGCTAGGTATTTCATATTCTAGGGCTAGAGTTGCCTGATATATGACTTCTTAGCCTAGGAGATGCCTTGATCAGTGTTATATGTTATTGTTTGAGTATGTGCTGAGTTCTGAGTTGGGAAATGATCTAGGAAGAGATACTTAGATGATCTTAAAAAAGGGGGTATTCTGAGAAGGTAGTCTATGATTCATGAGATATAGAGTATTTGTGAATTAGAATCCTAGGAGGAGGACTTGGGGTGACTACAGGTGAGGTGTGGAAGGTAGTATTGGGACAGTACTACTGGAATCACCCGATCAGTAGGCAACCCAAGTAAGAACCCTTAGGATGCTAAGGAGCAAGTAAGGATGAGTAGTCGAGTGTGAGTATGCCCGAGCGAGTCTCTGATTATTTTGTGATCTGTTTCAGAGACATCATGGTAGGTACGCGCCACACCCCACGGACCAGTGGAGTTAATGATGATGAGATTCGTCGGATGATTCACGACGAGGTGGCCGCAGCCATCCGAGAGACTGTTCCGGAGAAGTTTGGGTCTATAAATACCACTTTGATTGAGACATTTGATGAGCGATGTGCTTCTATTTCCGAGGCGACTGCTGCTGCTGCCAGACTGCAGGGGGTGGCTCGTTCTTGTACCGGGAGTTCAGAAACACGACACCACCAGAGTTTGATGGGACTCAGGATCTGAATGTTGCGATGAGGTGGATATCTGATGTTGAGGGATGTTTCTACACTTTCTCATGTCCAAACCATTTGAAAATACGGTTCGCACTAAACCAGCTTCGCTTGGGAGCAAAGGACTGGTGGAAGTTTGTGACGACTAGTTTCACCCCTGTAGAGCATGCTGCAGTGGCTTGGGAGAGATTTGTTGAGATGTTCCGATATGAGTATGTTCCCCTTGTGGAAAAGGAACAGTTGGCCCAAGATTTTCTATCTCTTAGACAAAAGACAGAGTCGGGGACTGTGATTATGCGGATGTTTCACGAGAGGGTGTTGTTTTTCCCTGAGCATGTGGCGACTGAGCAGGCTCACATTAGTCAGTACTTGAGCATTCTAAGGAGGGATATTCAGGATTTTGTGGCGAAATCATCTTACCGTACATTTGTTGAGCTCCAGGAGAATTCCAGGAGGAGGGAGATCGAGCTGGAGACTCAGGCGATGGAGGATGCAGAGTCTCAGGGAGAGAGCGGCAGCCAGGACAGTCTCAACCGCTAGCCAAGCGGGCTAAGCCCGCTGATCCAAGACCAGGAGGCCAAAAGGGACGCACTTGTGGCAAGTGCGGAAAGAGTGATGAGGGATCTTTGACGGGCGGGGATTTGCTACAAATGTGGCAAGGATTGGCATATGGTGGAGGATTGCCCCAAGGGTTTTGCAGTCAATTTCCACTGGAATCAGATCAGCCATCGGAAGGCCGAGTGCCCTCGGCTTGTTCAGGGATCAGCCCAGGTTTCCACTCCTAGTGCATTGTGTGTTACTAATGTTAGGTCGATGAAGGCCGAGGTTCAGATGACTCGTGGGAGAGCTTTCCAGCTGACAGCGGAGGAGGTCCGTGCAGCACCTGATTTCGTGGTTGGTATGTAGTTCTCATTTTATTCATTTATTCATTCTTCACTTCTCTTTATGTTTATCCTGTGCTATATTTAGGTACATTTTTTGTGAGTTTTGTACTTGCTTTAGTGGTATTTGACTCGGGTGCGAGTCGATCCTTCATATCCATAGCCTTTAGTCGTCACATTGGCAACCAACGTGAGGCATTGAGTAGACCTCTGAGGATTTCTATAGCATATGAGCATGCGGGTTTTGCTACCGAGTTATTCCGAGGATACGTGTTGGGGATTTTTGGCATCGAGTTTCCGATTGACCTGGTACTGATCGCGATGGGTGATGTCTGTGTCATTGTGGGCATGGCTTAGTTGAGCCATTTTGGAGCAGTGATCGACTGCGAGTGCCAGTTGGTGACTATACAAGACCCTAGTACGGGAGTGCTTGTAGTGTATGGCGAGGGTACCAGATCTGGTTCATCTTTCTGCTCTGACACCAGGGCAACGCAGAGTTTACAATAGGGTTGTATGGGATTCCTGGCGTATGTGATGGATTCATGCACTGTGTCAAAGAGACCGAGTTCTGTATCCGAGGTTTTGATAGTATGAGAGTTCCCTGATGTTTTCCCCGAGGAGTTACCAGGTGTGCCTCTAGAGAGGCAAGTGGAGTTTCAGATTGATTTGGTTCTGGGGGCGCCTATCGCCAAGGCACCTTATCGCCTTGTGCCGCCAGAGATGCAGGAGTTATCCTTGCAACTTTAGGAGCTTCAAGGAAAGGGATTTATTCGATCGAGTAGCTCTCCATGGGGAGCACCGATCCTTTTTGTCAAGAAAAAAGATGCTTCACACCGGATGTGCATTGATTACTGGGAGTTGAACAAGTTAACGGTCAAGAACCGTTACCCACTTCTGAGGATTAACGATCTATTCAATCAGCTGCATGGGGCATCCTGCTTCTCCAAGATTGATTTGAGATCTGGATATCACCATATGAGACTGTGCGGGGAGGATATTCAGAAGATGGCCTTTAGAACTCGTTATGGGCATTATGAGTTTGTTGTGATGCCTTTTGGACTCACCAACGCACCAACGACGGTCATGGATCTCATGAACCGGGTGTGTAGGCCTATGTTGGATCAATCGGTGATTATGTTCATTGATAATATCTTAGTGTATTCGAGATCTAGGGAGTAGGACAAGGAGCATCTACGAGAGGTTCTTGGGGTTTTAAGGTCGGAGAGGTTAATCCAAAATTCTCCAAGTGTGATTTCTCGCTACGAGAGGTCCAGTTTCTGGGACATCTTGTTAATCAGAGTAGGATATCAGTCGATCCGGCCAAGATTGAGGTAGTTATGCGATGGAAGGTGCCAAAATCCCCATTCGAGATCCAGAGTTTTCTAGGATTGGCGGGCTACTATTGTAGATTTATCCAGGATTTCTCTAAGATTGCGATTCCTCTCACCAATTTGACCTAGAAGGGCTCTAATTTTGTTTGGGGGCCTAAGCAACAGGCATCTTTCGAGACCCTTTGCCAGAAATTGTGCGAAGCTCCGGTGTTAATCCTTCCGAAGGGAGTAGAGGACTTTGTAGTCTATTATGATGCGTCTATCTCAGGGATGGATGTAGTATTAATGTAAATGGGTCACGTGATTGCATATGCATCAAGATAGTTGAAGCCTCACGAGATGAGGTATCCCACACATGATTTGGAGTCACGAGCAGTGGTGTTTTCCCTCAAGATTTGGCGCCACTATCATTATGGACTTATGGTGTTAGGTGTACCATCTACACGGACCACAAGAGCCTAAATATCTCATGGATCAGCCCAACCAAAATATGAGACAGAGGAGGTGGTTGAATGTGGTTAAAGATTATGACTGCAAAATCTTGTACCATCCGGGCAAGGCTAACGTGGTAGCCAACGCCCAAAGCCGTAGAGCAGAGAGTGCCCCGATCCAGATGTGTACATGAGGATAATAGTGATGACTCCAGTCTTGGATACCATTCGAGAGGCCCATGTGGAGGCCATGAGACTGAAGAATCACAACAGAGAGCGGGTGATTGGGCAAGTGTCCGAGTTTTTGCCTAATAGTCGAGGGCTTATGACTTTACGGGGGCGGATTTGGGTACCCTACACTGGTGGAGCTCGCCGTATTTTGATGGAGGAGGCGCATAGATTGAGATTCTCGATCCATCCAAGAGCCACTAAGATGTACTTGGACCGGAAGAGAGATTATTGGTGGCCCTGTATGAAGAAGGGCGTGGCTTGGGTAAAGAGATTGACGCAATTTGGGTGATTGTAGACTGGCTGACGATGAGTGCTCATTTCCTCGCCATTAGCAAGAGCTCTTCTACAAAGAGATTGGCCAAGATTTATGTGAGGAGGGTGGTAGCTCAACATGGAGTGTCGACCTCGATAGTGTCAGATTGAGACGTGCGTTTTACATCTAGATTCTAGAAGAAATTTCATGAGGAGTTGGGTACCCGGTTACACTTCAGTACCCTATACCATCCGCAGACAGACAAACAAAGCGAGCGGGCGATTCAAACGCTTGAGGACATGTTGCATGCATGTGTTAAGGACTTCGGGGGAAGTTGGGACACTTATTTACCTTTGGCTGAGTTTTCTTACAACAACAGCTATCATTTGAGTATTGATATGCCTCCCTTCGAGCTTCTTTATAAGATAAAGTGTCGGACTCCTATTTGTTGGGGAGAGGTGGGTTAGCGAGTGATGGGTGGCACTAAGATAGTGCATAAGACGAATAAGCAAATACAATAGGTCATTCATAGGTTACTGACAGCCCAGAGTCGCCAAAAGAGTTATGCAGATAGGCGACGATCCGAGCTAGAGTTCCAGGTCGGAGATTTTGTACTCTTGAAGGTATCCCCTTGGAAAGGGGCGATCCGATTCAAGAAACGGGACAAGCTTGGGCCCCGATTCATCGATCCTTTCAGGGTGACTGTTAGGGTGGGTAGGGTAGTGTACAGTTTGGAGCTACCTGTAGGGTTGAGTCATATACATAACTCCGTTCACGTGTCGCATGTGAGGAAGTGTATATCCGATGAGACGGAAGTGGTACCACTAGAGGACATTCAAGTGGATGTGAGAGTGATCTACATTGAGCGACCAATTGTGATCATGGGTATAGAAGGTGAAGGTTCTATGGAATAAGGAGGTACCCCTTGTTCAGGTCCAGTGACAACATCGGAGAGGTTCCGAGTTGACATGGGAGTCAGAGTCCGCGATGCGAGAGCAGTATCCAGAGTTATTTTCAGATCATGACTTCAGGTGCGAAGTCTATTTCTAGTGGGGGAGAATTGTAACATCTAGAAATCCAGGTATATTATTTGTTATTTATTTATTTATTTATTTATTTATTTATTTATTTATTTATTTATTTATTTATTTATTTATTTATTTATTTATTTATTTATTTCTTCAGCTACTCGATGAGTCGGTGCCCCAACTTGTCGAGTAGAGTCGCGTTGTGCCACGTGAGTTTAGTGACATACTCGACGAGTCCGAGGAGCCGACTCGCCGAGTAGGCGCTGGGATGAGAAACCCTAAATCCCCGGGTTTGGGGCCTATTTAAAGGAACTTATAGCCTCATTCGCGGCTACCATTCCTTGAGAGCAAATCCTAAATGACCTGTGAGCTTATAGAGAGAGTGTTTTGCTAATTTTGAGCGTTGGTGTATCTTGTGAAGAGAAGAGAAGATTTCCAAGCGAAGGGACAAGTGGGTGCTGCTAGATTTGAGGTTGTTTCACTTTAAAGCTTCTGGGAAAGGTATAAAGCTTTCATTTTTCTCATTATCTTGTATAGATCTCATGATTTTGTGAATATAGGGTTTTTCCACCCCAAATATGAGGACCTTGAGTGTTTCGTGCTCATTGTGAGGGTTGAACTTCATATATGGACCATGTGAGGTCCCTAGAGTCCAAAAGTCCCTATTTATCCAACCATAAGAGTGATCTTGAGTGAAAAAACCCATCTTAGGGTGTGTTTTGGCATTTTAAGCTCAGAATGTCATGCATGAATGTAAAGCATGTGACATTATGTGATTAATGAGCCTTAGGAGTTTATATATAGAGTTTGGGAAGGTTCTCTACCCTGAAAATGACTAAATGAGATATGAGTCTGAATGGACTCACCGAGTTAAGGAGCCAACTCGACAAGTCGGATGGGGTTGTCCCAATGGTTTTGATCATGCAGCAACTCGGCGAGTTGAGCCATACTTTTGAGTGATTCTTTGGATGGCGAGCAAACTCGTCGATTCCCATAAGTGCACTCGACGAGTAGGGTCAACATCGACTGTTGACTCGAGTTTGACTTCTGTTGACCTAGGGTTTGGTCAACCTTGTCTTTAGGAAACCATGGAGGGGTAATTTGGTATTTTCCCACTTCAAGAGAGAGAGAGAGAGGGGGGGGTAATTTAGTAAAATGTGTAATTTAAAGAGTAATTAGATATATTTATCTTATGTGATTAGGAGGAGGCTAGACTTAGTGATCCGTGTGCGAGAGTATTCATTCTCTTAGCTTACTTACGAGGTGAGTCTTCTCACTATACTTACAAAGAGTGGTATCATTATGTGATTGAGCTATTTTTTGTGTTTATCTGTGTATTGTAATATTTTGCATTATGTCTTGTGATTGTTGCTGAATATTGTTGTTATGAGTTTACTGAGTTGGGACCGGAGGGTTCCACTGAGACACATTGACCGTAGGGTCTTACTGAGCTATGGCATAGAGTGGCTAATGAGTTGTGTATGGTATTTTTGGGAACTCACTAAGCTTTGTGTTTACCATGTTATGTGTTATATGTTTCAGGTACTTCTTAGGATCACGGGAAGGCGCCGACTTGATTGTACACACACCGAAGATTGCTTTATGATTTAGAGGTTCCTGGAGTTTTATACATTGTTTTCTTTTGAACATGAGTTTTGGTGGATTAACATTGTGGCATTTTATGGTTGTGTATTAAAATTAATATGTTTTGAAATTTAAAATTTGGTTAAAGATGGTTAAATGTGAAACTTACCAAAATTGAATGTTATAGAAAACCTCTTGATCTAACACATCTAAAAAAAACATGAAATTTGTGGATGCTAGGGATAACATGCATCAAATGATGGAACATGTGCGTGATGATTTGGTCAAACCGTCTTGGATAACATCATCTTATGTATTATGCTTGTTAGAATAAGTTAATTCATAGCCTAAGATGAGACCACACTTGGAGAAAAAATTGCACGCAATTGTAGTTCCTCACATTTTTGTCATGTTCTTATCTTATCATAAACTTTGCAGCAAGTTATGAGATGGTTGTTTCTTCACTATATTTATCCAACCTTATTTTTTGAATTAGATCAACTAAATCGTATGCAAAGCTGAAATATAAAATAAATCACTTACACCATATAATAAGATTGAGTGGAGAAGCGATAAATTTTAATAAGAGGGTACAAACATTTTCGAAATTCAGAATAGTAAATGTAAAGATTTTCAAAATATTTATAGTCGTAAATTGAAAAAAAAAAATGAAAAAAAAGTTACAACTAAATTCGCGTACTCATCATGTCATGAAATCGATTAATGATATTGTGATTAAAAACTTGTAGAAGCATATACTTCTAAGTTAAAATGACTAAACAATCATTTAAAACTTAATCATCTAAACAATCATTTAAAATGGGATCATCTATGTTATTTCCTAACTTATTCTATTTACACTTGCTGTAGCAACATGAAAAATAATTGTATGTAGTTCTTATATCACAAACATTAAAAACAAGATATAATGACTTTAGTTGGGATACAATAATATAAAGTTTGTTTACAAATAATTTCTTTATATATATATATATATATATATATATATATATATATATATATATATATATATATATATATATATATATATATATAGGGAAAGGATCAAATGAGAACACCTAAAAGGTTGAGAACGCGAGAACAAGTATATGCATTTGTGATTCCATGTATTCATTTGTGGAAAATTGATAAATTTTTACGCACAATCAACATGAATATGCTTTTTCTCTTCAATTGAAATTAAAGGCGTAAAAATTTATCATTCCTCTACAAATGAATACACAGAATCATAAATAAATATACTTTGTTCTCGCGTTCTCAACCTTTTTGGTGTTCTCATTTGATCATACTCCTATATATATATATATATATATATATATATATATATATATATATATATATATATATATATATATATATATATATATTGGTTCAGGTTTATTTGAGACCATTATAATTTTGTGAGACCGTGAGACCAAATCTAAAAATAATTTTAAAATGCAAAATAAATGGAAAAATCCAAAAAATTCTTTTTTTAAATATTATTTTCGGAATTTGAATTAACTAAAAAAATATATAAAAAAATATAAAAAAAAAATAAAAAAAATTCCGTTTTTTTTTTTTTTGAAAAATACGTGAAATATTATAAATAGAATATTACACTGTACATATTGTAAAAATAATTTTAAAATGCAAAATAAATGGAAAAATAAAAAAATTCTTTTTTTAAATATTATTTTCGGAACATGAATTAACTAAAAAAAAATTAAAAATAAAATAAAAAAAATAAAAAAAAAATTAAAAAAATGCGTCTCACACATATATATATATATATATATATATATATATATATATATATATATATATATATATATATATATATATATATATATATATATATAACAATTTTTTTGGGTATGTCTCATAAGATTACGTTTTCAATTTATTTATGATATGCTTTGCTATAAATGTAAAAGGTGACTGACCAATGACCACTCATGAGTCAAAGAAAGAATTGGAAGTCAAACTCCGATGGCACATAAATTGGAACCGGTGTGGTTAATTCAACGCCTCGAAGTAAAGACGCCACTCATGTGTAAGCATGACCTCTACACGTACAAAAATATATATAAATCTTGCAAAGAAAACGACGCATATAAGTTTTTTACAGGTGTATATAGAGACGGATATTATTTTAATTTATGATTTGATCCATTTATTAATTGATGATGGATAACCGTGTCCATAATATAAGTTTATTACTATCCCCTCATTGCTCCAGTCACCCTCTACGTGTATATAAATGTTTGATAACTATTATTATTTACTATATTACAATAAAAGATAACAATGATTAAAATAGAAAAAAAAAATATATATATATATATATATATATATATATATATATATATATATATATATATATATATATATATATATAAAAATATAATGTTACAACGATAATTAAGAGAAATACTATAGTGTAATATAAGGTGTTCCTATCAAAAAATTATTGAAGGAAAAGGGTTGAATCTCTATTAATCCTTCTTTTTCTCTTTTCTCCTTAACGTCAACATCGCCCCTGCTAGCCACAAAGTTCATAGACATACATACATAGAATTTGGTGTCATTAACACTAACCTTAGCAATAAAAATAGAATACAGCTAATAAGATTTTTATGTTGTAGGTGCATTTGGTCCCTTAATCTATATGTTAACAAAACATTTGGTAATTATAATTACAATCGACAACATTAGGGGGTCATACATGTTGAATGAGGAGTTAAAACGAATTATTAATGTTGAAAATGGTAGACACATCTTTGTTTATTTAACTAATTTATAAATAATTGATATATTAAATATAATTACACACATTGTACTACTAAAATACTAATTTGACTTTTTTGAACAAATCACATGGTTATTTTGACATGTTAAAACTAAAAATATAACACAAAATAGTATAGTTGTACTTAATTTATTGGGAAATTTTTAATAATGTTTCAATATTTTATGTCAGTTTATAGTTTAATCTCAAATTAATTTTTGTTTATAAAAAAAGACAAATGATTGGCTAAATCTTCGGAATAATCCTTTTTGGCCAGTTTCACAAATTTAGTCATTATTTCGTATTTTTTTGTTAATTGGTCAAAATATTAGGATTTTTCTAAAAATTACGTTATTTTTTACCAATAACTAATTTGCAAAATCGACCAAAAATGGTTATTGCGAGGTTTTAGCCAGTAATCTGTCTTTTTTATAAACAAAATTTAATTTATGATTAAACCGTAAACCGACCCAAATACTCTGATTTTATTTGAGATTTCTCTAATTTATATAGAACTCATCACACCATATTCAATAATAGATTTAAAGGACGTCATGCAATGTCCCCACTTGATCACTCTACAAGTGTTGTCATCTCATCGTTACATCACTAGTATTTCTCCACCGCACAACTAAGAAATAGTCGTCGCTCCACATCACCTTACCTCACTTGTATTCTATGTATTATATTTTGTAAATATAAGACACACACACACACTCAGAGAGAGAGAGAGAGAGAGAGAGAGAGAGAGAGAGAGAGAGAGAGAGAGAGAGAGAGAGAGAGAGAGAGAGAAGAAGAAGAAGAAGAAGAAGAAGAAGAAGAAGAAGAAGAAGAAGAAGAATAAAGAGATAGATAAAGAGAAACATTATCAGTCGTGGTTCGAACCACGGGCAACCACGACCATGCAACCTTGGGGTGGTGTTCGTATCTTTGACATCCCCAAATTTTCTCGGCCAGAAAAGACCGATTTAGTTTATGCTTTTAAAATAAAATCAGAGTAATTTTCCAAAAGATGTTGTGGAAGTTATTCCCAAAACAGAATATAATAAAAATTTAACACAACATTTCTTAAAGAAATAAATATTTTCATTACATATCAAAAACATCGGGATGTCATGTTCTGAAACAGACCAAAAGCATAAACAGTAAATTATAAGCCTTAAAACAGATATTTACAACTACTGGCTTATAATTCAAAAATCGTTCTTCAACCTCCAAACTACGCTCGGGGTCCACTACCTGTAACACAGAAAGCTGAGTGGGTCACGCTTGGGAGCCTGGTGAGCTTATAGGGTTTTCAACCCACAAATAATAAATTTAATAATTTTCATCATCCAAAAATAAATTTATTAATTTCTTCACCCAACAATAAATTTATCAATCCAAAATATATTTATTAATTTTATCAACCAACAATAATCCTGATTACCTATTCTCGTTATCCTCACTTTACGTCCCTAAACACCTATCACAAGGGACCTAGTCTAAGGATTTTCAGCAGGGTGACAACACTGCTTTAGGGGATTCCTCAACAATTTAGGGATAATGGCTTAAAAAGGTAACGAAGTTTCAAAAGTGTACAAAAAAGACCATTGCTATTTTTTTTTGTACACAAAATACCATTTTACCGGCTATTGTAGGTTATCCGGTTTCCAAATGTTCAAAAAATACCATTGTTGTTTTTTTAGTACAAAAAATACCATTAATGTTACTATTTGTACATAGAATACCAACAAAATACACATGTGTTCAGCTAAAACATTGTGGTAACCAGGTACTTCAGGTAAATGGGATGAGATGAGCGTAATCAGCAAGTGGTTGTTTAATTTTTGTTGAAATTGTTGGAAAAGATCTTACTTCCACCGTATGATCAACCGAACAAGATTACAGGTGATGCTTCGGCTGATAAATTTTTCTTCAAATCGGTGATGAGAAGAGCGTAATCAGCAAGTGCTTGTTCGACTGTTAGATAGGCTAAAGTAGGAGCATGCTTGTATGCCTCTTTCTGGCTTCCATATGGCATCGATTCACCATAATATCGATGCTAGATCAAATCACGCAGCTTTTGATAAAATTGTATTATTAAAGGTCTGCAAGTGAACAAATTAATGTAGAGTAGAGTGATTAGGGCTTTTACTTCGGGGAAGATGACCATGGCACCAAAACGAGGGGCGAGTTCCCAAACGAAGTCGGTGTTGGCAGCGAACCATTCGATGTCGCCTTCGTTGCCACAATAAAGGAAGATTGGGCCCAAACGACTAGGGCCTGGCCCCACCCAGTGATCGGAGTTGATGAGATAACATGGTTGGAACTTGGGAAGATCATTGAAACTGAAATGATCAAGAGTCTGATAAAAGTATCTTGTCTCGTAAGTGTACTTCGGCTGAACAAGAATTTTTGGGTTTTAAGAAACCGTGGGGATTTGCCGAGAAACGGAGGTGGCCGGTGAGATTCCGACGTTGATGAAAGTAGGCAGATGATTAGGAGGAAGAATAAGAAAAAGGGTTTTGCCATGGTGGTGGAGGGTGGCGATGAACAACAGTAGTGGTCGAAGTGAAGTGGAGGGTTCTTTATAAAAAATAGCTAAATTTCCATTACATTTAAAGAAGGAAAAATGACTTAAAAAGGTAATGAAATTTAAAAAATGTACAAAAAAAGACCATTGTTTTTTTTTTTTTTTTTTTTTTTTTTTTTTTTTTTTTTTTTGTGTACACAAAATACCATTTTACCGGCTATTGTAGGTTACCCACAAGGTATTATTTGAACACATGTGTACTTCATTGGTATTTTGTGTATAAAAAATATATTTTAATGGTATTTTGAGTACTAAAAATAAAATAATGGTATTTTTTGTACATTTTTGAAACTTCATTACCTTTTTAAGTCATTATCCCCAACAATTTATGTCAAATAAGGTAACCATGTGGGGGATGGAGTATACCACTGAACATTAAGTTCAAAACACCTACAGGTTGCGAACCTATTAGCGCTCCACTTGACTGTCTAGAAAAGTCTGTGGTTGTCATCTATAGTCCGTTGGATGACTGAAAAAACAACAATATCGAGATCCCTTATCATTTTAACACACACCAACTATTTCATCTACCCATGTTATACCCAACATATTTATAGATAAAAATACATATACCGTTTAAATCATTTTAAAACATGTATAAAACATTCATTCAACACCCATCACAAATAAACAAACAATATAATTATCACTTATTTTATATAAAATACTTCATATCTATGTGTAAGGTGAAAGTGAACACACACTCACTTGATAAGACGATAATCGGGCAGTATCTCGTCTCTTAAAATGATCGTTTCCGATAAAAACTGGGATGTTTTCCCAAAGACCAGACTCCACACAGGCAGAGTTTCGGCTCGAAAACTATTTTTCTCGGGATCTTCGGGGCTCTCGGACTTGCTTCGGGCGTCAGGGATGATACCGAGACTTCGGGGGGTGGGGGGGGGGGGGGGAGGGGGTTTAAAAGTAGGCTAAAAGGAGAGTAGAAAGTGAAAGGAAGCTAAGATTGTAAACAAGATACGACAACCTTCGGTTTCTATTTATAGGGTGCAAATTCGACATTCACGTCGTGAACCAGGCTTGTTCACGTCGTGACTTTTGATCCTGATCATCCCTTAGGCTTGTCATGTGTCTTCTAGGCTCGAAACACGTCGTGAACAATGCGTTCACGTCGTGAATGCAGTCAAATTCTCGAAGTTTGTGCTCCGAACTTCAGAAATCTATACCTTTCGCATACGAACTCCGTTTTTGACATTCTTTATATCCACGTGTAGGTGAAATTATGCTCTACAACTTTGTTTAGACTCCAACGTCTAAATCTGATTTCATTTATAATATTATATTAAATTATATTTTTAATGGGCCGGGAATGGAAAAGTCCGTTAAAAATTCATAACTTCTTCATCTGACGTCCACTTTCGTCTGCCTTTTTACCGTTGAAATACTATCAACAAGATATTCGATTATCATAACTTCCTCATACGAATTCAGATTTAGACGTTCTTTTTATGCACGCGCTCGGTTTAACGTATTGTACGACTTTCATTCAGATCAATAAGACTAAATATCGCTCTATTGTAAATTCACTATTTATGTCACGCAGTGTCGTACCGGTTCTGTTACGAACCTTCAACAGGTCATAACTTCTTCGTTATAACTCAGATTTTGGTATTCTTTATATCTCCGGAATCCTTATTTCAACCACTACAACTTTCTTAATAGATATCGGCTTTGTCTAATATTTATTTTCGACGCTCATTTTTATTCTTAATTCATTAAATTATAATAATTAAGCAAATAAACACATAATTCACATAGTGAGACTTTAAGAAAAACCGAATCACCAACTTTGAATGTTATCAGTTTTCTTTTCTTGTCAACATAGCTCTTTTGACGATCTTCAGCAGCTAATATCCTTTCCCTAATCACTTTCAACTTTTCAGCAGTTTGATGGACTATTTTAGGTCCCATAAACTTCTTTTCCCCAGCTTTAAGACAAAACGACGGCGTTCGACACTTTTCTCCATATAATACTTGATAAGGTGCCATCTTGATGCTCGAGTGCAAACTGTTATTGTAGGAAATATCTACCAAAGGTAAATATTCATCCCATTACCTTGAAATTCTAGGGTACATGCTCTCAGAATATCCTCCAATGCTTGAATCGTTCGTTCGCTCTGACCATCGATTTGCGGATGGTAAGTTGTACTTAAACACAATTCCATACCCAATTCTATAACATCCTGTTCCAGATTGTTTTGTGATTTAAGGCTCGTGGGCCTTAATCCGAGTATGAGAGGGTTTTGAGGCTTTGAAGGAGAAAGGTTTAGGGTTTTGGGGATATGGGTAAGGTAGGTTGTGCGATAAAAGAGTTTAGTTTGTGCTTTAGAGCCCAAATGTATTGTTAAAGGAGCTAGTGTGGGATTTTCATTAATTTTGGATCTGAGTTCGAGTGGGCTTCAGGAGGAATAAATTTGATAGAAGTGTAGGTCTTCTCGTTACCTTTTCGTGGATATAACGATCGTCGGAAATGGATTTATAACGAAGAAGTTATGGCCTTCAAAAGTTTTGAAGTTTGTAGGCTTAGCCAAGTACGTTGGGCGTACACAAAGCGTACACTGGGCGTACTAGTATGTTGGGCGTAATTTTGGAGTACGCTGGGCGTATTGACCAGGGGTGGTCGCGAATGTTCTTCAGAGTAAGCTGTGCGTACTCCAATCAGACCTGAATGCTATTTTAGGGTCTTAGACCATATTTAAGATCCTTATCTCATAACCTAACCCTAATATCTTCAGCTTCCATCCCTCTAAACCCTAGAAATCAACCTTAAGCCTCCATTTGAGTGATTCTTGAGCATTTTGGTGATTTGGTGAGTTGTTGGTGCATATTATGGAAGAAGGAGTTCCTTAAGGAAGCATTGCTTGGCTTGCAGCTTGTGGATCCAAGCCCTAATCATGTTGATCGAGTTCCAGGAAGAATAAAGTTTGAATCTTGGTGGCTTTCTCATGTGGATCTAGTGGGTGATCACTTGTTGTGTTTGGCTTTTGAAGAAGAAGGAGCATTGAAAGAGAATATCTTGAGCACCTAGCTTTTGGATCTACGTTCTTCTCTTGTTGGTGCATCTTCCAGAGGTATCAAGTTTTGAACTTGCTTATTGTTGTGCTAGTTTTTGTTTTAGGTCCATTTTAGGGTTTTTGGTCCTAAAGCTTGAAGCTTTATGAGTTGTTGAACTCTAAAGCATAATATATGTCCCTTTGAGTATATTTAGTGGTGTTATGTCATAAAAAATCCAATCTTGGATGTTGGAATCAAGCCATGCATGAGATAGGAGGTTTTTGAGATAAGGAAGTGAGTGTTTTGGGTGTTTATGACCTTTCCAGCCAAGCAAAGGCTTAAAGTCACTGACTTTATGGAGTAAGTGCTATTAAGGAATCCAGATCTAGGGATTGAGGTAATGTCTTAACTGTTTAAGACCACATGAGTAGAAAGAGTGAATCTGAGGAGTACGCTAAGCGTAATTCTTGTACGCCCCGCATACTGCCCCAGTGTCCCCGATGGTCAATATGGATTTGTGAGTACGTTGAGCGTACCAAGAGAGGTATGCCCCGCGTAACCTCACTGTGGACTTTTGGGCTTAGTCTCATTTTGGGTCTTAAGTGTTGGGCCTGGAGTTTGGAGTTGTTGCAATAGAGTCTTGGACCCAAGGATTATATATATGTGCATTGGGCCCTTGGGTTGGGCTTCCCATTAGATGTGAGAAATTTGGGCCTCGGGAGAGCCCATTTATTATTGGGTCTTGGTGGGTCCACTGGGTTTTAGGTCATTGGGCTGGTTAGTGGGCTACCTTTAGATCTAATGATCGAGAGTTGAGAATTAGTTCCTAATTGGGATAATTGTGGGTTTGGTACAGAGTTAGAGGCAGGTGCGTACTGTTCATCATCGAAGGTGAGTCTTCTCACTATACTTTACCTAGAGTGGTAATTATGCATGACCATAGGGTCTTACGTGCTTGCCTAAGTTATGAGTTTTATGTGTGATATGTGATATGTGCTATATTATGTGATATTTAGACCGGACCGGAGGGTCCAACGAACTGTACTATATTATGACTAGACCGGAGGGTCCAATAAACTATGAGACCGGAGGATTTTCACTTAGACCGGATCGGAGGGTCCAACGAGTAGTGAGACCAGAGGGTTCTCACCCAGACCGGAATAGAGGGTCCAACAAGCCATGGGACTGGAGGGTCCCACTGATACACATCGGACCGGAGGGTCCTACAAAGTTATACCCTCGAGTGGCTAATATGTTTATGTGGATTTTGGGGAACTCGCTAAGCTTCGTGCTTACCGTGTTGTGTGTTATGTGTTTCAGGTTCTTATCAGGATCACGGGAAGGCGGCGACATGATTGAACACACAAGAGAAAAGAGTCATGAATGAGGATCCTAGATTTTGATAATTACTTTTGAAAACTATTTTGAAATATGTTATGACATCGACACTTAAGATTTTGAGAATTATTATATGTGATATTGGTAATTTAAAATCGAAAATTTTGTTTGAAAATTTACGATGTTACAAATTCCTCTTGTAGACTTTTCCAAAACCTCGAGGTGAAATGGCTATCATGATCCAATACAATAGTTAAAGGCACATCGTGAAGTCTTACTATTTGCTTCACGTAAGCATTAGCAAGTTTATCCATAGACCATTTCTCATTGGCTGCTATGAAGTGTTCACTTTTCGTAAACCAATCAGCGACCACCCAAATCATGTCGTGACCGTTCTTCGTTCTGGTCAATTTAGTCACAAACTCCATAGTGATGTCTTCCCATTTACCCATGGGTACAGATAAAGGTTCTAAACTCTCATATGGTTTCTGATGTTATGCATTCACTCTCGTACATGTCACACACTCGGCCACATACTTTGCAACATCAAGTTTCATCGTCGGCTACCAGTAATAAGGTTTCCGGTCCCTATACATTTTGTTTGTTGCCGGGATGAATTCAGTACATGGTCTTGTCAGCTTCCTCCATCAGAAGTTCCCTTATTCCTTCCATCTTAGGTACCCAAGTCTTATCTTGGAATACCTTTAATCCTTGGTTGTTTGTACCGAACACTATTTTTTTCCCAAACGTTCTCCCGTTCGGTCATTCTTCTCTAAAGCTTCCTCCTGAGATTTGTTTGTACTTTCCACAATTGTCAAGACAACTTCAATTCTTAACGCTCTTGGACTTTTCTTTTCAAGGTTTACCTTCCGACTGAGAGCATCAGCAACAACATTTGCTTTACCAGGATGGTAAAGTATCTCACAGTCATAGTCCTTGAGTAACTCTAGCCAGCGTCGTTGCCTCATATTCTATTCCTTCTGATTAAAGAGATACTAAAGACTCTAATGATCAGTGAAAAGTTTGCACTTTGTGCCATAAAGATAATATCTTTAGGGTGAATATGATGGGTTTTATACAAACAATCCTATGTGTGTATGCAACCCTAGATACGAATCTATGTTTTCACTATTAGATACACAACATTATGAAAATATGAAGAACCCTAGCATGCTTCTATGAATTTCGAAATTCATAAGATGAGATGGATTACATACCTCTTGTTGTTATGTAGTAATAATAAATTAAATCTTGAATCTCCTTATCCTTGAAAGCAAGTATGTAGCACCTGGTTCCCGGTATGTAAATCTTATTTGAGTATTTTCCATTTTAGCCTTGGACTCGGCAAGTCATAGGTCCGACTCGCCGAGTAGGGACGAGACTCAGGACACGTTTAAGTTGGCGACTCGGCAAGTCCATATCCTGGACTCGGCGAGTCACCGCTGCTGGATGAAACCCTAAATTTCAAGGGTTTGCACCCTATTTAAACCCTCATTTCCGCCCCAAACTCGCCCCCATTCACCCTCAGAGCTCCCAACATCGTATATACCCTTATTTCCTTGAGAGATTGAAGTGTTTTGGTGTGTTCTTGAAGATTTTGAGGAGAAAGAAGAGTAGATCAAGAAGAGGAGAAGGAGGCCAGGCATCTTTGTGTCATCTCAACGTTTTCCTTGAGGTATAGCTCGTTTCCCCTCTGTTTTCAAGCTTGTAGTCTCTTTTAACTCCATGGAAGTCCTTCTTGAGCTTTTCCCCAAGCTTGTTTGTGCATTGTGGGTTGTAATAAGTTGTTAGCCTTTAGATCTAGGCATGATTTAGTCCCTGGAGATTGGATCTAATGCCTTTATGAGGTCATATTGCATGAAAGCCCTAGATCTACCTCTTTTGGTGCACTTTGAGCCCTAAAATCCATATTGGTGAATATCTACACGTAAAGTTGGAAACTTTACGTGTGATTCATGTCTTAGAAGCCCAGATCTGTGAATGGCATGGACTGGAATCGAGCAAATCGGTGTATTTGATGGATGCATGGCGACGACTCGGCGAGTCGTTTATGTGACTCGGCGAGTCTGCTCGCGAGTCACCAAATTGGTCCCTTTATGATGTATCGAGTTTGAGCCGTGAGTCACAGGGGGTGACTTGGTGAATTGGAAGCTGAACTTACCCATGTTAGGACTCGGCGAGTCAATGCCCTAACTCGGCGAGTCCAAGGCAATCTTCATAGATCAAGAACAGACTCGGCGAGTTGTTCATACAACTCGGCGAGTCTTAGCATAAGTGTTCTTCTGATGAAGATGAACTCGACGAGTTGTTCATACAACTTGGCGAGTAGAATGAAGGGTTTGAATGTCAGTTTAGAAGAGGAACTCGTCGAGTCATAGCCTAACTCGACGAGTAGAAACAGGGACTCAGGACAATCGTCTGGATAGGGACTCGGCGAGTTGGAGAGCCAACTCGGCGAGTCAGGTCAACTGAAAGTTGACTCTGACTTTGACTTAGGGCCAGACCAGGGGTGAAATGGTCATTTTACCCAAAGGACAGTTAGCAGTGTTTGATTGAGTACGTTGTGGGAATTGCAGCCGGAGGATTTCTGGAGCAGCAGCAGCAGTCAATTAGTTCCCGATCAGTTTAGCAGCTACTTTGAGGTGAGTTACCTTCCAGTAGTGGTGGGTCTAAGGCCACAATGCCGGCCCACCAGTAGGAGACGTATGATAGATGGTGTCTTTGTGATATCATCTGGGTTTACTATTACCTGATATGTTATATGCTAGCATGATACGTTATATGCGATAATAGTAGAGTTCGGTTGTTAGGACCGATGGGTAGTCAGCTGTGACATCCCCAAAATCACGGCCAGAAAAGACCGGTTTTGTTTATACTTTATTTCAAAATCAGAGTTATCTTTTAATAAAAGGGTTGCGGAATTTGTCCCAAAACAATAATATGATAAAGATTTATCAAAAGCATTTCCATAGAAATGTATTTCATTAAAAGACTCGGGATGTCATGTTCGTACAGATCAAAAGTATAAACAGTACAATATAAGCCTTACTACATTATTTCATATCTACAGGCCTATATCCGTAATCCCTCGTCCAAAACATCACACCTATGCTCATGCGCCACTACCTGTAATGCATAAAACTGAGTGGGTCAGGCTTGGGAGCCTGGTGAGCACATAGGGTTTTCAACCCACAATAAATAAGTTTATTAATTTCATCAATCAACAATAACCCGATTACCCGTTCCCGTTATCCTCACTTTACGTCCCTAAACACCTATCATAAGGGACCTAGCCTAAGGATCATCATCGGGACGAACACTACTGCTAAGGGGATTCCTCAGCAATAAATGTCCTAATAGGCAACCATGTGGGGGATGGAGTACACCGGTGAACACATCGTTCACAACACCTACAGGTTGCGAGCCTGATAGTGTTCCACTGGACTGTCTAGAAGAGTCCGTGGTCGTCATTTATACTCCGCTAGATGACTGGATCAACAACAACAACATCGAGGCCTCTCATCATTTTATCACACATCACCTATTACATCTACCCATGTTTTACCCCTACATTTTCGTAGATATAAAATACATATACAGTTTAAATCATTGAAAACATGTATAACAACGTTCATCTAACATAGATAGCAAGTATTCAGATAATATGCACACATAGCACGTAATTTATATAAAATACTTCATATCTATGTGTAAGCTGAAAGTAACTATGCACTCACCGGAAAAGGTGGTGATTCCGAACTCAAACAGCGGTTCGCTTCTTAAAAAGAATTTTTCTTCGACGAAACCTAGTATTATTACCACTAGAGTTTAGTTTATTATTCATCGAGACTAATTAATAGTCTAGCTATTATTATTATATAAGCTTCAAAAAAATACTTATATAACCCATAATAATAGCCCAAGTATTTATTATAAGTTCCTAATAACGTTACTATAATTAAATAAAAGTTATATTAAAAATAGCGTAGGCGTAGCTCACTTACAGCGGGTTTTATAGAAAACCGGGCTTTGCTTGGAGCAGCGTTCCCGAGCCGAAAATCTCTTCTTCTCAGAGCCTTCGAGCACTCCGGGGCTTCCGCCTCGTGCTAGGGAGGTTCCCTAGGCTTTTCAGGGGATTTCGGGGCTAGAGAGAGGTTCTAGAGAGAGAGACAGAGTAAAGAGAAGAAAGAATGGGAAAGGTGTGAAGAAAATGAGGGTGGGAGAGGTGGTATTTATAGGGTGAAATGTGGCTGAACTTGGTGCCACATGTCACCATCTGGTGGCAAGCCTTGGGGAGAAAACAATGGCCAAGATTGTGCCACATCACCCATTTTCGCACAGCACACTTCCGACTTCTAAAATCCGTAAATTTCACATACAACCTCCGTTTTTGACGTTCTTTATATCCACGCGTAGGTAATAATAAGATCTACAACTTTCATTTTGACACCGTCAGCTAATTCTCGACCGATCTTAAATTTAACAGTACAAGGAGATTATACTGTTAAACATCTGCGTAAAATTAATAACTTCTACATACGGACTCTGTTTTTGTCTGTCTTTTTACTGTTGATTTCCTATTAATGAGATATTCAACTCTCATTTACGTTGCGTAAGCCAAAAACCGCTCGAACTAAAATTCGAGTTTCAGGCCGTGCACTGCTAAGCCGAATCTTAGAAAAATCATAACTTCTTCATACGAAGTCAGATTTGGGCGTTCTTTTTATCGATGTTCTTAGTTTAACATATTCTACGACTTTTGTTTAGATTGCTAAGGCTAAAAAGTCTTCTATCGTAAATTCACTATTTACGTCTCCCGGTGTTGTGCCGGTTTTGCCGTAAAACTTCGGCGGGCCATAACTTCTTCGTTATAGCTCGGATTTCGGCATTCTTTATATGTACGGAAACCTTGAGACATATTCTACAACTTTATGTAGAGATATAGGGATTATCTCACACTTTAATTTTGACGCTCATTTTTATTCTTTATTAATTATACATTTATAATTAAATAATAAACACATAAACACACATAATTCACATAATACTCAAATATTTCATATTTATTACTTCAAAAAGAGTTACAATAGTTGACCTAGACTATTACATTGACAAAAATGCTTAGCCCTGAAAACCCGGGCGTTACATCAGCACCCCAAAATGGGTTGACATGGGTAGTCAGCACCCCAAAATGGCTTGACATGGGTAGGACGGCACCCCAGAATGGCCGTATGGGTAGGTCGGCACCCCAGAATGGCCGTACCGAGTAGTCAGGCACCCCAGAATAGCCTGGCAGTATGCATGTTATGTGTTTGTATGGTATGTGGTACGTTGGGGGAACTCACTAAGCTTTGTGCTTACGTTTTACAGTTTTGTTTTCACGTACCTCTTCACCGAAGGGGAAGGAGCTGGCACGGTAGCAGCATGTCATGCACACACTCTGGTTTCCGCATTTACGAGATTCACTGGGATTTTTACTCTGATATTTTGATGGGTTGTATGGTTTGGCTTTTAAACATGGTTTACGTTGTGTTATGGTGTGATCAAACAATGTTTTTATTTATTAATGTTTTCTAAAGTAATGTTTTAAAACGAAATTTTCGGACGTGAAAAATGGGTCGTCACAAGTTGGTATCAGAGCCCTGGTTTGAGGGATTCGGACTCACCTTCGGAGGTGTCTGAACTCAAATCTAGGGATTAAAAGAATTTTTTTAAAAAAGAAAATGATTTTGAACAATGAGAAAAGAGTTTAAGGAAGAACAAAAGTGTGTATGATGTGCGCGACCGACCGAGCTCAAGTAAGTATTCCCCAAAGTACCCATACCAGTTTATGTTATGTTTATCAACTTTTATAGAACAGCATGCTAGAATAGGACTAAGGATCTAGGAATGATGCCTTATGTGCCTGCCTTATGTGTTCCACCTATATGTGAATTGCATGCTTGTATAGTGTAGACAGCGGTAGGGTAGCCTGTTAGGGTATGCCTGGTAGTATGAGCTAACACAGTGTGCTAGTTCAGTTCCTCTCTATGAGAGCGGAATTGTTGAAGTCGTTTCCCTTGTTCGAATGCTGCTTGCTTTGTGCTACGTGGGACTCCGAATAGTGGGAATTAGCCATTAGGCGAATACATCATGTCACATGTGATCAGAGTTGAATAATCTTAGAGTACCGGATTTGATCCTACTGTGCAGCACTTGTTTGAGTCCAACCATTGTAGGGACGAGTCGGGTACTCGAAGGATTATTTGAGTCTCGTCGCATGTGATGGTGTTCGGGTAATGGCTAATTGGCATTACAAGGAGGCCTGCAGCAGTTGAGGGTTTAATCGAGTGGAGCAGGAGATTTCCCTAGGGTGAGCCTGGGATGAATATAGTAATAGCCAGCCTTAGTGTAAGGGATCTGGTGGAGTCGAGGCAGTCCTTGAAGAAGGTACGGATAGATGTGGAAGGTAGTATGGGCCCGTACTACTGAAAGCAGAGGATCCGTACCCGAACCAAGGAAGGCCAAGACAAGACCATGGAACTTGTAAGTAGCTATGATCCCTCAGGGAGCATCAGTATATCTAATGATTGTTGTGCTGTATTGCAGAATGGTGGTACTTCGATCGAGGTCGGTGGATGGCGGAGAGGGATCGGGCTCGGGTTCGGGTTCTGAGCCGGTAGATGAGGGGCTACGTGAGTTCATCGCGTCAGAGATCACCAGGGGTATCCTTGAGTCGACTCCCATTATCTTCGGGTCGATCAAGGAAGGGATCATGGAGTTGATGGAGGATCGCCTGCGGGCATTCAGTAGCGATTTGGCATCTGGCCAGTTGGGGTCACGCACACTGTCCTTCAAGGACTTCAGGGGCAGTGGTGCACCGGATTTCCATGGGGTAAAGGACCCCATTGCTGCCAGGCGATGGATTGCAGACATCGAGTCTGCACAGTTGACTAGCTTCTGCCCCGAGGGGTCGAAGGTGAGATATGTAGCGGGGTGTTTACAGGACCGAGCCCGGGATTGGTGGGAGTCAGTAGGTGACTCGTTGGGAGCCTCAGCTATCGAGGCTATGACCTGGTCGGACTTTGTGACCAGGTTCAGGGCAGAGTTTGCACCGGCTATCGAGCTTCAGCAGCTGGACATGGAGTTTCTGGATGTGAGACAGACGACGGAGACTGTGGCGGAGATCACCGCCAAGTTCCGGGAGAGGGCCTTGTTGGTGCCCCAATATGCTGGTGACGAGGATATGAGGAGGACTCGTTATCACGATATGCTTCGAGATGACATCCGGGAGCATGTTAGCTTTTCGGCTTGCCCTACCTTGGACTCTATGATCGCCAGGGCGAGGGAGAGGGAGATAGATTTGGAGCACATCCGAAAACGGAAACTAGAGGAGGGACAGACAGGAGGGGCTTTAGGGAAGAAGCCCAAGGGATCAGATGGGAGGCTGAAAGGCCAGTCAGGACCGGGACGCTGCAGGAAGTGCGGCAGGCCGCACGAGGGGGCGTGCAGGATGGGATCGTCAGGCTGCTACAAGTGCGGCAAGTTTGGGCACATCAGCAGGGATTGCACTGCTCTTGCAGCAGTTATTCAGACATCGGAGTTGCTGTGTTTCCACTGCAACCAGAGGGGCCACAAGAAGTCCAATTGCCCCCTGTTGACAGTTTCAGTGCCAGTGAAGGTGCCAGCTCCAGCGACCCTACGGATCACGGATGGCCGTCAGGGCCAGGCAGAGGCTCCGGTGGTGAGGAGCCGAGCATTGCAGCTGACTACCGAGGAGGCACGCGCCGCGCCCGATGTGGTGACGGGTATGATTCTTTCCTTCTATCTTTTGTTTTATGATGTTATGATATTGATATGTGCTCCGTGTGTATATATATGCATTAGGATCGTTCCATGTGAACGGCATCCCAATTCAGGTATTGTTCGACTCGGGTGCATCCTGATCGTTCATTTCTCTTGCGCTTAGCAAGAGGTTTCATGAGACTTCAGGCGAGTTGGATTGCCCGTTAGAGGTAGAGATTGCTGACGATCGATCAGTGCGAGCATCGATGGTGTTTCGAGATTGCGTTTTGCGACTGTTTGAGGAGCGTTACCTGGTAGATTTGGTTCCCATTCCATTGCGTGGGAACAAGGTGATTATTGGCATGGATTGGTTGAGCCCTAATGGGGCGGTGATAGACTGCGCGCAGCAGCTGGTGCGAGTCAGGACCTCGAGTGGGGGAGAGTTAATGATTCATGGCGAAAGGCCGCAGTGTGGACCCACTGTGTGTTCAACAGCGAGGGCTAGGCGCTATCTTCAGCAGTGATGCGCGGGATATGTCGCGTATGTGATGGATACCCGAGACGCGGGTAAGGCGACCGTGAGCGGGGTTCTGGTGGTTCGAGATTTTGCAGATGTTTTCCCAGAGGTACTACTTGGGATATCTCCGGAGCGACAGGTGGAGTTCAGGATTTACCTTATTCCCAGTGCGGCTCCGATAGCCAAAGCACCATATCGGTTGGCTCCTCCCGAGATGCAGGAGTTGTCTACGCAGCTGCAGGAGCTGCTAGACAAGGGATTCATTCATCCGAGCAGTTCGCCTTGGGGAGCCCCGATTCTATTTGTGAAGAAGAAGGATGGGTCGCATCGGATGTGTATAGATTATCGGGAGTTGAACAAGGTGACGGTGAAGAACCGTTACCCACTCCCGAGGATTGATGACCTCTTTGACCAGCTTCATGGAGCATCTTGGTTCTCGAAGATTAACTTGCGTTCGGGTTATCATCAGATGAGGGTCAGGGAGGAGGATACGCAGAAGACCGCGTTTCGGACACGTTATGGCCACTATGAGTTTGTGGTGATGCCGTTTGGGCTCACTAATGCTCCTGCGCGTTCATGGATCTCATGAGCCGCGTTTGCAGACCGATGCTGGATCGGTCTGTGATAGTCTTTATCGATGACATCTTGGTTTATTCCAAGACCCAGGAGGAGCATGAGGAGCATCTGAGGGAGGTGTTGGAGACCCTGAGGAGGGAGAGCTTGTATGCCAAGTTCTCCAAGTGCGAGTTCTGGCTGCGCGAGGTGCAATTTCTTGGGCACCTCGTCAACCAAAACGGGATTCTGGTCGATCCGACCAAGGTCGAGGCCGTGATGAGATGGGAGGTTCCGAAGTCTCCATCCGAGGTTCGGAGTTTCTTGGGTTTAGCAGGCTACTATCGGAGATTTATCCAGGATTTCTCCAAGATAGCCGTACCCCTGACGCGGCTGATGAAGAAAGAAGTGGTCTTTCGGTGGGGACCCGAGCAGCAGGCTGCATTTGAGATGCTGAGGCAGAAATTATGTGAGGCACCGATCCTAGCCCTACCAAAGGGCGTAGAGGATTTTGTGGTTTACTGTGATGCGTCGATTTCAGGGTTGGGCGCAGTTCTGATGCAGAGGGGGCATGTCATTGCCTACGCTTCGAGGCAGCTCAAGCCTCACGAGGCGAACTACCCGACGCATGATTTGGAGTTGGGGGCCGTGGTCTTCGCCCTCAAGATTTGGCGACATTACCTCTACTGGTTCGTTGTACCATTTACACGGACCAAAAGAGTCTGAGGTATCTCATGGACCAGACGAATCTGAACATGATGCAGCGTCGGTGGCTGGATGTGGTGAAGGATTATGATTGCGAGATCCTTTACCATCCGGGGAAGGCCAATGTGGTGGCCGATGCGCTTAGCCGCAAGGCGGCACCGATTAGGGACGTATGCATGAGGATGACCATAGTGACTCCCCTATTGGAGCGAATTCGGGAGGCTCAACAGGAGGCTATGAAGGAGGAGCATCGGAAGAGCGAGCGCGTGGTGGGTCAGGCGTCCTACTTTGATTATGATAGTCGGGGTCTACTGACACTACACCATAGGGTGTGGGTGCCGTATCACGGGGGCGTCCGCCAGATTTTGATGGATGAGGCGCACAAGTCCCGATTCTCTATTCGTCCCGGGGCGACAAAGATGTATAGGGATCTCCGTCTGAGCTATTGGTGGCCCTGCATGAAGCGGAATGTGGCATGGTACGTTGAGCAGTGTTTGACCTGCAGGAAGGTCAAGGCCGAACATCAGAGACCGCATGGTAAGATGCAGCCGTTGGACATTCCACTGTGGAAATGGGAAGATATCACCATGGATTTTATTACAAAGCTTCCCAGGACCGCGCGTGGACTGGATTCGATTTGGGTCATCGTGGACCGACTGACCAAGAGTGCTCACTTTATTCCGATTCAGGAGAGCATATCGACCTAGAAATTGGCCGATATCTATATCAGGGAGATCGTGGCGCGGCACGGGGTGCCGGTATCGGTGATCTCGGATAGGGATGTACGTTTCACTTCCAGATTTTGGAAGAAGTTTCATGACGAGTTGGGTACTCGATTGCATTTTAGCACCGCCTTTCACCCGCAGACAGATGGTCAGAGTGAGTGGACCATCCAGACTTTGGAGGACATGTTGCGGGCGTGTGTGTTAGATTTCAGTGGTAGCTAGGATACCTATCTTCCCTTGGCTGAGTTCTCATACAACAACAGCTACCACGCGAGTATTAATCGACCACCATTCGAGATGTTGTACGGGCGGAGGTGCGGAACCCCGATATGCTGGGGTGAAGTTGGCCAGAGAGTCATGGGAAGCACCGAGGTGGTGCTAGAGACGACCGAGAGGATCCAGCAGGTTCGGAGCAGACTTCAGACTGCTCAGAGTCGGCATAAAAGTTACACCGACAAGCGTCGATCTGACATGGAGTTCCAAGTCGGGGATATGGTTCTCCTAAAAGTGTCGCCTTGGAAAGGCGTCATTCGATTCAGGAAGCGGGGCAAGTTGGGCCCAAGATTCATCGGGCCGTTCAGGGTTGTAGCCCGGGTAGGCAAGGTGGCGTATAGGCTGGACCTGCCAGCCGAGCTCAGTCAGATCCACAGCACTTTCCATGTTTCTCAGCTACGGAAGTGCCTAGTGGACGATTCAGCGGTAGTACCGTTGGAGGACATTCAGGTTGATGACAGCTTGAACTACATTGAGCGCCCAGTCGCAATACTCGACAGGAAGTCGAAGGACTTGAGGAACAAGAGGGTAGAACTAGTGAAGGTGCAATGGAAGCACCGCAAGGGTTCGGAATGGACTTGGGAGCCGATGGACGAGATGATGGAGCATTACCCCGAACTGTTTCAGGATCGAGCAGCAAACTTCGAGGACAAAGTCTAAAATAAGTGGGGGAGATTTGTAGCACCTGGTTCCCGGTATGTAAATCTTATTTGAGTATTTCCCATTTTAGCCTTGGACTCGGCGAGTCATAGGTCCGACTCGCCGAGTAGGGATGAGACTCAGGACACGTTTAAGTTAGCGACTCGGCGAGTCCATATCCTAGACTCGGCAAGTCACCGCTGTTGGATGAAACCCTAAATTTCAAGGGTTTGCACCCTATTTAAACCCTCATTTCCGCCCCAAACTCGCCCCCATTCACCCTCAGAGCTCCCAACATCGTATATACCCTTATTTCCTTGAGAGATTGAAGTGTTTTGGTGTGTTCTTGAAGATTTTGAGGAGAATGAAGAGTAGATCAAGAAGAGGAGAAGGAGGCCAGGCATCTTTGTGTCATCTCAACGTTTTCCTTGAGGTATAGCTCGTTGCCCCTCTGTTTTCAAGCTTGTAGTCTCTTTTAACTCCATGGAAGTCCTTCTTGAGCTTTTCCCCAAGCTTGTTTGTGCATTGTGGGTTGTAATAAGTTGTTAGCCTTTATATCTAGGCATGATTTAGTCCCTGGAGCTTGGATCTAATGCCTTTATGAGGTCATATTGCATGAAAGCCCTATATCTACCTCTTTTGGTGCACTTTGAGCCCTAAAATTCATATTGGTGCATATCTACACGTAAAGTAGGAAACTTTACGTGTGATTCGTGTCCTAGAAGCCCAGATCTATGAATGGAATGGACTGGAATCGAGAAAATCAGTGTATTTGATGGATGCATGGTGACGACTCGGCGAGTCGTTTATGTGACTCGGCGAGTCTGCTCGCGAGTCACCGAATTGGTCCCTTTATGATGTATCGAGTTTGAGCCGTGAGTCACAGGGGGTGACTCGGTGAGTTGGAAGCTGAACTCACCCATGTTAGGACTCGGCGAGTCAATGCCCTGACTCGGCGAGTCCAAGGCAATCTTCATAGATCAAGAACAGACTCGGCGAGTTGTTTATACAACTCAGCGAGTCTTAGCATAAGTGTTCTTCGGATGAAGATGAACTCGACGAGTTGTTCATACAACTCGGCGAGTAGGATGAAGGGTTTGAATGCTAGTTTAGAAGAGGAACTTGTCGAGTCATAGCCTAACTCGACGAGTAGAAACAGGGACTCAGGACAATCGTCTGGATAGGGACTCGGCGAGTTGGAGAGCCAACTCGGCGAGTCGGGTCAACTGAAAGTTGACTCTGACTTTGACTTAGGACCAGACCAGGGGTGAAATGGTCATTTTACCCAAAGGACAGTTAGCAGTGCTTGATTGTGTACATTATGGGAATTGCAGCCGGAGGATTTCCGGAGCAGCAGCAGCAGTCAGTTAGTTCCCGATCAGTTTAGCAGCTACTTTGAGGTGAGTTACCTTCCAGTAGTGGTGGTTCTAAGGCCACAATGCCGGCCCACCAGTAGGAGACATATGATAGATGGTGTCTTTGTGATATCATTTGGGTTTTCTATTACCTGATATGTTATATGCTAGCATGATACGTTATATGCGATAATAGTAAAGTTTGGTTGTTAGGACCGATGGGTAGTCAGCACCCCAGAATGGCTTGACATGGGTAGTCAGCACCCCAGAATGGCTTGACACGGGTAGGACGGCACCCCAGAATGGCCGTATGGTTAGGTCGGCATCCGAGAATGGCCGTATCGGGTAGTCAGGCACCCCAGAATAGCCTGGCAGTATGCATGTTATGTGTTTGTATGGTATGTGGTACGTTGGGGGAACTCACTAAGCTTTGTGCTTACGTTTTACAGTTTTGTTTTCAGGTACCTCTTCACCGAAGGGGAAGGAGCTGGTGCGGTAGCGGCATGTCATGCACATACTATGGTTTCCGCATTTACGAGATTCACTGGGATTTGTACTCTGATATTTTGATGGGTTGTATGGTTTGGCTTTTAAACACAGTTTACGTTATGTTATGGTGTGATCAAACAATGTTTTTATTTATTAATGTTTTCTAAAGTAATGTTTTAAAACGAAATTTTCGGACGTGAAAAATGGGTCGTTACAAAGTACCACAAGTGTAGTACCTATAATGGCTCACAAACAACAAGATAAAATGGAGAGGCAAGTGAGAGAGGGAGGATGCTACAAAATTCAGCCTTAGGGTTCTTTGAGAAGCAAGTGGACGAATTTTGTATCCTAGGGGCCTTATTTAAACTTTGAGCAGCTAGGGTTTCCTCCAAAACACTAATGGACAGCTTAGACATTAAACAACCCATGGAACCTTCTGGAATAAGGCAATGGACTGAAATATGATGGGCTCCAATCATAATTTCGTTCATCCCTTTGTCCCATTGGGTTTCCCAACCCGAAATCCAACTATCACACATTTGACAGTTTAAGTCCCTTTATTCAATTAATCTCTTTTAGCCACCAAGTTAATTCTTAATTAATTTATGACTAATATTAATTAAATAATATGATTTCTCTTTTAATACATTATTCTTATAATATATTAATAAACCATAATAACATCTTTCTCTATTATTTCTCCAGTCAAGTTGCTTTGGTGAAGGCAACCCAAAAGGACCATACACAACCGGGTCAAGTACTTACCAAATATGGTTACAGGCTTAGACACTAATCCAACAGTATCCCAATTGGATTAGCAGCCGTAGGTCTCAATGACGATGTCGAACTCTGATGTTATCAATAACCTATCCTTTAGATAAGGGATCGAATGATCCTCTGTTCAAGATATCATGCGGATAATCACATGTAACATAGTCATACTTATTGTCCAGCAGTTTGATTCTCGATCTCATATTCGTCTGACATAGAACTTAATCGAACATATCAATTTAGTCCTAACTGGTCCCGACACATAAGTCAAACCAAATCATCGAAGGGCCCTGATATCGCTTTTACCCTCTTAGGATAAAAGGAACAGATAAACTTCGACTTATATGCATTTAATATTCACTAATTAAATCGTACACAACAATGTGTGTTATAACATCAAGTTACTGATGCGTTTTTGCATTATCAATGCACAACCAATCAGCAAACAATAAACCATATTTCTAGGTTTTATGACCATATAATATTATCGTCTTGCGATCACTCAAGATAAATTCCATGAAGTGATTCCAGAAAGCGTAGGTTTATTCCAATGCTCAAATCTTATTCATTAGCACTCATGAACATCGCAACAAACCTTTGCTATGTCTAATACCTTTCAAACAATCTACACACCAATTCATGACAGTCTTCATTCATATATACTTCCAACATATGAACGACTGTGGACCGTTTGAATAATCTTATTATTCAGGAAGTCAAAACATGCAAAATGAAACAATAGGTAAATAATTAACTTAAGATAGTAACTTTACTAATAAATAATACTCATTTATTTAATCATCGAATGTCAATTACATTTATCTATTAAACGTTTCCAAACTACCTAATCTAAAATAATATCGTCCTTCAGCCTAATGATCCTAGCGTGCTGCAAGTGCTTAACCCTACTCAGTCCCTTCGTAAATGGATCTGTTGGGTTATCCTCTAACGATACCCTCTTTACTACGAGGAGTCCTTCTTCCACCCAATGTCAAATAAAGTGATATTTTCTATCGATATGTCGAGATCTACCATGATACCTTGGTTCCTCGGTCAAGGCAACCGCTCCTTCATTATAACAGAAATTTTCCATAGGCTCTTGTATGGCTGACTCAACTCCAAGGTCTCCGATGAAATTCTTCAGCCATATTGCCTCCTTGGATGCTTCGATCGCAGCAATATACTCTGATTCTCACGTCGAATCAGCTACTGTTTCATTCTTGGAACTTTTCCGAGTTATTGCTCCTCCATTTAGGGTAAAGACCCAGCCCGACTGCGAACGCTAGTTGTCCATGTTGGTCTGAAAACGGGCGTCACTATACCCTCGCACCTTTAAGTCATCACTCCAACCAAGGACTAGAAACCATTCCTTGGTCCTCCGAAGGTACTTCAGGATACTCTTGACTGCGGTCCAATGTGCTTTTCCAGGGTTCCCTTGATATCTAATGACCATGCTTAAAGAGAATGCCACATCAGGGCGATTACAAGTCATAGCATAGATGATTGATGCAACTGTGGAAGCGTAAGGTACTCGACTCATTTCTACTATTTCGACTTCGGTACTCGGACTTTGAGTCTTACTCAATTTGGCATTACTTTGGATCGGTAACTCCCCTTTCTTGGAATTATCCATACTAAAACGTTTTAGTACCTTGTCCAAGTAAGTATTCAGACTAAGTCCTATTAGTCTTTTACTCCTGTTTCTTACTGTCCTTATTCCCAGAATATATGCAACGTCTCCAAGGTCCTCCATAGCGAAGCACTTCCTGAGCTAGGATTTAACTTCCTGCAATTTTGGGATGTCGTTTCCTATGAGAACAATGTCATCGACATACAATACAATTAAGCTCACTATACTCCCACTAGATTTGACATATACACATGATTCATCTTGGCTTCGCAAAAAACCAAACTCTTTGACTTTCTCATCGAAAAAAAGATTCCATCTGCGAGATGCTTGCTTAAGTCCATAAATGGACTTCTCAAGCTTGCACACTCTATTGGGATGCTTCGCATTGACAAAACCCTCTGGTCGAGCCATGTAAACAACCTCAGCCAACTTCCCGTTAACGGAAGCGGTTTTGACATCCATCTACCATATTTCATAATCATGAAATGCAGCAATGGCCAGCATCACCCTAATAGACTTTATCTTCGCAACTGGTAAGA
Source organism: Lactuca saligna (assembly GCF_052625555.1). Lineage (NCBI taxonomy): Eukaryota > Viridiplantae > Streptophyta > Magnoliopsida > Asterales > Asteraceae > Lactuca > Lactuca saligna. Next base: position 8,222,990 of record NC_136421.1, read on the forward strand.
AGGTCTCATCAGAGTCAACTCTTGGAGTTTGAGTAAAGCCCTTTGCAACCAATCGCGCCTTATAAGTGTGGACATTCCCATCCATGTCAGTCTTCTTGTTGAAGATCCACTTGCACCCGACCGTCTTACGTCCGAGCACATGGTCAACCAAATTCCAAACATGGTTGTCATACATGGACTGAATCTCTCTCTCCATCGCCTCTTTCCATTTTGCAGACTCTGGGCCTGCCATGACTTCCTTATAGATGTTAGGTTCGTCTAGATTCACTAGTGTACTATCACTAATGAACGTATCCCCTTCGGTAGTAATATGAAAACCATCAAATTAGGGTTGAACCCTAACTCTTTCGGAACGTTTAAGAGGTAAGAGCTTGTTAATCGGTTAACCTGGATTTTCCTCCTCGGTTTGAGTGCCAACGTTAGAGGTTCCTTCATCACTCGACTCTTGAATCTCTTCAAGGTCGATTGGCCTCCCACTGTCCCCTTGGCTTATGAGTTCTCTCTCTCTCTCTCTCTCTCTCTCTCTCTCTCTCTCTCGGAAAACCCCTCTCCTCGCAATGAAGTCAACATTGTCACTCGATCTATAGAAGAGATATCCAAAGGACTTTTGCGGGTAGCCTATGAAAATACACCGCTCACTACGAGGTTCGTGCTTGTCGAGTCTCTCGTCTTACGAAAGCGTTACAACCCCAAACCTTAATATGTGCCAATGAGGGAGCTTTCCATGTCCAGATCTCGTGAGGTTTTTTGGCAACCTTCTTTTTAGGGAATAAGTTAAGGATATATGTGGCAGTCTCTAAGGTATACCCCCAGAATAAGATAGGTAGTGAAGCATGACTCATCATGGAATGAACCATGTCTAGCAAGGTTCGACTACACCTCTCAGCTACACCATTAAATTGTGGTGTCCTTGGTGGTATCAATTGCGAAACGATTTTGCATTTGTTGAGGTAGTAGTGGAATTTAAGACTTACGTACTCTCATCCTCGATCGAATCAAATCATTTTGATTTTCCTGCCCAATTGATTCTCCATTTCTTGTCTAAACTCTTTGAACCTTTCAAAATTTTCCGACTTATGGTTGATTAAGTAGATATAACCATATCTGCTATAATCATCGGTAAAAGTCACATAGAAGCGGCTCACATCCTTTGTGGTCGATCTAAAGGGCCCACACACATCGGTGTGTATGAGATCCAATAAATCCTCACCCCTTTCACAAGTGCCAATGAAGGGTGACTTTGTCATCTTTCCAAGTAAACAAGACTCGCACACGTCATTGTCCCTAAGGTCGAATGACTCCAACACTCCATCCTTTTGGAGTTGGGCTATGTGTTTCTTGTTGACATGTCCAAGATGACAATGCCACAAACATGCTTTGTCCATACTATTGGAAGAATCAACACACAGTACATCATTTCCTAAGTTATCTACAACCATCCCAATTTCATATTCCATTACAAGGCAACGCTTCAAAATAAAATACACCATTAAGATAAGCATTAATAGAACCTTTTTCATTATCAAATGACTATCTAAAACCTTGTCTATATAAACCATGAAATTAAATGATGTTTGTTGCCATATCTGGAGAATAGCAATAATTGTCTAAATCTAATCCTAATACATTACTAGTCATAAAGAGTAAATTCCGATCTTGGTGACAGGTGATGATCTTCTGTTCCCCATGATCAAAATTATCTTCCCATGCTCGACATCCCTATCTCTTCTTAGGCCCTGCAAATTAGAACAAATGTGAAAACCACATCCTGTATCAAGTACCCAAGAAATGGAATGTGATGAATCATTAGATTTAATTGTGTAAATACCTGTGTAAGATGTCTTGATCTTACCATCCTTGATGGCTTGCAGATATTTTGGGCAACTTCTCTTCCAATGTCCTATCGTGTGGCAGTGGTAGAACTCTGCCTCCTTAGGGTTAGAATTTGGCTTAGCAGAACCAACTTTGGTTCCACTAGAAGAGGTACCATCTTGGGACTTTCCCTTATGGTGGCTCTTTGAGGGAGCCTTCTTCTTCTTGTCCTTCCCTTGACCTATTGCCAAGACAGGCATAGCAGTGGGAGTGGGTGGCGGTGCAACATACATGTCCTTGAGATTGCTCTCAACAATCCTCAACAAGCCTTGAAGCTTGCTCAAGGTGGCTTCTTACTTATTTATATGGTAGGTCATGCAGAACTGGTTGTAGCAGGGATGCAATGAGTGAAGGATAATGTCAATTGCTAGCTCTTCATCGAAGTTAACATTTAACTTCAGCAGGTGATCGAGATATCTTTGCATCGTTTGCAGATGAGCGGTAAGGGACTCTCCACTACCCATTTGGGAAGTGATCATCGAAGTAATGATCCCATACCTCTCTTGCCTCGCACTTTAGTGGTACTAGTCTAGCAAGTCTTGATGCATCTCGTAGGGATACATGTCCTCATAGGACTTTTGGAGTTCGGAAGTCATGGTCTCCAGCATGATGTAATGGAATTTCGTAGCATCATGCTCGTGGGCCTCAAAGGCAACGATCTCTTCGAGAGTCGCACTGTTCATGTCGATCTCCTTCAGCTCCTTGTCAAGGACATACTCTTTGTCCTTGTAACGAGTGACCATTCTTATGTTTCGGATCCAATCGTTGGAATTGTTTCCGTCAAATAATGTAACATCCCAAAAATTCAGAAGTATTGTTCAAGGGATAAAGTGTAAATTAAGGAGGGGACTCGACGAGTAGGTATTCCGACTCGCCGAGTCGGAGCGGGATTTGGTCGTGGGTTAAGTGACCAACTCACCGAGTCAGTAGCTGGGACTCGACAAGTTGATGCTGAAAGGAGAAAACCCTAATCCCAGGGTTGTACCCTATATAAAGAACCTATCATCCCTTCTTCAGCCTCCTTACCACCCTTGAGAGCCTGAAAACCCTAGAAATCGAGTGGAACTCCATTGATAGTGAAATTGGAGCTTTGGGAGAGGAAATCTTAAAAAAGGGAACTTGAAGACTAAGGGATTACAACAAGGGAGTGGTATAGATTCGAGGTCTACATTAATAGGAACTTGCATTGGAGGTAATAGATCTGTTCTTGAGCTTTTGTGCACCTAGATCTATCAATTGTAGGGTTTTTAGGGCATAAATGAGGTCCATATCGAGTTTGGTGTAAGATCTAAGGTTGCTACCTCAGATATAGGCTTGTACTGACCCTAGGAGCCATAAAGTGTATGTTCAAGACATTTACGTGAAGTTCTTATGTCCCAAGATTTAACCCAAAGGTGTATTATGCTTAGATCTCTTTGGATTCATGTAAAGTTTGCACCTTTACGAGATGGATGGGTTGTAGGGGAGTGGATCTATGGATTGGAGCCCCTGCATGGCTTGGAAAGCCAATGTATGGGTTAAGAACTAGAGGTACTCGGCGAGTCACATGGGTGAACTCGGCGAGTTGGATGAAGATAGGCAGGAACTCGATGAGTTGGAAGAATAACTCGACGAGTCTGTTGAAGATTGTCGTGGACTCGGCGAGTCTGGTCGTGAAGTCCTAACATTTTTGGTTGAGCTGTGAATCGATGAGTCGAGGGACGAATCGGTGAGTTGAGTAGGAAGTGACTCAGAGTTTGTTGGACTCGGCGAGTCTTGGGGCGACTCGGCGAGTTAAGTAGTGGATTGGGAGTTTCTGAGTATAGGGACTCGACGAGTCAGCGGGTTGACTCGGCGAGTAGAGTCAGTTAGGTAGGTTGACTTTGATTGGGGACTTTGACTTTCACCAAGAATTAACCAGTTAACTTCCAAGGGTATTTTGGTAATTATTGGTATTTATTGAGTTCAGTCTTTTGGTGTCGATCGTTGGTGGAGTTTGTGTCGGAGGTTGGAGCAGCGTGATCCCATCTTTTCAGTCAGCAGTTGCGAGGTGAGTTATCCTCACTATATCGACAGGGTCTAAGGCACCAAGGTCGGACCTTTATTGGATGGAAATCTGGGTAGTTGTTATTTGCTATATGCTTGCATCCTAGTAGTTAGGATGGTATATATTAGAGACCTCGTAAAGGTCGGCATCCTGGTATATAGGGGATGATGCTATATTAGTGACCGGTTAGGTCGGTATCCTGGTTAGAGTATGCTATGTATGTGATCTGCTAGATCGGTTGATTAATGATTAATTGTTATATGGTTATATGTTTATGTGCACATGGTTGCTTGACTGGGGTTGGGTTGAGGCGGGTCCTGCATTGTGCTGTAGGCCAACATACCAGGGCGGACCGAATATTCTGAAGGCCCAGCGAGCAGTCCGGATAGGCTGTAGGCCCCATGGGGGCGGACCATACGTGCCGAGGCTCAGAGAGTGGACCAGGCCGACTAAAGGCCCGATGCGGGCGGACCAGTCATACTGTAGACTCAGAGAGTGGACCAGGTGGTTGAAGGCCCGGTGCGGGCGGACCAACCACACTGCAGAATCGATGGATATGGCTAGACTCGGAGGGTGGACCAGGTGGACTGAAGGCCTGGTGCGGCGGACCAGTCACACAGTATACCCGAAGTGCATGGCTGCTCTGTTATGATATGTTATGTGTATGGTATATATGGTTGGTATTTTGGGGGTATCTCACTAAGCTTTCGGGCTTACAGTTTTGGTTTAATGTTTTAGGTATTTCAGGAGACTGTGGCAAGGTGAAGGCGTGATCTTACCGCTCCTCATGTTCTTGTTTTATGATATGGTTCTAGGAATACTCTGATAATAAATGTATTGAAACCCTTTTGTAATGAATTAATGAAATTTGGATTGTTTTTGAAAAGTTTAAATTGGTTGAAAATTGTTTGGACGTTACAAATATCACCCTCCCACACAAGTTCATGAGTGAGAATGAGTTGGAGGAACTCGAGCCGGAGGCATTGTTGTTATTCGTGTTCGACATCTGAAAAGGAAAAGAACAAAGTTTGATTAGAAATGAATCCCTAATTAAACGCCCAAATGAAAAATTCGGGCTAGGATCCAACATCATTTTTTACAAATTAGAAGAGGGATGCCATAATTTAACATGCAAATAATTTGAAGGTAAGTGAATGATGATTCACTAATTCTCCACCATGAAAAATGAAAAAGAATTAAGTTTTAAATGTATTGAAAACTCCTAGATTCCTTTGAGATTCATTTAACTTTTCAATGACATGTTTCAATCTCGATGTGCCCCTCTAGTTTGTGACTGGCATGTCGAGCATCACAAAGTGGGTGTGAATAACCATGCAAATGTACATGGTGCCCTCATTGTTATAGTTACCTATTTGATGTGCCGGTTAACCACACACGCTCCATCGAACTATGACAAACAATGAGTCACCCTTTGCCACCTTTTCTTAGAATCCAATTACTGTGCCGGTTAACCACACACGCTCCACTAACGTCTTAGCAAGGGTGCAAAGTGTAATTTCATGGAATCGCACCAATTCACTTTTCCTAAAGTTACTAAGATTGGGAACTGTTATGAAAACATTTAGTTACTTTAATAATTCATTATACCTTTTAATGATGAAGTGTTTGCTCTATCCTACCCATTCGTCTAACGACCCTACACTAATCAAGGAAGCGGTGGGTGAGAGTGGACATCCATTAAACTGCCATTTTATAGGCCATAACCTTATACCCCCTTATAGATCGGCTTCGTGAATGAGGCCTACTAACGGTAAGACTACCATTTTAAGTTAATCTTGTAATGTTATAATGTTGTAATAGTATAGGGTGTATTTTATATATATATATATATATATATATATATATATATATATATATATATATATATATATATATATATATATATATATATATATATATATTAATCTTGTAATGTTGTAATAGTATAGGGTGTATTTTAAACATTTCAAAATACTAGGGTTTTAATTTCAATTTAAAATTTCGAAATTTCAAACCTTTTAAATTTAAATATTAAAACTCTTGATTTAATAATTATCTCTAGATTAAACAATTAATTTTAATGATCAAATCTTGAAGGATTATCTTTTAAATTAAACAATTAATTTAACCTAATCTCTTTAGTCCCCTAAAATTCAAAAAAAAAAAAAATGGGATGGGATAATTCAAAATCTTTAATTATCATGTTTAAACATTTAAAAGATAATTACAAGATATGGAATTATCCTAAACCCTAAAATTTAGGATCTTATCTTGGGGAAGGACGTCAAATTCGAAAACCCTAGGGTTTGCAAACCCTAGATTTCGAAATCTTGGGCTAAGGAAAGGTTTTGAAAACCCCTTATCAAAATTTCGAAAATTAGGGTTCACGAACCCTAATTTCGAAAATCATGCCTCCTAGGGTTTATTGGCCATAAACCCTAAAGTGTCAAATTCATACAATTGTATAATTCTAATTGAAAACAAACACCATAATCTCTTATACCACTGATGGGTTTTATACAAAAATCCTATGTGTGCATGAAACCCTAGTTACGGATCTCTGTTTTCACTATTAGATACACAACATTATGAACACATGAAGAACCCTAGCATGCTTCTATGAATTTCGAAATTTATAAGATGAGATGGATTACATACCTCTTGTTGTTATGTAGTAATAATAACTTAAATCTTGAATCTCCTTATCCTTGGAAGCATGTACCACAAGTGTAGTACCTCTAATGGCTCACAAACACCAAGAGCAAATGGAGAGGCAAGGGAGAGAGGGAGGAGGCTACAAAATTCAGCCTTAGGGTTCTTAGAGAAGCAAGTGCATGGATTTTGTATCCTAGGGGCCTTATTTATACTGTGAGAAGCTAGGGTTTCCTCCAAAATCCTTATTATGAATTACGAGTTCAGGCGATGTTGTAACTACGTATTCATGCGATGATGCCCTACCCTTGTTGGGCACGTATTGAGGGAGTAATCCCTGAATCAATATTGTCTATGTGATGTAAGCGATGAACCTTAGGGAGAGTCCTTAGGAACAAACATATAGGGAAATGTGATGTAAGGAGATGAGAGGTAAATATGATGTAGGAGACGATGCTTAGGATAAATCCTTAGGGAAGGTACTTAGGAATAAAGAAGATAATCGGAATGGGTGATTGGGTTAATTGTTTGATGATTAAACATAATAATTATATTATTGTGGGTTAAAAACCCTATGTACTCTCTAGGTTTCCCAGCCTGACCCACTCAGTTTACTTGTATCATAGGTGACGAGGTGATGTTACATTACACTGAGATATTAAGGAGATATAGATCACTAGTGTAAATGAATGTAACTTTTGTTTATGCTTATGTTTCTGTATTGACGATGACATCTCAAATGTTTTAAAATGAATAACAATACATTTCTTCGGAAATGCATTGATAATGAAATTATAATGTTTTTCTGGGAACAAATTTCGCAACGTTTTTATTAAAAGAGATACTTTGATTTTTATAAACCATTAAAAAAATCGGTATTTTCTGGCCGTGAAAATGTGGATGTTACAGTTTCCTTCTTCTGACTGCCCTTCATTCAACTCAGGCTGTTCAATAGGCACCGGAAGTTCCTCTTGGTTCCGTTGAAGTAAACGTCTTGTTTCCTCCATTTGGCGATCCAACATCATCTGCATCATCACTTGTACCCCAAACATTGTCATTGGCTTAGGTGCAGCTGCTACAACAGGTACTTGTTCCCTTTCTTGGTGTTGAGGTTGTTGATTTATGTTTAAATTAAAAAACTTGATCTAAAAACTCCAGTGGACGCCATATCAACACCACGTAGACCACTTTAATTGACCAAAATGTAATATGGATACCACTTCATCTATACAACCGGATGATCATTTCAATTTAGGGATATTCCCCTGTCTAAGAGGTAAAGTTGAACTTTAAGGAGCCAAAATACATTAAAAAAATTATTTAGTGACCATTGAAAACAAATGATAAAAAGTTAGTTGGACTAAAATGTTATTAACCCTTTTATTTATCATAGGTTTCATATTTATTTCTTCTTTTATACAATGAGACAAAATGGAAACACTGAAAGAAATTTTTTGTTACAATTGATAATATAAATTCGTTATGAATCCCTCAACTATGCTTTCGTTACGGGCTATCATTTAAGAACTCCAAACGTTATTTGTTTGTAGATACTTTTCTTTCCATTATAAAGCACGAATTAGATATTTTTTTTTTCATTTGTTTTTGTCAATCATTTCATACATACTTTTCATCGCTTCATAATCGTCTCCATGTACCATCACTCGTTTAATCCTTACACCCTTCCCTCAATATATCCTTTTACCCTTTTTCAATCCATCAGCTTTTGTCGATTCATGTTTTCTTTGTAATAAAAACAAAAATCATAACACTATTTACTAATACTTTTAAAAAAATGGTTTAAAAATAAAGTGGACCACGTATACATTTACATTTAAGAAAGTCAACACAGTTTAAGTAGTCCAAGATTTGTCAACGTAATATTATTATTAATTTTGACTTTGTGTAGACGTGTGATGCAATGTAAGTGGTTGAAATAAGTCTTTCACATGGAAATTGACTTTATTACAAAATGTCTTTACCAAAATTTGGTATCCTTCCCTTCTTCCACTAATTTTAATATTCCACAAACCTGATTCGAATTCATAGACGTCAAAATAGATTATTCATAATAAACTATAACACATTAACATATATTAAATCAGATTGATCCATCTATTTATCTTTATATATAGAGAGGAGGTTCAATTGAGAAAATAAAAAAGCTTGAGAATGGAAGAATCATTCTTAGCCACTCATTTAATCTAAAACATAAAAAAACACGGTGACAAACTTGTAAATATGTTAATAACCTTCAATCTCAAATACGTATCGATAACAGTTCGTTCATCATCAAAAATTTTCCTCCAACCTTCAATAATCATCCAGATTTCTTCAACTAAACCGGAATTTCTTCGCTGTTCATAAAATTGAAATCGGAGTTCTGGACTCACAGTCACAGTCGACATTGAAGGATTCAGAATCGGTACTCACATATTCCCAATTGGATTTTCGGAAATCAAAATCAAAATGAAAAATCGATCAAACATAGGATATCGCATCTGAAGTAGAAATCGGAAGTATATGATGATTTGAAATTGATAACTTGATGTTTTTAACATTTTTAAAATAGTTAACTTGTATGCACTCAAACTGTTTGATGAAATGCATAAACTAAATTACCACATTATATTCACATATGAATATGTTTTCTCACCTGAATCAGTATATGATTATTAAAAACACAAAACAAATATGCAAGTCTGTATGTTATTCATATGTGAATAACATATAAAAATTATATATATTTGTCAAAATACCTTCAAATATTCATAAGTGAATATATTCACAAGTGAATATACCTTGTAATATTCATATGCGAATATATCGTGTAATATTCATAAGTGAATATATCATCTAATATTCACAAGTGAATATAGTATGTAATATTCACATTTGATATACCATGGAATACTATGTAATATTCACATATGAAATATTATTTAATACTTATAAGTGAATATATCATCTAATATTAACAACTGAATATACTATGTTAATATTCACAAGTGAATGCATCGTTCAATATTAAAATATGAATATACTATGTTTATTATATACTATATTCATATATGAATGATACTTAAATTGTAAAAAAAATAAAAAAAATAAAAATAAAAAAATAAAAAAAAGTCATACTTTTTATTCATAAATGAATAACGAACGTACTGTAATAAAACCTGATGCATTTTTATTCACTTATGAATAACGATAGCTGAAAATATAAAGAAAATAATTTTTTTATTTTATCTTAAAACTATATCAATATAGATGTCTATTTGTAGAGAATAAAAATCATGAATTTTGGTATATTTAAAATCATTTTTTGATAAAAATAGTTTCTACAAATTTAAAAAAACGAAAAAAACTATGTTTTATATATATATATATATATATATATATATATATATATATATATATATATATATATATATATATATATATATATATTGTAAGCTAGTTACTTTTATATAATTAAAATTGTTATATTAAAACAAACAAATGCATATTGATAATTATCGACTTTTATAATTCTTATTATTTTTATTAAATCATTTTTCCAATAATTTGATTTTTACAAAAACCTATGATAAAAAGTATTCTTCCAATGAAAAGGCTATTTATAGTCTTTTTTTAGTAGTATATATTGACAAATTATAAAAAAAATCACTATATTACCCTAAAATTTTGATTTTAACACCAATTTATTTATTTTCTCAATCATGTCATTATATTTAGGTGCTGTTTGTTTTTAGGAGATAAATTGTGTGCAGTCTGTGAACCATATCTGCAGAAAAATAGATAGAACAAATTTCTACAGTTTGCAAGAAGAATACTACTTGTTTTTTTAAGATCTACAGACTGCTATAATAAACTAAAATTTAAATAAATTAATTTCTTAAAATTTAAAAGAGTTTTAACATTAAAATTAAATAATTCTTATTTTAGTTCATTTAATCTATAATAATATAATCAAATTTCAATATTAATAAATCACTTTCAAAATTATCTGATAAAAATATATTGATAAATTATATTATATTATTAAAAATAAACAAAAATAACAAGTGTTAAGATTATATTATAGTGTTCATAATCACCCAAATATATGTATATTCCCTTGCAATAAACTTCCATATATCAAAAACTATACAAATATCCTAATTATATATGTACAACCCACATTTGTTATTAACAAGTTTAAACTTATAAGCAATCAAAGACTATCAAATTGCAACAACAATTTATCCCTAATTATCAACAACAATATTTTCCATTTCACTTGCAAACTAATCACATGAAGAACATCCTAATCCTAACTTCGACTCCCTCAAGCAACTTATTAAACCAAGACTTGCATAATAAAAGCCACATAAGACGTGTTGTTGGGTCTAAAATTATGGTTTATATTTTGCTTTTCTAGACAATTATATTTTTTAGTCTAGGACCATAATCATCCTTGGTGTTTGCGGTTAGACGTGTTCACGGCCAGGTTGTGTATGACCCATGTTCGATATATCTATATCTATATATATATATATATATATATATATATATATATATATATATATATATATATATATATATATATATATATAGGTGTTAGGGGTGAGGAGTGGTTAATGAGTGTACTGCTAAGAGAGAGAGAGAGAGACAGAGAGAGAGAGAGAGAAAGAGAGAGAGAGAGAGAGAGAGAGAAAAGGTGCAAGTGTGTGTGAATCTTGTATATTGTTCATCATTCCAATCCTGAATACATCATAGATTCATATTCTTCTTCTTCTTCTCTTCTATTTTGATTTGACATCATTCGTTTGATTGAGATTCCGCACCATCAAACGGATCTGATTGATACACAAGCAAATTGGGGACTTACAGTTGGTTTTAGAGCTTGGATTGTATCTTCAATTTTTCTACATCTAGAATGTATTTGATCTTATTTTTGAAGAATTTTTGAGTTTTTGGATAGATCTCTGAAAATTAGGTAGGGGGGTTGTTCTTTGTGTTTTTGATAAAAACGAGTTTTGGAGCAAAAAGGGGCAAAAATAGTTGTTTTTTTCCCGTATTTGAAGCTGGTTCTCGGCCTTTGAAAGGTTTACTTGAAAAAAGGAAACTAAAAGTTGGGGGTGCAAGGGATCAAACTCGAGTCTCTTACCCCATTCCTTCGCCGCCTTACCAATTGATCTAGCAAGGAACATGTTACAAGCCTTCGAAATTTAAATCATATAGTCTTCGCAGCTGGTTCTCGGCCTTTGCAAAAAGGAACATGTTTTTTTCCCCATATTTGAAGCTGGTTCTTAGCCTTTAAAGGGTTTACTTGAAAAAACTAAACAAAAAGTTGAGGGTGCTAGGGATCGAACTCGGATCTCTTGCCCCATTCCTTCGCCGACTTACCAGTTGATCTAGGAAGGAACACGTTACAAGCCTTCGAAATTTAAATCATATAGTCTTCGCACCAGCTTGTTTACTTAAAAAAAGAGGAAACGTTTTGGGGGTTGCCAGTGATCGAACCCGGGTGTTTGTGTCATCAACCAATGCCTTATCCATTTGATCCAGACAAGAACTCGTGAATCAGCTTCCCTTTTAAAATCTTAAGGCTTCGCTATTTCTTCCCAATTTCGCATGTTTAGCACTTTTTGCCCAAAAAATTCAGTTTTTCAAACTTTCAAATTTCATTTTCAATCAAAAGTTTTGATTTTTAATTTGAATTTTATTTTTGACTTTTGATCTTAAAGTTTTGAATTTGACTTTCATTTTTGACCTTTGACATTAAACTTTGACTTTCTTGTTTAACCTTCAAAATTTTAAATTTAGTTTTTCAGTTTGACTTTTAAGTTTGATTTTCTAAATTTGACTTTAAAGGTTGACTTTTGAGTTTTTTATTCAAAGGGCATTTTTGATAAAAATGAGTTCCACATCCCTCCTGGTTAATGACATTTCTGATGGGTTTTAACCATAAGAACTTTCCTATGTGCGCATGCAAAACCCTATTGCTCGGATCTAGGCTTTCTAATTAAACATGCTTTGAATCCAAGACTTCTAATAGCTAATTAGGTTAAATAACAATGATGAAACAGATCTAGAATCATACCTTTGAGTTCCTTGTTGATCTTGTTTGTCTTGGAGCTTCTAGAGTCACAAATGTCACTCCTCTAATGGCTTACAAACACCAATAGCAAGCAAGATGATTCAGGAGAGAGGAGAGGGGAGGAATTCGGCCAGAGGTTCCTTGCTTTAGGTTGTGTGTCGAATTCCCTCACCCCTAGGGTCTATTTATACTTGTAGACTCCTTAAGGGTTACCACCTAAACCCTAATTGGATAATCTTCTCTTAAGGCTATCCAAATCCATTCCATAGATAACCCTATGGACGATTTTGGCTTATCCAAGCCCTAGAAATCGTCAATCCTATCTAGGATAAGGATTTACAGTCTAAAGTGTAAATATCAAACAATTGACAGTTTATACCCTCTTATTTAATTAATCTCTTTAAGTCACCAAATTAATACCAATTAATTTATGACTTATATTAATCAAATAGCCATATATTATTCCTTATAATATTTACTCTCTCTTAACAAATCATCCTTCAAGTTGCTATGGTGAAGGCAACCCAAAAGGACCATGCACAACCGGATATAGTTATAGCCTTAGACACTATTCCAACAGTCTCCCACTTGGATAAGTCTAGTAACTATACAAGTACAATTCGGTTTGCAATCGTAGCTCTCAAAGACGCTGTCAACTCTGATCTAATCAATCTTGTCCTTTAGATAAGGGATCGTACAGTCCTCTGTTAGATATCATGCTGACAATCCTATGGAATGGTTAGTCATGCATTTAAATTTCTCGATCTCCGATTTATTCGACATAGAACTTAATCGAACACATCAATTTAGTTCTGGCCAGGCCCGGCACATAAGTCAAATCAAATCATCGAGTGGCCAAGATATCTCTTCTACCCTCTTAGGATAAAATTTACAGATAAACTTCGACTTATATGCATTTACTTATTCATTAACCAACAATACACAACAATGCGTTTTATAACATCAAGTTACTGATGCGTTTTCGCATTATCAATGCACAATCAATTAGCAAATAATAAACCATATATCTAGGTTTTAAGACTATATGATATTATCGTCTTGCGATCACCTTTTATATCGTATTCCATAAGGTGATTCCAGCAAGCGCGGGTTTATTCCAATGCTCAAAACCAGTTCATAAGCACTCATGAACGTTGCAGCAACCCTTGCTATGTCTAACACCATTTAGACATTCTACACGCCAATTCATGACAATCTTCATTCATATCTACTCCCAACATATGAATGATTGTGGACCATTTGAATAATTCGATTATTCCTAATAAACTCAATTATTTTGGAAGTCAAAACATGCAAAGTGAAACAATAGTTAAACAACTAACATGTGACAGTAACTTTACTCATAAATAAAACTCCTTTATTTAATCATCAAATGTTAATTACATTTATCTATTATACGTTTCTAATACTATATAATCTATACTAATATCATCCTTTAGCCCAATACTCCTAGCATGCTGCAAGTGCTTAACCCTACTCAGTCCCTTCGTAAGCGGATCTGCTGGGTTATCTTCTGATGATATCCTCTTCACTACGAGTTGTCCTTCTTCTACACGATGTCTAATGAAGTGATATTTTTTGTCGATATGTCGAGATCTACCATGATCCCTCGGTTCCTTGGTCAAGGCAACCGCACCTTCGTTATCACAGAAAATCTCCATGGGCTCCTTTATGGCCGGTACAACTCCAAGATCACCAATGAAGTTCTTTAGCTATATTGCCTCCTTCGACGCTTCGCTCGCTGCGATGTACTCTGATTCGCACGTTGAATCAGCTACGGTTTCTTGCTTGGAACTCTTCCAAGTCACTGCTCCTCCATTTAGGGTAAAGACCCAGCCCGACTGCGAACGGTAGTTGTCCCTGTCGGTCTGAAAGCTGGCGTCACTATACCCTCGCACCTTCAAGTCATCACTCCCTCCAAGGACTAAGAACCATTCTTTCGTCCTCCGAAGGTACTTAAGGATGTTCTTCACCGCAATCCAATGTGCTTTGCCAGGGTTCCCTTGATATCTGCTAACCATGCTCAAAGCGAAGGCTACATCAGGGCGAGTACAAGTCATAGCGTACATGATTGAGCCAACTGCGGAAGCGTATGGTACTTGGCTCATTTCTGCTATCTCAGCTTCGGTACTCGAACTTTGAGTCTTACTCAACTTGGCATTTCCTTGTATCGGTAGTTCTCCCTTCTTTGAGTTTTCCATACTAAAACGTTTTAGTACCTTCTCTAAGTAAGTATTCTGACTAAGTCCAATTAGTCTCTTACTTCTTTCTCTTACTATCCTTATTCCCAAAATGTAAGAAGCCTCTCCGAGGTCCTTCATAGCGAAGCACTTCCCGAGCCAGGACTTAACCTCCTGCAGAGTCGGGATGTCGTTTCCTATGAGTAATATGTCATCGACATATAGAACGAGGAAGCTTACTATACTCCCACTGGCTTTGACATATACACAAGATTCGTCTTCGCTTCGTACAAATCCAAACTCTTTGACTTTCTCATCGAAGCAAAGATTCCATCTGCGAGATGCTTGCTTAAGTCCATAAATGGACTTCTCAAGCTTACACACTCTATTCGGATGCTTCGGATCCACAAACCCCTCTGGCTGAGCCATGTAAACATCCTCAGCCAACTTTCCGTTAAGGAAAGCGGTCTTGACATCCATTTGCCAAATCTCATAATCATGAAATGCGGCAATTGCTAGCATCACTCTAATAGATTTAATCTTCGCAACTGGTGAGAAGGTCTCATCATAGTCAACTCCGGGAGTTTGAGTAAAGCCCTTCGCGACCAATCGCGCTTTATATGTGTGTACGTTCCCATCCACGTCGGTCTTCTTCTTGAAGATCCACTTGCACCCTACGGTCTTACGTTCGGGCACATAATCAACCAAATTCCAAACTTGGTTATCGTACATGGATTGGATCTCGCTATCCATCGCCTCTTTCCATTTCGCAGACTCCGGGCCTGCCATGGCTTCCTTATAGCTATTAGGTTCATCAAGATTTACTAGTGTACCATCACTAATATACGTGTCCCCTTCGGTAGTAATATGAAAACCATAAAACTGGGGATGAACTCTAACTCTATCGGAACGTCTAAGAGTTAAGGATTCGTCAATCGGTTCAACCGGAGTTTCCACCTCGGGTTGAATGCCAGCGGTAGAGGTTCCTTCATCTATCGACTCTTGAATCTCTTCAAGTTCGATTTGCCTCCCACTGTCTCCTTGGCTTTTGGGTTCTCGCTCTCGGAAAACTCCTCTCCTCGCAACAAAAACAACATTGTCTTTTGGTCTATAGAAGAGATATCCAAAGGAAGTTTGCGGGTAGCCGATGAAAATACATCGCTCACTTCGAGGTTCAAGCTTGTCGTGAGTATCTCGTCTTACGAAAGCCTCGCAACCCCAAACCTTGATATGTGCCAACGAGGGAGCTTTCCCTGTCCACATCTCGTGAGGTGTTTTGGCAACCTTCTTAGTTGGGACTCGGTTAAGGATATGGGCGGCAGTCTCTAAGGCATACCCCCAAAAGAAGATAGGTAGTGAAGCACGACTCATCATAGAGCGAACCATATCCAATAAGGTTCGATTACGCCTTTCTGCCACACCATTCAACTGCGGTGTCCTAGGAGGCGTCAATTGCGAAACTATTCCACACTCCTTGAGATAATCGTGGAATTCAAGACTTAGGTACTCTCCTCCTTGATCGGATCGAAGCATCTTGATTTTCCTGCCCAATTGATTCTCCACTTCATTCTTGAACTCTTTGAACTTTTCAAAAGTTTCTGACTTTTGCTTGATTAAGTAGATATACCCATATCTACTATAGTCATCGGTAAAAGTCACATAGAAGCGGTTCCCATCCTTCGTGGTTGATCTAAAGGGTCCACATACATTGGTATATATTAGGTCCAATAGCCCCTCACCCCTTTCACAAGTACTCGTGAAGGGTGACTTAGTCATCTTTCCAAGTAAACAAGACTCGCATGTGTCATCTTCCCTAAGGTCGAATGACTCCAACACTCCATTCTTTTGGAGTTGGGCTATGCGTTTCTTGTTGACATGTCCAAGACGACAATGCCACAAGGATGCTTTATCCATACTAGTGGAAGAATCAATATTCAAAACATCATTTCCTAAGTTATCAACAATCATAACAGTTTCATATATTCCATTACATGGTATAGCTTCAAAGTAAAAGACACCATTTAGATAAGCCAAAATAGAACCATTCTCATTATTAAAAGAAAATCTAAATCCTTGTCTATATAAACCATGAAATGATGTTTCTAGCCATTTCTGGCGAATAGCAACAATTGTTCAAATCTAAAACTAAACTATTCCTAAGCACTAAAGAATACACTCCAATCTTGGTCACAGGCGACGATCATCTGTTCCCCATGATTAGATTGATCCTTCCTTGCTCCACATCCCTACTTCTTTTTAGTCCCTGCACATTAGAACAAATGTGATAACCGCAACCGGTATCAAGAACCCAAGAAATAGCATGATTAGAATCGTTAGATTTGATTGTGTATATACCTGCGAAAGATGGCTTGATCTTTCCTTCCTTGATGGCTTGCAGGTAATCCGGGCAGCTTCTCTTCCAATGTCCTATCTTGTGGCAGTGGTGGCACTCTGCCTCCCTTGGGTTGGAACAGGGCTTAGAGGGATCAACTTTGGTCCCACTAGAAGAGGAACCATCTCGGGCTTTCACCTTTCGATAGTTATTCGATGAAGCTTTCCTCTTCTTTCCCTTCCCTTGACCAATAGCCAAGACAGGAGCAGCGGATGGATTGGGAGTTGGTGCAACAGACTTGTCCTTGAAGTTGCTCTCAGCAACCCTCAAGAGACCTTGGAGTTTGCTTAGGGTGACCTCCTCTTTGTTCATGTGGTAGGTCATCCTAAATTGGTTGTACATCGGAGGCAAAGAGTGAAGCACCATGTCGATCGCCAAGTCTTCGCCGAAGTCAACATTTAACTTGCGAAGGCGGTCGACATACCTTTGCATCTTTTGCAGGTGCACGGTAAGAGATTCTCCATGACCCATCTTAGCGGAGATCATGTTAGTGAAAATCTCGTAACGCTCTTGTCTCGCGTTTTGGTGGTACCTCTCCAACAAGTTTTGATGCATCTCGTATGGATACATGTCCTCGTAGGACTTTTGGAATTCGGAGTTCATGGTGGCGATCATGATGCAATGTACTTTCGTTGCATCTCGCTCATGAGTTTCAAAGGCGGTGATTTCAGCGGGAGTAGCAACTTCGGGGTTGATTTTCTCGAGCTTCTCATCGAGGACATACTCTTTATCCTCATAGCGAGCAATGGTGCGAATGTATCTTATCCATTCGCTAAAGTTCGTTCCATCGAAGGTGACCTTTTGGCAAAGGCTCATCAACGTGAAAGAACTAGCAGCAGCGTTGTTTGCGTTTGACATCTATAGAAAGGACAAAGATAGATTAGAACAAGAATCCCTAATTATCACCCAATAAGAAAAATTAGGGCTAGGATCCAACAATAACATTTACATACTAGAAAAGGGATGCCGTAATCTAATATGCAAATAAATTGAAGGTAAGTGAATGACGATTCACTAATTCTCCATTACAAAACTTAAACTATTAGTCCTAAGTGTTTTTGAGAATTCCTAGGTTCGGATGAGATTCATTGAACTATTCAATGGCATGTTTAAATCTCGATATGCCCCTCTTGTTTGTGATTGGGATGTCGAGGATCACAAAGTGGGTGTGAATTACCATGCAAATTCACATGGTGACTTCATTGTAACGATCACCTATTCGATGTGCCGGTAAACCACACACGCTCCATCGAACTATGATAAACAATGAATCACCCTTTGCCACCTTCGCTTAGAACCAATTAGTGTGCCGGTAAACCACACACGCTCCACTAACTTCTTAGCAAGGTGCAAAGTGTAATTTCATGGGATTGCATCAATTCACTTTTCCTAAAGTAACTAAGATTGGGAAATTTTTAAAACGTGTAGTTACTTTGTGTTTCTTATTATACTTTTAATGAGAGGATGAGGTTGCCCTATCCTACCCGTTCGGCTAACGACCCTCCACCAATCAAGCAAGCGGTGGGTGTGAGTGTACACCCATTAAGCGCCATTTTATAGGCCGCAACCTTATACCCACCTTATAGATCGGCTTCGTGAATGAGGCCTACTAGCGGTAAGACTAGCATTTAGTTATACATATATATATTATTCTAGTAATATCATATAAGTATAGGGTTGTATTTTAAAACCTTTTAAAATCTAGGGTTTGAAATTTAAGTTGTCTAAATTAAAACTTTTAATCACAAATATAAATTTCAAAACTTTAGGGTGGGTTTTAAACATTTAAAACATGGAGGATCAAATAACAAATAATTCCAATTAACAATTAATATCCTAATTATCTTTATTTGATTTATCTAAGATTTCTTTCAAGAAAATTATCAAAATAATTAATCATTATCATATAAGGAAATTAAATATTTTATTAGATGATAAATATCTTTAATTAGATCAAGATAATAGTCATATTTATCAAAAAATCGGATTTAGATTGATCTAATATGATTAAGGTAAGTTTCCATAAGATAATTATGAAAAAATCCCGAATCTGGCCATTCCTGACGCCTGGACTCGCCGAGTGCACAAGGGGACTCGCCGAGTCAGGCCTACTCACCGAGTCCACCTTGGAACTCGCCGAGTCAGTGACTCATAAACCCAAAAATCGAATTTTGCAGGTTTGTTTCAGTTAATCAAGCAACAATTTAAAGAAAACCAAGCTAGGCTCTGATACCACTGATGGGTTTTAGCCATAAGAACTTTCCTATGTGCGCATGCAAAACCCTATTGCTCGGATCTAGGCTTTCTAATTAAACATGCTTTGAATCCAAGACTTCTAATAGCTAATTAGGTTAAATAACAATGATGAAACAGATCTAGAATCATACCTTTGAGTTCCTTGTTGATCTTGTTTGTCTTGGAGCTTCTAGAGTCACAAATGTCACTCCTCTAATGGCTTACAAACACCAATAGCAAGCAAGATGATTAAGGAGAGAGGAGAGGGGAGGAATTCGGCCAGAGGTTCCTTGCTTTAGGTTGTGTGTCGAATTCCCTCACCCTAGGGTCTATTTATACTTGTAGACTCCTTAAGGGTTACCACCTAAACCCTAATTGGATAATCTTCTCTTAAGGCTATCCAAATCCATTCCATAGATAACCCTATGGACGATTTTGGCTTATCCAAGCCCTAGAAATCGTCCATCCTATCTAGGATAAGGATTTACAGTCTAAAGTGTAACTATCAAACAATTGACAGTTTATACCCTCTTATTTAATTAATCTCTTTGAGTCACCAAATTAATACCAATTAATTTATGACTTATATTAATCAAATAGCCATATATTATTCCTTATAATATTTACTCTCTCTTAACAAATCATCCTTCAAGTTGCTATGGTGAGGGCAACCCAAAAGGACCATGCACAACCGGATATAGTTATAGCCTTAGACACTATTCCAACAGTTTCATGTATTCCATCTTGTGAAACCACTATTAAGTTTCTTCGTGAACAATTCGATTTATTAAAAAGAGAAAATGTGGAATTTAAATATGAAGGGTACCAACTTAGGAAAGGCCAGAGACCACTAAAAGAGAAAGTAGAGGCAAAAATTAGCGACTTTAGGAAATTGGAGGAAGAATATAGCAACAAATGTGAAAATTATAACTATATTAAGAAACAACTTGCCTCTGTGACTGCCGAGCTTGACACATTGAAAAACAAATTTGAAAATGCAAATTTTAATTTTAGAAAATATGATGTGTCAAGTAAGGTGGTTGCATCCATGATTGAAAAACAATTAAAATTTAAAGATAATCAATCTAAAGGGTTAGGGTATCATAGTGTTCCACCTCCCTTCAATGACAACTATATCGCACCCCTTGAAACTAATGAGGAATAGACACTTGCTCAGTTGGGCCCACTCCTTGAACCAGCTCCATTCAAGACTAAACAATCAGGGCCAACTTAGGGTGTTGAGGTGAAGAATTCTAATATTTCTAATTCTTGTGGAAGTAAAGTAGCGGAAGATGAGTATAAGGAGAATACTGTTTAACAAACCAATGTCTCCTTGAACTCTAAACCTATTGCTTATAATTCTGTTACTCCTAACAAACCTGCTTTGAGAAATACAGGCCACCAAAACAAGCGAAACCAACGACTTGTTGTATGTGTGCATGTAGGAACAACCAAAAGCGAGGCAAAGGTACTCCACCAGGGGCAGGAAGAAACAACTTCTCAGTGAAGAAAAAGACATGTTTTCACTATGGAACACCTGGACACATTGTTAGAAATTGTCCAAATCGCACTTACGTTCCCTACTACGCACAAGGATGGATAAATGCGCCAAGAGGGAGATTCTCCAAAGGAAATAGTTTGATATTACAATCATGAAATGGCGAATGCAATGCCCAGAAGGCCAAGAATCAAAATCTAAAGGGCAAGAAGGGAATGTCCGCCAAGAAGCTAATTTCAAGATATGCTCCTATGAAGCCAAGACTGGCTAGGTCAAAGTCATCTCAGCAGCTGAGTTCAAGTTCAAAATCAAGTGCCAAGGCACATATCCGCTCGAAAAACAAATGAGTTAAACCCAACTACAGATGGGTACCAAAGGTTCAATCTCCCAAAATCTTCTAATGATTCTAATATTTCTACATCTTTTGTGTGTGATAAGCAGTATATGTCATGGGAGAGAGTACCTTTGTAACATCTCGAGTCCAGAAGTGCAAGTTCGGGGTTCAAAGTGTAAATTTGAAGGGCAACTCGGCAAGTAGGGTCGCGACTCAGGTCGCGTATTAAGTGGCCAACTCGGCGAGTCCAAAGTTGGACTTGGCGAGTAGGCGCAGTGCGAAGAAAACCCTAATTTCAAGGAATGAGCCCTATATAAAGGACATTATACCCTCTCCCCAGCCTCCTTACCTTCCCTTGAAGTCTAGAAAACCCTACAAGCGTGATTGTGAAGGATTTGAGTGCTTTTGAGCCTTGGAGAAGTGATTTGGAGGAAGATCTTGGAGAGTTAGGGGCTTGGAGCAAAGGGCTTTGCTTAGATTCAAATTTCCTTGTTGTTGGGGCTCCCTTTTAAGGTATTATCTCATTTTGTGGGCTGCTATTCATCTAGATTCATCATTTTTGGGTTATATGGAAAGTTTGGCTTGTGGTATTTAGAGTTTGAAGGGTAGATTTGAGGTTGCCACCTCAGATATGGAATGAAGAAGGTCTAGGGTGCATTAAAGTCCCTGTTATTGAATGATTGGTGAATCCATCTTGTCCCAAACCCTATCCCTAGAGTGTAAAATGCCTAGATCTCTTTAGATTCACGTAATGTTTGCCACTTTACGTGATTGAAGGGTTGTAGAGGGGTAGATCTATGTTTTGGATCAATTGCATGGCCTGAAAGGCTTCTGTATGGGTTAAGAACAAGTGGTACTCGACGAGTCACAAGGGTGTACTCGGCGAGTTGCTTGAAGGCGGGCAGGAACTCGGCGAGTTGGCTGAAGATAGCCTTGGATTCGGCGAGTCTGTTCTTGGACTCGGCAAGTCTGTTCTTGAGGTCTTAGCCTTACCTGGTTAAGCTAAGAATCGGTGAGTAAACGGATGACTCAGTGAGTTGGAAGGGGGTCCTTTTAGTGTTGAGGGACTCGGTGAGTAGGGTCAGCCAGAAGGTTGACTTTGACCAAGAGTTGACCAGTTGACTTCTAAGGGCATTTTGGTAATTGTTGGCTTTTGTTTTGAGTTCAGTGTTGGTGCTAGCCAGTGGTAGAGATTGTGTCAGTGGTCGGAGCATCTCGATCTTATCTTTCCAGTCAACAGTTGCGAGGTGAGTTATCCTCACTATATCAACAGGGTCTAAGGCACCAAGGCCGACCCTTTATCGGATTGTAATCCGGGTATTGTTGTTATGTTGCTGTTTTACTATGTTTGCATCCTGGTAGTTAGGATGGTATTCGTTAGAGACCTGGTTAAGGTCGGTATCCTGGTATATAGGGTGATGCTATGCTAGTGACCGATTAGGTCGACATCCTGCTTAGAGTATGTTGTGTTACGTGATCTGCTAGATCGGTTTGATTGGATGTGAATTGTTATATGATTGTATGTTTATGTGCACATGGTTGTTTAACTGGGGTTGGGTTGAGGCGGGATCTACTTTGTGCTGTAGGCCAACATACCCAGGGCGCACCAGTTATTCCGAAGGCCCAGCGAGCGGTCCGGATAGGTTGTAGGCCCCACGAGGGCGGACCAGACGTGCCGAGGCTAGGAGAGTGGACCAGGACGACTGAAGGTCTAATACGGGCGGACCAGTCATACTGTAGACTCAGAGATTGGACCAGGTTGGTTGAAGGCCCGGTGTGGGCGGACCAACCACATTGCAGACTCGAGGGACCTGACTAGACTAGGAGGGTAGACCGAGTGGACTGAATGCCCGACACGGGGGACCAGTCACACAGTAGACCCGATATGCTTGGCTGTTCTATGATTAGATATGATATATCATGTTATGTGTGTGGTATATGTGGTTGGTATTTTGGGGGTATCTCACTAAGCTTTCGGGCGTACAGTTGTGGTTTAATGTTTTTCAGGTTCATCAGGAGACCGTGGCAAGGCAAAGGCGTGATCGTACCGCTCCTCGAGTTAGTGTTTTATGATATGGTTCTGGGAATACTATGATAATAAATGTATTGAAAACCTTTTTGTAATAACATGGTTAAATTGGGTTGTTTTTGAAAAGTTAAAAATTGTTGAAATTTTTGGTCGTTACAAGTTGGTATCAGAGCCTTGGTTTGAGTCAATTGGAGGAACATTCATGTGAATCCAGTCTCAAATCAGGGAGAGTTTTTTAAAAGAGAATTTAAAATGGTTTTCAAATTACATAAAAGGAGGACGCGGAGGTACGATCAGCCGGAGCCAGTAAGTAACCCCAAAATACCATGCATGATAATCATTTTCGAGCTTTGATAGAACAGCATGCTAGTACTAGGCTAGGTATCTTCAAGATTTCATGATAATGTTGCCTGTTTTATGATGCCTGCTAGCCTAGGGTTTCCTTCTGTATGATATTTTCAGTGTTCCTCTAGGAGTGAGGATTGAGTGTTTGCTATGTGTATTTGTCACTAGGGTGTTGTGGTAGTACTTCATACAAATATGGGTAGGTGTGGAAGGTAGTATGGGCCTGTACTACTGAAAGCACAGGACCCATACACGTATCAGGGAAACCATGACCTCTAGGGTTGGGTTGGGAGTTGGTTCCCGGGTTAGTGGGAAGTATCTGAGATTTTGTGATGTTTTTTAGTATGGTGGTCACGAGGCATGCTGGGAGCGGATCCGGGTCGGGATCGGGAGCAGGAGAGGGAGATCAGGGTGGGTCTGTACCGCCCGAGGTTGTTGGTCAAATGAGCACAGGCGAGCTGGATGTTAGGATACGTGAGATCCTGCATGATGAGGTTGCTGCTTTGTTCCAGACCGAGCTGCCGGAACTATTTGGGTCGATCAAGACCGCCATGGTGGAGTATTTTGATGACCGTTATGCGGCTCTTGCAGAGACATCTGCCACGGCGGCTACATCGGCTGTAGCAGTGGCAGGGGGAGGAGCTGGTAGAGGTTTTCAGTATCGGGACTTCGATAATACGAAGCCCCCTACCTTTGATGGAGTTTAGGACTCGATTGTTGCTATGATATGGTTGTCAGACGTGGAAGGGTGTTTCTTCATGTGTTCATGCCTTGCTGATCAGAAGGTGAGATGTGCTCTGAACCTGTTGAGGCTTGGGTGAAGGATTGGTGGAGATTGACCCTAAGGTCATATTCAAATGCTCAGAGGGCTGCGGTTTCATGGGATCAGTTATAAGAGATGTTTAGCACTCGTTATGTTCCGCGGGTTGAGAGGGAGAGATTGGCTCAAGAGTTCCTTGAGCTGAAGCAGGATTCGGAGTCGGTGACGGAGATCACCAGGATGTTCACTGAGAGGGTGATGTTTTGCCCCGAGTTTGCTTCGGAGCAGGCTCATATGTCCCGATACCTGAGTATGCTCAAGAGGGATATCAGATAGTTCGTGTCTACGCAAAGGTGCGAGACCTTGTTAGAGTTGCAGGAGGCCGCCAGGCGGCGTGAGTTGGAGATTGAGTTGTAGTTGCGAGAGCAGAGGTAGGCTCCGGTGCAGTCGCAGTCGGCACCGAAACGGTCTAAGACCGTTGATTCTAGATTGGGAGATCAGAGCAGCCACACTTGTGGGAAGTGTGGGAGGAGTCACATCGGAGTTTGTTGATCCGGTGGTGCATGCCGCAAGTGCGGAAAGGAGGGGCGCTACGCGAGGGATTGTCGGCAGGCAGTCCTGGGTCGGGATTTGAGGATTTGTTATCATTGTCATCAGGTTGGCCACTTGAGAGTCAACTATCCACAGCTTGCTGCGGGACCGGTGCAGGTTCCAACACCGTCCACATTGAGGATCACGGGTGGAGGTGAAGGTGGAGCGGAGCCCCCAAGGGCTCAGGGTCGTGTTTTTCAGCTTACAACGGAGGAGGTCAAGGCAGTGCCGGATGCAGCTGCGGGTATGTTCTTCTTGATGTCTTATTATTTTATGATTACTGTGGAGTATTGTTTATCTGCTAGTCTCGTTGCATGGTTTTCGATATTGTATTCTTTGATTTTGAGGGTTATGGCATGGTTATGGGCTTAGTTTTAGAAATTTCGTTGGTTATCATTCATGAGGGTTGTTTGTGGGAATCGGGCGTTAGTCTGGATATCGGGTAGCATCTGCAGTCTGAGTAGTGGTTAGCTGAAGATCGAGTTTCTTTCAAGTCCGGGATGATCAATGTTGATGTGTGATTTGTGAAGGTTGCTCGTGTTAGTGGCAATCGGTTCATGTGTAAGTGTTTGTGTTGGGGAGGTTTGTTGAGGAAGGTCGGCAATGGCGACCGGTGGTTGATAGTCAGTGCTCTAAGTGGGGGAGAATTGGAGAATTCTCTGGGAAAAAATGATGAGTATGAAAGATCGTTTAGCTGCATGGGATTCAGTAGTGTCTCGGTCAGCCAAAGGCGTAGGTTGGTATGAGTAAATGGTAGGCGTGCGGGGCGAAATACTGACCAATAGCGATTGATTGTGGAAGGCCTAGGATCGGTTCGGGACTGAGTATATGGGATGGAGGTAGAGTTCGAAACCCCTAGAGGGCTAGAATAGTATGAATGGGAGGAGTTTCCCGAAGGAGTAACTCGGAATGTTGATTGCTAGTTGAGCGGTCCGGATAGACTAAAGGCCAGTAGGCGTACCAGTCAGGCCGAAGGCTCGGAGGACGGTCCAGCCAGACTGAAGGCCCTGGAGGGTGGCCCAGGTCTGCTGAAGGTTATGAGAGTGGTCCAGTTTGGCTGAAGGCCTGGTAAGGCGGTCCAGTCATGCTGAAGACTTCGCATGTGTCGTTAGATCGGTGCGAGGAAATGGATTGAGTATGTCGCGATATGTTAGCGTTAGATGGTCTGGCCCCGGATATTGATCATGATGGGAAGTCGAGCATTGACTTGAGAGTCTTCGTGAGTGGATTCAGAGTATGTATGGTGCATGGGATAGCGGTTATGCCATAAGGAATGGTGTAGTATTGGGTTAGCACCGTGGCACTTGTGGTAGTGTCAAGGCAGCGAAGTGGATCTCCTTGGTAAGGAAAAAGGAAAGGAATGTAGCTCCGAGAGGGAGTGTAAGTCACGGAAGTGAAATCAGTAGTGCGAAGTTATTACTGAAGTGTTTCAATTATGGTTATTGCGTGTGTGCGGTGGTGATATGGAATCACATCCGGTTTGGATGTCTGTCGAGGTCACGGAAGGAAATTCCGAGGGTGTAAAGTCAAGGGGCTCGTAAGGGATGTAGAGATGGAGTCTTGGATTCCCATCTCGATTTTGGTTAAGAAATTGTGTATGTAGTGGTAATTCATCATGGGGGATGTTTGGAGGAATTGTTAGTGTATTGGGTTTTCCCAACCCGATGATGCTAGAGCCAGTTCAGCATGGGTATGAGATTGCAGAGGGGAACTTATGAGAGTTGCTATGAGATTGAGGGATGCATCATCCTATCAGCATGGAGTGGGTAAAGTGAATTCAGACCGGGATTCTGGTGGTTCAGGGATTAATTCTAGCTCACATGAGTAAAATGATTGTTGTGAATTGGAGTGAGCGAAGTATCAGGGAGTGGTACTCGGTGGTTAGGTGTGGTTATCAAAGGATGAGGCCAGTGGCCGGCTTGAAGCGGTGGTCAGGATACCGCAAGAGGGAAAGTTGGGTTTCGGGTTTCGATGGTTGTGTTTTGAGGAATCTGGTCTGGTTAATGCCAACATTGAAGTTGTGTTGCCGTAGGCTTCGAGGACGAAGCCTAATTTAAGTGGTGGAGAATTGTAACATCCCGAGTCCAGGAGTGCAAGTTTGGGGTTCAAAGTGTAAATTTGAAGGGAAACTCGGCGAGTCCATGGGTGGACTCGGCGAGTAGGGTCGCGACTCAGGTCGCGTGTTAAGTGGCCAACTCGGCGAGTCCAAAGCTGGACTCGGCGAGTACGCGTTGTGCGAAAAAAACCCTAATTTCGGGGTATGAGCCCTATATAGAGGACATTATACCCTCTCCCCAGCCTCCTTACCTTCCCTTAAAGTATAGAAAACCCTAGAAGCGTGATTGTGAAGGATTTGAGTGTTTTTGAGCCTTGGAGAAGTGATTTGGAGGAAGATCTTGGAGAGTTAGGAGGCTTGGAGCAAAGGACTTTGCTTAGATTCAGATTTCCTTGTTGTTAGGGCTCCCTTTTAAGGTATTATCTCGTTTTGTGGGCTGCTATTCATCTATATTTATCATTTTTGGGTTGTATGGAAAGTTTGGCTTGTGGTATTTAGAGTTTGAAGGGTAGATCTGAGGTTGCCACCTCAGATCTGGAATGGAGAAGGTCTAGGGTGCATTAAAGTCCCTGTTATTGAATGATTGGTGAAGCCATCTTGTCCCAAACCCTAGCCCTAGAGTGTAAAATGCCTAGATCTCTTTGGATTCACATAAAGTTTGTCACTTTACGTGATGGAAGGGTTGTAGAAGGGTAGATCTACGTTGTGGATCAATTGCATGGCCTAAAAGGCTTCTGTATGGGTTAAGAACATGGGGTACTTGGCGAGTCACAAGGGTGTACTCGACGAGTTGCTTGAAGGTGGGCAGGAACTCGGTGAGTTTGAAGAACAACTTGGCGAGTTGGTTGAATATAGCCTTGGACTCGGCGACTCTGTTCTTGGACTCAGCGAGTCTGTTCTTGAGGTCTTAGCCTTTGCTGGTTAAGCTAAGAATCGGTGAGTGAAGGGATCACTTAGTGAGTTTGAAGGGGGTCCTTTTTAGTGTTGAGGGACTCGGCGAGTAGGGTCAGCCAGAAGGTGGACTTTGACCAAGAATTGACGAGTTGACTTCTAAGGGCATTTTGGTAATTGTTGGGTTTTGTTTTGAGTTCAGTGTTCGTGCTAGCCAGTGGTGGAGATCGTGTCAGTGGTCGGAGCATCTCGATCTTATCTTTCCAGTCAACAATTGCGAGGTGAGTTATCCTCACTATATCAACAGGGTCTAACGCACCAAGGTCGACCCTTTATCGGATTGTAATCCGGGTATTGTTGTTATACTGCTGTTTTACTATGTTTGCATCCGGGTAGTTAGGATGGTATTCGTTAGAGACCTGGCTAAGGTCGGTATCCTGTTATATAGGGTGATGCTATGCTAGTGACCGGTTAGGTCGGTATGCTGCTTAGAGTATGTTGTCTTACGTGATCTGCTAGATCGCTTTGATTGGATGTGAATTGTTATATGATTGTATGTTTATGTGCACATGGTTGTTTGACTGGGGTTGGCTTGAGGTGGGACCTACTTTGTGCTGTAGGCCAACATACCCAGGGCAGACCAGTTATTCCGAAGGCCCAGCGAGGGGTCCGGATAGGCTGTAGGCCCCACGAGGGCGGACCAGACGTGCCGAGGCTTGGAGAGTGGACCAGGCTGACTGAAGGCCCGATGCGGGCGGACCAGTCATATTGTAGACTCAGAGAGTGGACCTGGTGGGTTGAAGGCCCGGTGCGGGCGGACCAACCACACTACAGACTCAAGGGACATGACTAGACTCGGAGGGTGGACCGGGTGGACTGAAGGCCCGACACGGCGGACCAGTCACACAGTAGACCCGATATGCTTGGCTGTTCTGTGATTCGATATGATATAGCATGTTATGTGTGTGGTATATGTGGTTGGTATTTTGGGGGTATCTCACTAAGCGTTTGGGCTTACAGTTGTGGTTTAATGTTTTTCAGGTTCTTCAGGAGACCGTAGCAATGCAAAGATGTGATCGTACCGCTCCTCGAGTTTGTGTTTTATGATATGGTTCTGGGAATACTCTGATAATAAATGTATTGAAAACCTTTTTGTAATAACATGATTAAAATGGGTTGTTTTTGAAAAGTTAAAAATTGTTGAAATTTTTGGTCGTTACAACCTTGCAAGGATGACAAATGTCAATCATGTTTCAAAATGGATTGGGTTCACAAGACCAACTGATTCCACTTTGTGTTGGAGAAGCTATGGAGGCATATCATCAGACTTCGGTTTGTTGGTAGTGGCTATTCCTGGCACATGATAGAGGACATCTCTCAACTGTACAACACTCAGAACATTGTTTGAGAGTATGTGTCCTTTGCGGGTGATGTGCACGGAAGTATCCACTAATTTTAATATTTATAACCTAACAAACTTAGACTAACTATGCACTTATAGGCAGTGTACCTAGTCGGATTATAGTATAGTTTAGGTAAGTCGGATGTCGATCACAGGGAATGGTGTTACTTTATTTACTACTAAATTAATCTAATTATTAACAAGCTAAAAGGGTTTTTTTATCTAATTTTGCAAGTTTATATGAACTTAATTCTTTAACAATGACTTAACCAATAAACAAAACACTTCTATTAGTTCGAATCCACTTTCACTCAATGGTTATACATTAGCTATAACTATTACTGTTGGTGACCAATTAAGATAGTATTAGCTTTTAGTTCTAAATCTCCTAATTATTTATCAATTCATGTAATTCTATTTATGTTCATACAATAGTTAACACATAATCAATTATTAAATAAGATTGGAGCCATGAAAGATTGATTAGTCAAAACACAATTACAGTCATAATATGAGTTCTCTAACATAGCTTAATTTAATTATTCAATTACTAATCTAAGATTGGTTTGATCTTAGCTCCAATAACTAGTGTTCACTATATTATTAAGTGTTCAAGTTCATGCAGAATTGTGTTCACTAACTACACAGAACAAGGAATCAAAGCAATTAAATAACTAATTCAAGCATGCTAGGTAAAATCAATCAACACAAGCATATCACCAACAGTTAAAGTCAAATCTAATGCATTAAAACCATGAGTTCGAGCTTCATTTAGCTAACAGAAGCAATTTAGCTGGACATATTAACAGGTAAACAAACGAATATTATAATCCAAAACATATTAAAGTGTACCAAACTATGAATCAATTTATGTACTTCTACTTTCTTGGTGTTGAAATTTGCTTCCAGGTCTTCTTCCTCTCTGAATTTTCGACTTCAGGAACCCCTCTTAGCCACCAAAAGTCTTCCAAGTCGTAGGGAACATGGATATCTATTTCCTGAAAAATCACGTTCCACGTCGTGGCAGGAAGCTGCACGTCTTGAATTCAGGTACTATCCGTATTCGCCAAGGATTCTTTCTTAGCGTACTTATCTTCTGGAAGGACCGAGTCCACGTCGTGGCCTTTACTCTCACGTCGTGGTTTCAGCATATTCCGTGAATTTCTTCATCTTTTGTGCTTCAAGTCTCTAATGTTCCATATATTGTCACTTTCGGTCCCTCTCTTTGAAAATGCTTTATTTTGGCTGCAAATAACATTTTATCCTTATAAGTATCATAATTCTATATAAATAACCAAAATGATAATAAAATGTAGATCAATTATTGCCTAAAAGTCTGTATAAATATGAAAATATCAAAATACCCCACACTTAGGCTTTGCTTGCCCTCAAGCAAATCTACTTATTTAAACTCCAACTTTCATCACTAGCATTTCATAGAACAATCCAATTCAAGCTCAGCCAGTATGCCAAGACCTCAACGAATGCATTTGTGTCTAAATTTTTCCTAAAGTACCCCCATACTTTATATAGTCACAATCTTCATAAACACTCGCTCACTTCTTTCTAACAATGCTCATTTTATGCATCCCTCCGAATCCATCCGCAGAAAACCTTCTAACCTCAAGGTATTTTTGGTTGAGCAACCCAAGCATACATAATCTAGACAACTACAATTTATGATACCACTATGGAGCTCTTTGGAATTCTTCACTTTCTTGATAATTTGATCTTTGATTTCTTTGAATTCACCACCTTGTTGTTTGATTTATGGTATCTTCAACTTTTGAATTTCTCGGAATTTTGGTTTTTGTTCATCATACTTTGACTTTGATGCTCCAAAAATTCTTCAAACTTTTTCTTGTAATTCTCTCTCTTTTTTTCTTTTTCTTTTTTAAACATTTAACTGACTTTTTCAGTCAAAACCCTACATGCTTAAGCAGGGGCGCTCAACTTCAACCTTTATTGGTTAACGATAATAATTTTCCTGGATACATTTTTGGTACACGATGCTAAACATATTGCATCCTTCAAACTAAGCGAGGTCGTGTTTTTGTTCCATGATTTCACCAAAATAAGGGAGGCCACAAATGCACTATAACGTGTATTGGATCAACTAAACATTTGAGATCTTATCAGTTCATTCCATATAACACTGGCAACTACAGTTCAAATTATTGTTACTAGATTCAATTATTAAAAATTTCAAATTTTCAAATTTTTACCATTATCTAGCAATTTACTTTTTCTACCCCCTACTGCGCACTTATTTCATACAATGCCCTCATTGTATGCTTAAATTAATATAAAAATTAAGAGAAGGGAGAAAAAGGAACAGACTCCCCTAGGATAGTGGCGTGATCATCTCAAATAATGTGGAAAAACACGTTTCTCGAATATGGACCTCTTCAAAGTAGGAACTAGGACTGGAACTCGATAGATATGTATGTGAACCACGAGCAACGAATCGATGCTTCAATCTTAAATAAAAGTGGATGCAGAATGTAGAAAAATGTGGGAAAGCATACGCCACATTATATGGAGGAAGAAACGAGCCATACCAGTCTTTGTAAAGACCCCAAAAGAAACTTGGGAAGCCATTAGGTAAAACATGCAAATGGTCTTCAAAATGGTGAAAATGATCGCCACGTCGTGATGTAAGATACCACGTTGTGGATATTAATAAAATCGCGAACATAACATCTCATCTGAACAATCCATGACATGAAAAGAGGCACCACAATGTGGAGACTGGGCCTTCAGAAAAAAAAATAATCCTTTATTCAACCTAGCACGTCGACCAACATCTTAAAGAGTTAAGACTCTTCTAATGCAGTATGTAAAAACACTTTTATAACTCTATCCTCCCTCTCTTGAACGGACCCACACTAATTTTTAATTGTGGGTGTCAACTCTTGACTTCTAGACTCGACCCGATTCTCGACTTGACTAGACAAAGACAATGTTTTTGACTAGGACTTATTCCCTTCTCAAAACTCCATAGCTAATCTGGAAAAAAGAAACAACCCAAAAGAAAGAAAAGAGTAACATAATAGTTTAATGAAGTCTTACAGTAACAACCCAAGTTTAAACATTTAATAACACCACACAAAATAAAAAAAATAAATAGAAAAGGAATCAATCATCATCCTCTCGTCCCTGCACTCCACTCGGTCCTTCCCCATTGTTTCCTGGTTCCAAAGCTCCTCCTATGTCGGGAAATAAGGATAATTAGGCGGCATGGATGGTGGTTGGGCCACACCCAAATGGGAATAAATACCCTCAACAAGTTGGGTACTGTAAATAGCATTCCCACGGAGATTATCCAAATAAGTTCCCACCCAACTCTGAAAAGGGTCGCTGGGTACCTCTCCCATATGTTGCGAGGCAACATGTTCTCTCTCAATCTCTCCTTGAGCTCTAACATTCCTTCACCGAGTCATTAGAGGTTGTTGTGCCGGTTGCTCCCCATCTTGCCCTTCATCTTCCGGGGGTATAACAAAACCGCCCCCGACATTTACCACTACCCGCATAATTCCGAAAACTTGAATGGTCAAATCAGCATCCGGTAACTGGGTAAGATTCCTCAAAAAGTTAGGAGTCAAAATATGATATGACCGGGCAAGGCGAGTAACCAAATGTCCTCCTGTAATCAGACTCACGGGCCTAGAATTAGCCGCTTTCTTCCCCATGAACCTCGCAAGCATATACGGTAAATCACAACAAACCCCGGGGGTAATAATACTCCACATATAGAACAAATTATGAATAGGAACTTTATCACCATGATGCTTGTGATTTATAGAAAAAGTGATACGACGATGTAGAAATCGGTATACGGGGTTTCGAACTTGTGACTCACTAGAATCACGAGTATTGTACTTATAGTTGGAAATACTCTGCCAGAACTGGACATCCATAATGCCGGGATTAAAATCCTGAACACAGCCATGAAAAAATGGTATGAAGAATGGAGATTGAGTGTACACCTCTGTATAAAGTCCAATTCGCCAAGAAAATACCCGAAGACTACACTCCCTATAAACACCGCCCAACCGGAAAACAAGTGCCCGGTTATAGTTAAAGTCAATGGTGCATTCTTCGAAGACTACGGTTGAGAAAAACTCCACCAATAATTCCCGGTACACGGGTTCTTGAATCGCAAACAAATTCCTCCACCCGTGACAAATAAATGAAAAACTGTCCCCCTCGTATATTTTTGTCCAATATCGTTCTAATTTAACAACCATTCCAACACCACCAAGCCACCCCCAATCAACATTCGGAGCCATTGCAAACTCTCTGTTGTATAACCATCCCAACCGATTTTCATATGTAGTCAATAATGGTCGGGGAATGTTTCGTGGAAACCGATATAAAGGATGAATACTCGCCACGTCAATTGGATTATCCTTCTGTTGAATAGCCCTTCTAGGTCCCATAACTGAAAACAAAATTAAACCAAAGAAACAAAACACCCAAAGCGTTAAAAATTATTATGTTTACCCAGGAGTCATGACGTGGCTCAGAACGCTACGTCGTGCGATACAATCGGGACATGGGCTTAGATAGGTCACCGTATACACGATTTTAACCAAAAACAGTACTTGGGGTTTGTTCCTATTAATATTTAAAGGACATGCAACCTAAAAACAATAGCCAATTTCCACCGATCTTATCATTCACTTAAACCCTAACCATGAAAATGTATAAATTGTAAGCGATAACTACAATTAATGGACAAACTACATACTAGATGGAGGTAGAAGACAAGAAATGCGAAAAATTTGGAAGAAAAATTGAAGAAGTCGGCTGTGGGGACCTTGCTTCTATTCGTGAGGTAGTAAATAAATGGGGAACAATTGTGTGGTCAAAGGGTTTAAGAAATGGTCCCCCCTGACTTTACTTAAAGGCCATGTCGTGGCAAGATTTACCATGTCGTGGGTTGTAATTAAAAATGAAACTTGTTTACGTCGAAATCATTCCTATTTATTCCTTATAACCACGACGTGGCACAACATTCCACGACGTGGATACCGTTTTGTCAAAAAATAAGTTTATCTAATAACTTTTATTTAAGTTCTTTGTGTTCAATTTCTTACCAAAGCACCCCACAACTAAATTTTTTTTTACCAAGTAATTGTGTATAGATGATGACTAGATATCCTCCTTAAGCAAAAACTAAAAACTAAAAAGTAAAGAAAAGAAAATGCAAACCAAACTCGGGTTACCTCCCGAGAAGCGCTTCTTTTTTATGGAGTCGTGAGTTGGACTCCATGCCTCCTATGTTGAGTCCTCGGAAGAATCCACCACTAGGATCTTTTGTTCCTTGAAATGCCTCTTGTAAGCTTGAACACGTCTTTTATACGCCTTTTTCGAATTTTCATTTTTAGCTTTGACCTCGTCTCCATCGAGCTTGCATTTTGTCCATTTAGTCTCCAAGTTGTCTTCATACTTAAACTCCTTGGTATCCTTTTCTTCCTTTACCACTGGACTTGTTATTTTTGATGTAACTTCCTCTTTATTACTTTTGATCTCATCATCTTCCTTGCTCACCCAAGAAATTGGACTTGTGTATGCAATGACTTCAACTAAATATGGAATAGTTTATCTTGGTTTTGCTCTTTTTTCTTGATGAATTGTCTTGATCTCTTCTTCCATGAGCTTCTCTAATTCTTCAAGTTCATTATCTTCATCCATATTGAACACTTCTTCGTGAGCATGATTCATTTGAAAGCCATCTTCCATTCCAAAAACTTCTTTTTCATAGCAACCCTTAAGGTGAGCTTAGACTCCCGATTGTCAACAAGAGCTCCAGCAGTGTTTAGTAGAGGGCGACCAAGAATAATTGGTACATTGGGATCTTCTTTCATATCCAATACTACAACATCTATTGGAAAAACGAATTTCGCAATTTTTACTAGAATATCCTCTACAATGCCTCGGGGTTGTGTTACTGAGCGGTTCACCATGTGAATAGTGATCTTTGTAGCCTTCAACTTTTGAATATTCAACTTCTGATAAAAAAAAGGCATTAAATTTATGCTAGCCCTAGAATCGGCTAAAACATAAACCTTCATGTTGTTCCCAAACTCACATGGAAGAGTGAGTCATCCAGGATCCCCTATCTTCTTAGGTATGTCCCCCAATACAACCCTTGAACTTTGCTCACTTAGGATATTAGGGAATTTTTGCAAGAGAATCAACAAAAGGAGTATTAATAGGAATACCCAGATGTTCCCTTTCTAGTGGACTGAGATATGCCCGACATGGGAAAGGTAAAGGTGGTCAATAGGCTGAGACAGTTTTAGAAATTCTTTGTTCAGACAGGGGCACGTCGTGGCCGCATAAGGATCACGATGTGAAGCAGGTGTTTCAACAACTTCTTCATTGGTGATCTTTGGCTTCTTTGGCCTTGGGTCAGGCTAGTGTGGTTCTTCTTCTAATGCTTCTAGGATAGAAATGGCCTTTTCTTTAGTATCTATGGCCATTACATGAGATTGGGTCTTCGTTTCAGGATTTTTGGGGACAAATTCTCATGAACCAATGTGGTTAGTTGACCAAGTTGCACTTCGGGATTATTGATGGAGGCTTAATGGTTATTTATTAAAGCCTGCTGTTCTACCATTAATGTGTGATGATTCTTAACCAAGGTTCTTTGCTGATTAATAGCAGAATCATTAGCCTTGTTTCTCTTTTCTGAAGCTTCCATAAACTTAATTAACATGGTCTCTAGATCGGGTTTTCTCTCAGATGGTGGTTGCTCCTTTTGGTAGAAGCCTCGGCCCGTTTGCCTATACTTCTCTTCTTTTTTTTTTCTTATGGCAGCCACTCTTTCTTTGGTTTCCTCCAATCTTCACCATACTTGTCCCCACTCGAATAACAAACTTGGGCTTTCTTGTTTCCATATTCATCCAAGTTGCAATCTTTTGTCAAATGTGGACCACTACATCTCTCGCAACCAACTCTAATTGCATGAATGGATTGGTCCATTTGTGTTAATCTTCTCTCCATAGTGCTAAGCATTGTCATCACCCCAGCCATCTCTTCAGGTTGTGCACTCCCAACTCCTTTAATGCCTTTATTCCTTGGATTATGATATTCACGAGAGTGTTTTGCGAATTCTTCAATTAATTCCTTGACTTTGCCATGATTTTTCTTTGTAAGTGGTCCTTGAGAATCAAGGAGTTGTCTTGTCATCAAATTTACCCTGTCATAAAATATTGACACCTCTTGTTGAATGTTAAGGTCATGTTGAGGACAATTCCTTAACAACCCTTTGTAACGGTCCCAAGCTTCATAAAGTGACTCTCCCGGGTTTTGCTCAAAATTGGCTGTTGCCTTTTTGAGTTCAGCAATCTTGGATGGTGGACAGAATTGGTGTAGAAACTGCTCACATATTTGAGCCCAAGTAGTTACGGTACCGGATGGGAGTGCTTTTAGTCAATCCTTTGGAGCTCCTTTAAAGGTAACGGGAAGCTTCCTTAACAAAACGATGTCTCTGTTAATATTTATGACGTTGAAGTAATCAACAATGTCATTCACTCCATATAAATGTTTGAACGCATCCTCATGATCCTTTCCATAGAATGGGATATCATTTAGTGCGGAAAGGATATGCCCTTCAGCTCGAATGTGGCAGTGGCAGGGATTGCAGGTTGTACTAAGCCTGGACCAACATCATCTCGAATTCTCTTTCTGTAAGCTCCCATGGACATTTCTTCAATATTTTCCATCTCGTTCCTTGGCTCATTCTCAGGTTCATTCGTATGTTCTTCAAATTCAGGCTCGGTATCGTATTCGGATTCGGTTTGGACGGGTATTTGATCCAAGTGTTCAACCTTGCTCTTGTTCTTTGAAGATGAACTTGACTCCCCCGATTTCTTTGA
Organism: Lactuca saligna; assembly: GCF_052625555.1. Taxonomy (NCBI): domain Eukaryota; kingdom Viridiplantae; phylum Streptophyta; class Magnoliopsida; order Asterales; family Asteraceae; genus Lactuca; species Lactuca saligna. The sequence goes on from NC_136421.1 coordinate 8,260,248, forward strand.
AAACACTGATTTGAATTCTTGTAAGGGCGTCTTCTTCTTGTGAATTGCAGACTCGGGGTCTTCAAGTGGTATTACCAAAGGGGTGTTAGAGCCTCTGGTCATGAACTCCTGCAAACTAAGCAACAAGGATAAAAACGTAAAACCATACTAAGAAAATAAACTGAAAATTAAAAAAACTAAAAATCACAGTTCTCACGTCGTGAATCTATATACTCATGTCGTGAGTTCTGTAAAAAAAAAACTAAGAAAATTAAAAATTGAAAACAAAGAATAAAAACTAATACTTAAAAAAAACTTTTGCTAGAAAATTAACGTTTTGTAGATTTTACCCACAAAAAGGATCGATTAACCTAAAGCAAATAAATAATAAAGTAAGTCATTCCCCGACAACGACGCCAAAACTTGATGTGCACGGAAGTACCTACTAATTTTAATAGTTATAACCTAACAAACTTAGACTAACTATGCACTTATAGGCAGTGTATCTAGTCGGATTACAGTATAGTTTAGGTAAGTCGGGTGTCAATCACAGGGAACAGTGTTACTTTATTTACTACTAAATTAATCTTATTATTAACAAGCTAAAAGGGTTTTTATCTAATTTTGCAAGTTTACATGATCTTAATTCTTTAACAATGACTTAATCAATAAACAAAACACTTCTATTAGTTCGAATCCACTTTCACTCAATGGTTATACATTAGCTATAACTATTATTGTTGGTGACCAATTAAGATAGTATTAGTAATTTAGTTCTAAATCTACTGATTATTAATTAATTCATGTAATTCTATTTATGTTCATACAATTGCTAACATAGAATTAATTATTAAATAAGATTAGAGCCATGAAAGATTGATTAATCAAAACACAATTACGGTCATAATATGAGTTCTCTAACACACCTTAATTTAATTATTCAATTACTAATCTAAGATTGATTTGATCTTAGCTCCAATAACCAGTGTTCACTATATTATTAGGTATTCAAGTTCATGCAAAATTGTGTTCACTAACTACACAGAACAAGGATTCTATAACACCGAAAATTTTCAAAACTAAAAATTTATTTAATTTTGCTTTGATCTTAAAACACTTTTTGTAAAAATCTCGTTTTTGTTTAAATTACAAAAAAATAACTCCATAATCAAATAAATAGTAATCCAGGATCCTCTAAAACATAACTCATTCTCTGGTGTGTACAATCAAGCCGGTGCCGTCCCGTGATCCTAAGAAAACCTGAAACACAAAGCACAAAACACTGTAAGCACGAAGCTTAGTGAGTTCCCCAAAATACCATATGTCACATCCTAGCCACTCAAGGCTATAACTCTATGGGCCCTTGGGCCCTATCTATGTGGACCCTCTGGTCCTAGCTCTATGAACCATCCGGTTCTAACTCTAATATACACACGACATAAATCACATAGAAATAATGCACTGCAACACAACTCATAAATAGCATACAATAACTCTGTCTCATAACTCTAATTACCACTCAAGGTAAAGTATAGTGAGAACACTCACCTCAAACGAAGTCAAATGAACTCTCGTGCTGAACGTCCCGACCTGGCCCCCTCCTATTATTCAAATAACATCCCCGATCAATACTCTCTCATTGTATCAGCTCTAAAGATTGGGTAGAAGACCATTCTACCCTTCCCTGAACTCTCTTAAGTCAGTCTTGACCAAAACCCTAAAGTCAACGAAAGTCAACGGTCAAACTTTGACCCAACACGTCGAGTGCACATGGGCGAATCGACGAGTACACATGTGTCCACTGAATCCTCCTTTTAGCCTCGCTTGACACGTCGAGCCAACCCCTAGCTCGACGAGTTACACCTGGTATGAATCGTGGGGCAACCCCAACTCGACTCGTCGAGTCTCTCCATGGACTCAGCGAGTTTCCTCGATGACTATGCTCATTCGACCTTCTGAGGCCATATCCACTTTACCAGCTAGTAGATCTAACCTTCTAGCACTCAAAAGTCACGTAAAGGTTCAATCTTTACATTCATGCAACCCACAATTAGCCATAGATTGAGAAATAATGCTTCAAATGATCACCTAAGCTTCAAACTCATAAAGGACTGCATAAAGCTGGGGAATAGGGACTCTCTGGACCTCTCAAGGTCCAGATCTGAAGATATACACACAAGGGGGCATCACATAGTCTAGATCTCTTACCAAAAGAATAGAAGAAGCCCTAGATTCATAAAATCTATCACACAAACAAAGATGAACATGAATCCTTACCTCTTACAGTAGCTCTGAACGAAATGATGGAAGATTTGAGTCCCACAAAATAGCCTAACATGAAATCCATCCTTCCCCTTGCTAGAACACACCAAAATGTGATGAATTGGCCCTCCTCTTACACCTTAAGCATTCTTTCTGTCCTTTAGGGTTTTCTCAGGGTGTAGTGGCCACAAAAGAAGGCCATAAGGACCTTTAAATAGGTCCCAAACCCGAGAAATTAGGGTTTCTCTACCCAGCACCTACTCGGCGAGTCCCTCCTTTGGCTCGTCGAGTCCACTCATTAAATCCGCGTGAAAACCCATCTCGACTCGGCAAGTTGGATCCTCAACTAGTCGAGTGTCTCCTTTAATCAAAAGATTAAATTACACAATAATAACCCTAAAAATCTGGATGTTACAATCCCCCCTACTTGCATTAGATGTTGCCCTCCAAATCATCCCTTAACCACACATCTTTAATCATTAAACCGAAAGGCACTACCGAAATGATCTTCGTACCACTTGAATTATATTTCCTCTATGGACATCCGAAACCACATAGAACCTCCAATCCAGAGTTTAAACCAACTCTTTCACTGCTAGAAATACCCCTTCCCAATAACCGGAAACCCTAGTGGCCTGATCTGCCGCCAGACCGCCTACCTGAGCGATCACCATGATTTTTGCTCCTCGAATACCAACCTAGTTTCCTCACTGGCTCTTTTATTCCCATAAGACCACCACCAACAATCGGCCATCTCTCCTCCAAGCCAATCATGCTAAAACATATGAATCACGCCCCACGAATAAAAGGGCTCACACTCCACCGGGGCACATCTACTAGACAACTATTAGAAACCCTTCGAACAAAGAATCCCCAACATTCTGTCCTTAGACACAAAAGTATAACCATGCCCTGTCAGAAGTGTCCTCAAACATCCCATTCATAAGCCTCCGCTCCAAATTCAATATCTCTTTTAACACCACACGAGGTCTGACCGTCGTCTATTTGCATAACTCTTCTGACGGCTCTGGGCCGTCAGCAACCTCTGTCTGTCCTGCTGAATCTGCTCGGTCGTCTAAAGCACCATCTCTGTACTATCCATCACACGTTGCCCTACCTCTCCCTAGAAAATGGGAGTCCGACACCTCCTCCCATACAATAGTCCCAACTTCCTCCGAAATCCATTACACATGTCCGAAGCATGTCCTTGAGCGTCTGAATCATCTGCTCGCTCTGTGTATGTGGGTGGTAGGCGGCATTAAAATATAACCTTGTGCCCAACTCCTCATGGAATTTCTCCCAGCATCTGGAAGTGAAATGTACATTTCAATATGAGACAATCGAGATCAGTACTCCGCACCGCGATACCACCTCCCTCACGTACAACTCTGCCAGGCTCTCCGCAGAAGAGCTCCCACTGACTTCCTCTTTGCATCAACTATCTCGGCCCATGTGACACACAATTCACAAAATTCTCAAATGAAAACTGCAATCTAACCGAAAATCGACTTAGCCCTGACAGAGACGGAGACCCCAGTCTCGCCACTGGTTCAACCACCAGGCTCCAAAAACTCAATACTAGGGCTACTCAAGCCTAAAACTCTTCTGCATCATACACTGATCGGAGAACACTCCATCATCACACTTTCTTGTCATCTAGTGAGTACTACGGCTCCTCATAGTATCACAGCACCCTCTGACCAGTGAGTACTACGGCTCCCCGTAGTATCACAACACCCTCTGACTAGTGAACACTATGGCTTCCCGTAGTATCACAACTCCCTCTCTTTGACTTGTGAGCACTACGACTCCCCATAGCATTACAACACCACACTACGTCCCCTAACTCATACTCCACAGACTATCTTAGATAGCTACACACAGTTGTCCCACATACGCCTCACAGAATCTTGCGGCAATAGCTATAACAAAATACCTACCTCTGCAGAGGTCCACTTCCTTAATTAATCCCTCTTGATGTCAATACCCAAAGGGCTCCCACTGGAACCGTAGATACATGATACACCACTAGTCGTCTCAAACTCAAGATTCTAAATAACTCCGAAATAGGAACATTATACCCGGGTACCACAGGACACTACTATAGAACATCACGATGTCCTGCCTTAACCACTGATCTCCTACACCCAACACCATACAAATACAACAATACATTCCCCCTGAACCCCATAAATAATTCTCCATTTTTCCCAATGCGCAACTTCAGTGTATCCAAACACTCAATTGGAATACAAAGAAAGTGCTAACGCTTCAGAACATGATTGATGATCCTCCGAAATCCTTTCCCCTACTGCTCAAAATCCAAGAAAGAATACACATATCAGCTCAGGAGTTGGCTGCTCGATAATCTTCTATCCACCCAAACAGGGGCATATGCAATCCATACTTCGACCAGAAGTTCCCAACTGCCCATACCCTTATTACGAGTCTTCCACTTGAAATGGCCCTGACCACCACCAGGTTCCTGACCATTAGCCACCTACCGTGGAGACACTCATCCTTCCTCAGACACGTACCACATGCATTATCTCGCTCTGCACCTCTCCTTGATCACCAATGTCCCTGGTCTCATGAATTCGAGTCGCGGGTCTCTGTATCCAACCCCTAACCGCTCTTACACAAATCTTGGGTTCCCTCAATAAAATACCCGGTTCCCCCCCCACGTAGGGTTCGAACCATCACTAATTGGCGTATCAATAGTCTGCCCCACAGACGGTTTCCAACAGAAACACCGCACCTACGCCTGGAAGATGCAACACAACCCCCAATGATCTCCCCACGTAGAGATCAAGAAACCTCAAATACCTTAAATCTCCGAAGAAATCCTCAGGAACTTCTCATCACGACTGCTTCTAGCCATTCGAAGTCTCATACAATTCCAATACTGAACATCCCAACTATCCAGTACTATCACTAACTCTTAGACTGAAACAATAAATCATTATACTCCTCATCCTCGACTTCTCAACCCCTGATCCAACACGTGAATTATCACGAGAATAGGGACTCCACTACCATACTCAATACCCATCACATACAAAAGAGCCACCGCTCTAATATACTCGACTGGATTACCCGCTGATACCGCTACCACACGCCCTACTATACTAAATTAGGGTGTAGTATGGTCCTTGACCATCTCAGTCCCCACTGACTACCTGCGCATGGTAGATCATTTCCTTGCAGAAGACATGCTGCTTGATACTCTGATGGAAAAATTGTTATCAATGTAAACCCATAGGGTTTACTCCTAAACCCAGAATTGAAATCTCACACCTCTCCTACTTCCCACAGGAAACATAAATAACACCCATCAAGTCACAGAAGGTGACATCTCCTCCATCGGCTGATTTCTTACTCAGACCGCAATCCCCCATAAATACCTGCTTTACTAATCCCTGAGTCTTGCGACCACATCTGACAGTTTACCAAGATACTCTGAAATGCTCTCGACCTCCCTTTTAAGGGATGCCTCTTCGGACTCAATAATGGCCCTCAGTCCTAAAACCCCATTGCGCCCAAACTCCACCAATCAATCCTGATCGGACAACCAGAGAATCACAAGCATCATTTGCTAAGAACCAAGGTACTCAGCCCCTGACATCTCTTCTCAATCAGCCACGTTATATGGTACTCGCACCATAACATCACTCCTCAATCTGCTCCGATGCAGGGTACTTGAACCATGACATCACTCCTTAATCTGCTCCGATGCATGGTACTCGAACCATGACATCACTCCCCAATCTGCTCTGATTCATGGTGCTCGAACCATAACATCACTCCTCAATCTTCTCCGATGCATGGTACACGAACCATAACATCACTCCTCAATCTGCTCCTTAGAACCTTTAGAATACTCCCAGTATCGAGTATGGGTCCTCTGCTTTCTGTAGAACGGGCCCATACTACCTGCCACATCTACCCATACTTTCCACATGGAACATCCCATAGCTCGTAAGTAGCTGCTCAACCTTATCGTTCATAAATTCCGCCACGCATGCTCACGCCTCAGTGAAATGCTCTACTCTGGCAACGTACTCATCTAGCTAAGATTACTCCCTTGGCTCTTCCTTGGTCCTCCCAGTTCTCCGCCATCAGCTGCTGAAGAGCTCCTAATGATGTCAGCCATCTACCTCCTGAATGTCGTCATATTCACTTGGTAGCTGACTCCCATCATCGAGAGTTCTACAAAGCACCAAGAAAGCAACATTCGAGCATCGAAGAATACATAGAACTCGCTGTGGGTGATAACTCTGCTTGCTCTACTCATTCTCAAAAGTACCACTAAACTCTGCAACTCTACCCCTCACGAGTTCTAACTATTCTTTTGATAAGCACCACAACACTCATCTAGGCATCTCTCCTAGATTACCCCTCTACTCGAATCCCCTAAAAGGATTCCAACTGAATACTCTCACTCATCACATTCATAAAAGTACATCACATATAACAACAATCTCCTAGGCTAAGGTATCACAAATCAGGCCACTCTAGTCCTAAGATATGGAATACCTAGCCTGTCTCTAGCATGCATAATATCTCATAACATGTATCATATATATCTAATAATACAAAAGTAAGGGTATTTTGGGAAATCACCGTTCGGGCTCTGGCTGATTGTACACACTGCTCTTTCTTACTTTCTCTTTAAACTCTTATTCATTTTTAGAAAATCATTTCTTTGAAAACTTTTCTTACTTCCTCAGTTTGAGTCCAGATTACCCGAAGGTGCATCCGAATCCCTCAAAATAAGGCTCTGATACCAACTTGTAACACCGAAAATTTTCAGAACTAAAATTTCATTTAAATTCGCTTTGATCTTAAAACACTTTTTGTAAAAATCTCATTTTTGTTTAAATTACAAAAACCATAACTCCATAATCAAATAAATAGTAATCCAGGATCCTCTAAAACATAACTACTTCTCTGGTGTGTAAAATCAAGCCGGTATCGTCCCGTGATCCTAAGAAAACCTGAAACACAAAGCACAAAACACTATAAGCATGAAGCTTAGTGAGTTCCTCAAAATACCACACGTATCACATACTAGCCACTCAAGGCTATAACTCTGTGGGCCCTTGGGACCTAACTCTGTGGACCCTCTGGTCCTAGCTTTGTGAAGCTTTCGGTTCTAACTTTGATATACTTTGACACACACACGACATAAATTACATAGAAATAATGCACTGCAGCACAACTCATAAATAGCATACAATAACTCTGTCTCGTAACTCTAATTACCACTCAAGGTAGACTATAGTGAGAAGACTCACCTCAAACGAAGTTGGATGAACTCTGGTGCTCAACATCCCGACCTGGCCCCCTCGTATTATTCAAATAACATCCCCGATCAGTACTCTCTCATATTATCAGCTCTAAAGATTGGGTAGAAGACCATTCTACCCTTCCCTGAACTCTCTTAAGTCAGTCTTGACCAAAACCCTAAAGGCAACAAAAGTCAACGGTCAAACTTTGACCCGATACGTCGAGTGCACATGGGCGAATCGACGAGTCCACACATGTCCACTGAATCCTCCTTCTAGCCTCGCTTAACATGTCGAGCCAACCCCTAGCTCGACGAGTTACACCTGGTATGAATCGTGGGGCAACCCCGACTCGACTCGTCGAGTCTCTCCATGGACTCAACGAGTTTCCTCCATGACTATGCTCATTCGACCTTCTGAGGCTAGATCCGCTTTACCAAATAGGTGATCTAACCTTCTAGCACTCAAAAGTCACGTAAAGGTTCAATCTGTACATTCATGCAACCCACAATTAGGCATAGATGGAGAAATAACCCTTCAAATGATCACCTAAGCTCCAAACTCATAAAGGTCTGCATAAAGCTGGGGAATACGGACTCTCTGGACCTCTCAAGGTCCAGATCCGAATATATACACATAAGGGGACATCATATACTCTAGATCTCTTACCAAAAGAACAGAAGAAGCCCTTGATTCATGAAATCTATCACAAAAACAAAGATGAACGTGAATGCTTACCTCTTATAGCAGCTCTGAACAAAATTATGGAAGATTTGAGTCCCACAAAACAGCCTAACACAAAATCCATCCTTCCCCTTGCTAGAACACACCAAAAGGTGATGAAGTGGCCCTCCTATTGCACCACAAGCTTTCTCTCTATCCTCTAGGGTTTTCTCAAGTGTAGTGGTCACAAATGAAGGCCATAAGGACCTTTAAATAGGTCCCAAACCCGAGAAATTAGGGTTTCTCTGCCCAGCACCTAATTGGCGAGTCCCTCCTCTGGCTCGTCGAGTCCACTCATTAAATCCGCGTGAAAACCCATCTCGACTCGGCGAGTTGGATCCTCAACTTGTCGAGTCTCTCCATTAATCAAAAGATTAAATTACACAATAATAACCCTAAAAATCCGGATGTTACAGATTCAAAGCAATTAAATAACTAATTTAAGCATGCTAGGTAAAATCAATCAACACAAGCATATCACCAACAATTAAAGTCAAATCTAATGCTTTAAAACCATGAGTTCCAGCTTCATCTAGCTAACAGAAGCAACTAGATTTAGCTGGACATATTAACAGGTAAACGAACGAATATTATAATCCAAAACTTATTAAAGTGTACCAAACTATGAATCAATTTATGTACTTCCACTTTCTTGGTGTTGAAATCAGCTTCCTGGTCTTCTTCCTCTCTGAATTTTCATCTTCAGGAACTCCTCTTAGCCACCAAAAGTCCTCCAAGTCATAGGGTACAAGGATATATATATATTTCCTGGAAAATCACGTTCCACGTCGTGGCAGGAAGCTCCACGTCGTAAATTCAGGAACTATCCGTATTCGCCATGGATTCTTTCTTCGCGTACTTATCTTCTGGAAGGATCGATTCCACATCGTGGCCTTTACTCTCACATCGTGGCTTCAACATATTCCGTGAATTTCTTCATCTTTTGTGCTTCAAGTCTCCAATGTTCCATATATTGTCACTTTTGGTCCCTCTCTTTGAAAATGCTTTATTTTCGCTGCAAATAACATTTTATCCTTATAAGTATCATAATTCTATATAAATAACCAAAATGATAATAAAATGTAGATCAATATTGCCTAAAAATCTGTATAAATATTACAATATCAAAATACCCCACACTTAGGCTTTGCTTGCCCTCAAGCAAATCTACTTATTTAAACTCCAACTTTCAACACTAGCATATCATAGAACAATTCAATTCCAGCTTAGCCATTATGCCAAGAACTCAACGCATGCATTTGTGTCTAAATTTTTCCTAAAGTACGCCCATACTTTAAATACTCACAATCTTCATAAACACTCATCCACTTCTTCCGAACAATGCTCATTTTATGCATCCCTCCGAATCCATCCGCAGAAAACCTCCTAACCTCAAGGTATTTTTGGTTGAGCAACCCAATCATACATAATCTAGACGATTACAATTTATGATACCACTATGGAGCTCTTTGGAATTCTTCACTTTCTTGATAATTTGATCATTGATTTATTTGAATTCACCACCTTGTTGTTTGATTTTTTTTGTATCTTCAACTTTTGAATTTCTCAAAATTTTGGTTTTTGTTCTTCATACTTTGACTTTGATGCTCCAAAAATTCTTCAAACATTTTCATGTAATTCTATATATATATATATATATATATATATATATATATATATATATATATATATATATATATATATATATATATATATATATATATATCTGACTTTTTCACTCAAAACCCTACATGCTTAAGCAGGGGTGCTCAACTTCAACCTTTATTGGTTAACGATAATAATTTTCCTGGATACATTTCTGGTACATGATGTTAAACATATTGCATCCTTCAAATTAAGCGAGATCGTGTTTTTGTTCCATGATTTCTCCAAAATAAGGCAGGCCACAAAGGCACTATAACGTGTATTGGCTCAACTAAACATTTGAGTTCTTATCGGTTCATCCCATATAACACTGGCAACTACAGTTCAAATTATTGTTACTAGATTCAATTATTAAAGATTTCAAAATTTCAAAATTTTACCATTATCTAGCAATTTACTTTTTCTACCCCCTACCCCACACTTATTTCATACAATGACCTCATTGTATGCTTAAATTAATTTAAAAATTAAGAGAAGGGAGAAAAAAGGAACATAATCCCCTGGGATAGTGGCGTGATCATCTCCAAAAATGTGGAAAAACATGTTTCTCGAATATGGACCTCTTCAAAGTAGGAACTAGGACTAGAACTCGATAGATATCTAAGTGTACCACGAGCAACGAATCAATGCTTCAATCTTAAATAAAAGTGGATGCACAATGTAGAAGAACGTGGGAAAGCATACGTCACATTATATGGAGGAAAAAACGAGCCATAACAGTCGTTGTAAAGACCCCAAAAGAAACTTGGCAAGCCATTAGGTAAAACATGCAAATGGTCTTCAAAATGGTGAAAATGAGCGCCACATCGTGATGTAGGATACCACGTCGTGGATATTAATAAAATCACGAATAGAACATCTCATCAGAACAATCCACAACGTGAAAATAGGGACCACGTCGTGGAGACTGGGCCTTCAAAAGAAATCACTCCTTTATTCAACCTAGCACGTCGACCACACTCATTTTTAATTGTGGGTGTCAACTCTTGACTTCTCGACTCGACTTGATTCTTGACTTGACTAGACAAAGACGATGTTTTTGACTCTATCTTATTCCCTTCTCAAAACTCCAAAGCTAATCTGGAAAAGAAACAACCCAAAAGAAATAAAAGAGTAACATAATAGTTTAATGATGTCTTACAGTAACAAGCCAAGTTAAAACATTATATAACACCACACTAAATAAAAAAATAAAAAAAACTAAATAGAAAAGGAATCAATCATCATCCTCTCATCCCTACACTCCAATGGGTCCTTCCCTATCGTTTCTCGGGTTCCAAAGCTCCTCCCATGTCGGGAAATAAGGATAATTAGGCGGCATGGATGGTGGTCGGGCCACACCCAAATGGGAATAAATACCCTCAACGAGCTGGCTAGTATAAATAGCATTCCCACGGAGATTATCCAAATAAGTTCCCACCCGACTCTGAAAAGGGTCGGTGGGTACCTCTCCCATATGTTGCGGGGCAACATGTTCTCTCTTAATCTCTCCTTGAGCTCTAACATTCCTTCTCCGAGTCATTAGAGGTTGTTGTGCCGGTTGCTCACTATATTGCCGTTCATCTTCCAGGGGTATAACAAAACCGCGCCCAACATTTACCACTACCCGCATAATTCCCAAAACTTGAATGGTCAAATCAGCATTCGGTAATTGGGTAAGATTCCTCAAAAAGTTAGGAGTCAAAATATGATATGACCGGGCAAGGCGAGTACCCAAATGTCCTCCCGTAATCGGACTCACAGGCCTAGAATTAGCCGCTTTCTTCCCCATGAACCTCGCAAGCATATACGGTAAATCACAGCAAACCCCGGGGGTAATAATACTCCACAGATAGAATAAATTCTGAATAGGAACTTTATCGCCATGATGCTTGTGATTTATAGAAAAAGTGATAAGGTGATGTAGAAGTCGGTATACGGGGTTTCAAATTTGTGACTCACTAGAATCACGAGTATTGTACTCATAGTTGGAAATACTCCACTAGAATTGGATATCCATAATGTCAGGATAAAAATCCAGAACACACCCATGCAAAAATGGTATGAAGAACGGACATTGAGTGTACACCTCCATATAAAGTCCCATTCGCCAAGAAAATACCCGAAGACTACACTCCCTATAAATGCCGCCCAACCGAAAAACAAGTGCTCGGGTATAATTAAAGTCAATGGTGCGTTCTTCGAAGACTACGGTAGATAAAAACACCACCAATCATTCCCGGTACATAGGTTATTGAATTGCGAACAAATTCCTCCACCCGTGACAAGTAAAGGAAATATGGTCCCCCTCGTATATTTTTGTCCAATATCGTTCTAATTCAACAACCATTTCAACACCACCAAGCCATCCCCAATCGATAATCGGAGCTATTGCAAACTCTTTGTTGTAAAACCATCCCAACCGATTTTTATATGTAGTCAATAACGGTTGGGGAATGTTTCGTGTAAACCGATATAAAGGATGAATACTCGCCACATCAATTGGATTCTCCTCCTATTGAACATCCCATCTAGGTCTCATAACTGAAAACAAAATTAAACCAAAGCAACAAAACACCCAAAGCATTAAAAATTATTTTGTTTACTGAGGAGTGACGATGTGGCTCAGAACGCCACGTCGTGGGATAAAACCGAGACATGGGATTATATCGGTCACCGTATACACGATTTTAACCAAAAACAGTACTAGGGGTCTGTTCCTATTGCTATTTAAAGGACATGCAAACTAAAAACAGTAACCAATTTCCACCGATTTTGAAAATCTTATCATTCACTTAAACCCTAACCATGAAAATGTATAAATTGTAAGCAATAACTACAATTAATGGACGAAATACATACCGGATGGAGGTAGAAGACAAGAAATGCGAAAAATTTAGAAGAAAAATTGAAGAAGTCAGTTGTGGGGACCTTGCTTCCGTTCGTGAGGTAGTAAACAAATGGGGAACAATTGTGTGGTCAAAGGGTTTAAGAAATGGCCCCCCTGACTTTACCAAAGCACCCCACAGCTAAATTTTTTTTACCAAGTAATTGTGTATAGATGATGACTAGATATCCTCCTTAATCAAAAACTAAAAACTAAAAAGAAAAGAAAAGAAAATGCAAACCAAACTCGGGTTGCCTCCTGAGAAGCGCTTCTTTTTTATGGAGTCGTGAGCTGGACTCCGTGCCTCCTATGTTGAGTCCTCGGAAGAATCTACCACTAGGATCTTTTGTTCCTTGAAACGCCTCTTGTAAGCTTGAACACGTCTTTTATACGCCTTTTTCAAATTTTCCTTTTTATCTGTGACCTCATCTCCATCGAGCTTGCGTTTTGTCCCTTTAGTCTCCAAGTTGTCTTCATACTTAAACTTCTTGGTATCCTTTCCTTCCTTTACCACTGGCCTTGTTATTTTTGATGTAACTTCCTCTTCATTACTTTTGATCTCATCATCTTCCTTGCTCACCCAAGAAATTGGACTTGTGTATGCAATGACTTCAACTAAATATGGAACAGTTTCTCTTGGTTTTGTTCTTTTGCCTTGATGAATTGTCTTGATCTCTTCTTCCATGAGCTTCTCTAATTCTTCAAGTTCATTATCTTCATCCATATTGAACACTTCTTCGTGGGCATGTTTCCTTTGAAAGCCATCTTCCATTCCAAAAACTTCTTTTTCATTACCAACCCTTAAGGTGAGCTTAGACTCCCGAATGTCAACAAGAGCTCCAGCAGTGTTTAGTAGAGGGCGACCAAGAATAATTGGTACATTGGGATCTTCTTTCATATCCAATACTACAAAATCTATTGGAAAAACGAATTTCGCAATTTTTATTAGAATATCCTCTACAGTGCCCCGGGGTTGTGTTACTGAGCGGTTCGCCATGTGAATAGTCATCTTTGTAGCCTTCAACTTTTGAATACTTAGCTTCTGATAAAATGAAAAGGACATTAAATTTATGCTAGCCCCAAAATCGGCTAAATCATAAACCTTCATGTTGTTCCCAAACTCACATGGAAGAGTGAGTCGCCAGGATCCCCCGTCTTCTTAAGTATGTCCCCCAATACAGCCTTTGAACTTTGCTCGCTTAGGATAACCTTAGAATTCTTCTTTAGTTGCTGACGAGTGTCTATCAAGTCTTGTAAAAAAATTTCATATTCGAGAATTTTTGCGAGAGAATCAATAAAAGAAGTATTAATATGAATACCCTTTATCTGTCGAATAAACTCTACATATTCCCTTTCCAGTGGACTGAGATATCCCCGAGACAGGAATGGTAAAGGTGGTCGATAGGTTGAGACAGTTTCAGAAATTCTTTGTTCAGACATGGTTCACATCGTGGCAGCATAAGGATCACGACGTGAAGCAGGTGTTTCAGCAACTTCTTCATTGTCGAGATTTGGCTTTTTTGGCCTTGGGTCAGGCTGATGTGGTTCTTGTTCTAATGCTTCTAGGAACTCAAAAATGGCCTCTTCTTCAGTATCTATGGCCTTTACATGAGATTGGGTCTGAGTTTATCTTAAACTGATTCATGTTGAAGACAATATTTTTATATAGTTTTTCTTTAGTAGGTATTGTTCAGGAAGTGATATCAAGAGAGTGATAACAGGCAGTCTAAACCTGTGTAAGGTACTGAATCTGAATTGTCTAGACTCTATGTTCAGTGTGCTGGTAGGCACGAAGGATTTGATAGTGTGGATTTAGATAGGATGGTTTGGACTGAACATACGACGCTCGTGTAGATTGAGCAATGAGATAAACACGGGAAACTACGGGATACACCAAATTAATACGCATCTAGAACAGTGGTTCAACGTTTCCTTGATGTACGGACTTATGTCCTTAATTCTAGTTCTGATAGGGCAACTGGGGGGTTCTGATTAATTAGGTCTGTAGAAATTATTTTCTTGCTCTCTATCTGTCAGTTAAATGTTGCCTCCTCTCTGTGATTGGAAGATCCAACCTGGAATGCAACATGTGCAACTCTATTTCTATGGATCTCTTTATTTATAAAATTATTTCTATCTAATAGCCATATGATGTCCCCTCTGCGTGATTGTAAGATCCGACCTGGGACACAGCATATGCACCCTATTATCTCTATAACCCTCTATCCTAGTTAGTCATATGTTGTCCCCTCTGCATGATTGAAAGAGATCCGACCTGGGACACAACATATGCACCTATTTCTAAATATGACATCCTCCTCAATAATTGTTTACTTACCTAAAGCAATGACTTGTTTAGAAGTTCTTGATAACCAGTATATATCGGGAAGCGGGGAACACGTTCTAGTGCAATTAAAATTGAACCATTTAAGAGGTTGCCTGTAGATCTCGTTGCTAAATTTAGGTGGACAACAATACCCGTGGTCATCGTCAGCTAAATGGTTTATTTAGAAAAGTTTTTCCATGTTCTTCGTATTTAAGTGGACCACAATACCGGCAATTGACCAAATCTATTCATGAAGGTGAAGGTAGTGATAAATAAAGTTAAGACTGTCTCAGAACTTTGATCCCAAATATTTTTTTGTTTTTGTTAAATTTGTTCATAGTTTTCACCTATGCACAAATTTAGGGGGAGAATTAAAAAGAATTAAAGATAAAATAAAAATTAGAAAAAATTAAAAAAAAAAATTTATTTCTTTTTCAGAAAAATAAAAAATCCAAAAATATTGTATGCTAAGTTTTCTTTTAGTTTTGTTTTGTCTTGAAAAGTGAATTCAGGTGTAGATGAGATTCATAGAGACTGTATCGAGATTTCTGAGCCAAGGCTTCATCCGTGAGTGTTGAAGAATTCTCATTCAAAGGAGCAAGATATGAAGATTATTCTTTCAACATTTAATCTTCCAACTCCAGAAGCAAGGTGAAGCTGTACTTGAAGATTATGTGACAGATTGCATTGAAACCTCCTCAATCAATTTGTTGCTATCTATGTACCTGCTAAAGTGACCCAGAAGATTCATTCTCTCTGATGTTCTCCATGAAAATTCTCAAGCTGAAAGCGCTATTTTTCAAGAATCTCTACATCAAGCCTCCTCATCCAATGTGCATTCAATGTCAATTTATGAAGAAATGCCCTACTGCTCAAGATAAAGTCATTTATTGGAGATTCATCACGTTCATCTTGAAGTTGTGATGAATTTGAAGATTAATGCTGAAGCCAAGCTCCCAATGATGATTAAAAAGAAAATCCAACTGCCTTTTTAGGGGGAGTTTGTTGGGCCAGTTAGAAAAGAAAACTGTAAACCAATGGGGAGATTGTTGGGTCTAAAATTATGGTTTATACTTTGCTTTTCTAGAAAATTGTATTTTTTAGTCTAGGACCATAATCATCCTTGGTGTTTGCGGTTAGACGTGTTCACAGCTAGGTTGTGTTTACGGCCTTAAACTAGTTTCACAGCAGTAAACCTGTTCATGGCCGTGAACCCGTGTATGGCCCATGTTCCATATATATATATATATATATATATATATATATATATATATATATATATATATATATATATATATATATATATATATATATATATATATATGTGACAACCATCAAATTTAAGTCAAAGTCAAAGTCATCAAGTCAAACCGGTCAAACTTATCTAATACTTGTATGATTAAAAGTTACTCTATGAAAATGTACATTAGTATGTCAAGAATTCAAGTTTCACAGATATTTTATGTGTTTATCAATGTGAAACCCTAAGAAGGGAGTTAAACGCATCAAAAACACGACAATGGATCCTTTTGGGGACTTAAAATAATCATAAACGTAGTATAACGGGGTTCCGGAACAAGAAGAAGGGTCAACCTGCTCAAGACCCTGACAAAAAGCAACAAGTCATTGTTGTGCACGCTGCCACAACCACTGCTAACCCAACTCCGATAAGGCAATACGTTGGGAACCTACCGAAATGCAACAAGTGCAACTTTCACAACAACGACGCATGCCGTGAAATGCATTGCACCAACTGTAACAAAAAGGGGCACACCACTCGATTTTGTAAAACTCTAGTCCACCAAAACGCACAAGCTGCCAACGTCAGGGCAAGTCGAACCTGCTATGGTTATGGAGAGGCAGGACACTTCAAGCACAAATACCCAAAGGTAAGAAACCCTAACCCTGTAAACTGGGCAGAGTTCTGGCAATAGGTTATGAGGAAGCAGTTGCAGACCCAACTGTGGTCACAAGTATGTTTCTCCTCAACAATACATACGCATGGATTCTTTTTGACAGTGGTGCAGAGAAAAGCTTCATGAGACATCAATTTAAATACTTTCTTAAACAAAAACCACAAACACTAAAAGACACATTCACCTTAGAAATGGCTATCGGAAAAACAGAGAACACTAACGACATTTACACTGGGTGTACCCTCACCCTAAACAATCACTCTTTCCAAATTGACCTTATGTCGGTCACATAAAAAGCTTTGATGTCATTATTGGCATGGATTGGTTATGCCCTCACCATGCTAAAATCCTATGTCACGAAAAGACCGTTCGCCTTAATCTACCAAATGACGAAACTCTCGTCGTCTATGGTGACAAACCTAGCTCAAACTTTCAGATCATTTCGTGTGTTAAGGCCCAAAAGTATCTCCGCAAGGAGTACCACGCCTTCCTATACCACTTCGTAGATGAGAAACAAGAAGCAAAAAACATAAAAGAAATTCCTGAGGTTTGAAACTTCCTCGATGTATTCTCGGAAGGCCTTCCCGAAGTGCCACCTGCTAGACAAGTCGAATTCCGAATCGAGCTAATTCCTGGAGCTACCCTCCTAGCCAAATCGCCATACCGTCTAGCTACACCCGAAATAAAGGAATTGCCTAGTCAATTGAATGAACTACTAAGCAAAGGCTTCATAAGGCCAAGCTTCTCACCTTGGGGAGCACCGACCTTGTTCATCAAGAAAAAGGATGAATCGTTCCGTATGTGCATTGACTATCATGAATTAAACAAACTCACCATTAAAAACCGATACCCTTTTCCTCGAATTGATGATCTCTTAGACCAGCTACAAGGAGAGAGTTTCTTCTCAAAGATTGACCTTAGATCAGAGTACCACCAACTATGAGTTCAAGAAGAGGATATTCCCAAGACAACCTTCAGAACGTGCTATGGTCACTACGAGTTTGTAGTGATGCCTTTCGGCCTAACAAATACATCCATGACGTTTATAGACCTGATGAATCGGGTTTGTCGACCTTACTTAGACAAGTTCGTGCTTGTTTGCATGGATGATATACTAGTCTACTCTTGAAGTGAGGATGAACTCAGCCAGCATTTACGTCAAGTCCTGGAGACACTGAGGGCGGCGGAATTGTACGCAAAATTCACAAAGTGCAAGTTCTGGATTCAAGAAGTGGATTTCCTCGGACATGTAGTCAACAAGCAAGGAATACATGTGGACCCTTCAAAGATCAAGGCAATCGATAGCTGGCCAGCACCAAGAACTCTCATAGAAATCTGTCAGTTTTTAGGACTCGTTGGTTACTATCGAAGATTCATCCAAAACTTCTCCAAAATCGCAAAACCACTCACCAACTTGAAGCAAAAAGGAGTGACTTTTGTTTGGGGTGGGGACAAGCAAGAGGTTACGTTCCAAATGCTGAAACGAGCCATGTGTAGGGCTACGATCTTGTCCCTACCAGATGGAACAGATGACTTTTGTGGTTTATTGCGATGCATCAAACCAAGATCTGGGATGTGTGTTAATGCAACGAGGAAAGGTCATTGACTACGCCTCAAGACAACTGAAGTCGCACGAGGTAAACTATACGACGCACGATCTCGAACTAGGAGCAGCAGTTTTCACCCTAAAAATCTAGAGACATTACCTCTACAACACCAAGTGCACCATCTTCACCGATCAAAAAATCCTTCATCATATCCTCAATAAAAAATAACTAAACATGAGACAAAGACGATGGGTAGAATTGCTAAATTGTTACGAATGTGAGATTCGTTATCACCCAGGAAAAGCCAACGTGGTTGCGAACGATTTGAGCAAAAAGGATAACTCGGGCCGCCGAGTAAAGGCATTAACCATGACCATCCATTCACACCTGTCCGCACAAATTAAAGAGGCACAAGAAGAAGCCTTAAAACCAGAGAACGTGGTAGGTGAAGCGTTGAGAGGAATGGACAAAAATCTTGAAGTCAGGGATGACGGAGTTCGCTGCCTCATAAACAGGATCTGGACATTAAAATTTGGTGGATTCAGGGATGTTGTCATGAACGAAGCTCATAAAACTCGTTAATATGTGCATCTCGGTTGATACAAAATGTACTTAAACATCAAGAAGTTGTATTTGTGGCCGAACACGAAAGCTGGGATAGCTACCTTTGTGAGCAAGTGCCTGACCTGTGCCAAAGTTAAGGTGGAGTATCAGAAGCCCTCGGGACTACTTCAACAGCCAAAGATACCCGAATGGAAGTAGGAGAGGATTACGATGGATTTCATTACCAAGTTACCTAAGACAACAGGTGGAATTGACACCATTTGGGTAATCGTCGACATATTAACCAAATTCGCACACTTCCTATCAGTAAAGGATACATATAAAATGGAGAAACTAACAAGGATCTACATTAATGAAGTCATACGACTTCATGGAGTACCGATATCCATTATCTCCAATAGAGATAGTCGGTTCACGTGATGATTCTGGCAGTCATTGCAGAAAGCTATGGGAACTAGGCTGGACATGAGTACAACCTACCACCTACAGACTGACGGACAGAGTGAAAGAACCATTCAAGCATTAGAAGATATGCTAAGAGCTTGTGTGATGGACTTTGGTAAAGCTTGGGATGCTCATTTTCCCCTTATCGAATTCTCATACAATAATAGTTATCATACTAGCATCAAAATTGCTCCGTTCGAAGCCCTCTATGGCCGTAAGTGCAAATCACCCATGTGCTGCGCTGAGGTGGGCGATACATAAATCGCAAGAGGGGAAGTTTCTAACAGCACACTCACTAGCCCAGAGATCATAAGGGAAACAAAATAAAAGATCGTCCAAATTCGTGAACGGATGAAGGCTTCGCAAGAGCGACAAAATAGTTACGTAGATAAGAGACGGAAGCCTTTGGAGTTCCAAGTTGGGGATCGAGTACTACTGAAAGTATCACCTTGGAAGGGATTAATACATTTTGTAAAACGTGGGAAATTAAATCCAAGGTATATCAGACCATTTGAAATACTCGCCAGGACTAGCCCGGTTGCATAGAAGCTACGATTACCATAGGAACTCAACAACGTTCATCGTACCTTTCATGTGTCAAATTTCAAGAAATATTTTTCTGATGAGACCCATGTCATTATGTTGGAAGAAATTAACATCAATGAGAACCTCCACTTCATAGAGGAACATGTTGAAATCATTGATCGAGAGGTCAAATCGACGAAACAAAGCCACATTCCTATCGTAAACGTTTGCTGGAACGCCAAGCGAGGACCCAAATTTACATGGGAATGTGAGGACCAAATGAAGCAAAAATATGCACATCTATTCCCCAACCCTTGAAGTCCCTCCCAAAATGAAAATTTCGGGACGAAATTCCTTTTGACGAGGGGATAATGTGACAACCATCAAATTCAAGTCATAGTCAAAGTCAAAAAGTCAAAGTCAAAGTCAACAAGCATAACCGGTCAAACTTATCTAATACTTGTATGATTAAAAGTTACACTATGAAAATGTGCATTAGTATGTCAAGAATTCAATTTTCATGGATATTTTATGTGTTTATCAATGTGAAACCCTAAGAAGGGAGTTAAACGCATCAAAAACACGACTATGGACCCTTTTGGGGACTTCAAATAATCAAAAACGATATATAACGGGGTTCACGGACCTTGCATTGCGAGACTATACACTGATACTAATTAAAATCAAATCTGTCTCAAATCTCTCTTAAAATCTCCCTCAACTTTTTATAGTCATCCAGGTCATCTCGACCCTTAACTTGGCCAAAAATCACGCAAAACGGGAAGATATTATGGAAAACAGTCTTTAAGAACTGAAACCTTTCTTAGGAACCGAACCTCTTAGAAGGAACCTATTAGAACTAAAAACTTCTTATTAGGACTGAAGGTCCCTCAGGACCAAACCAACCTGTCTGAACAGAAGGCAAACATCATTTATAGAAATATCAAAGGATATTTTACCCTACAAGTGGATCAAGTGTGCCCACTTGCCTCCATGTGTCACTTCGTCATTAACCCAACCCTATCGACATCACACAAACCAAGGCAAACATCCTATCATCTTTGCAACTTGCTCCAACAAGCTTCTATATAAGGAAATCCCTGGAAGATCTCTTGATTTACTTTGATCATTTCCACGCTTTTACACTTTCCTTACCCCACAAGGAAGCTTATTTTCTCTCTACTTCCAGCCATTTTTTGGAAGTGTTCTTGAGCTATTACTTCAGTTTTTGGTAAGTATTTCATCTAAACTCAAGTGTTATTCAATGTTTTCATAACATCCTTGAATCATCTACACAAATTTTAACACCAAAATCGTTCTTAGCTTCATCCAAACATTCACGTGTTCATCAAATATTCTTGACTTGATACTCCTCGTCTTCGACCTTCCACTCTTCAAAGAATCACTCAAATTTAGTTCACACCCCTACATTTTTCTAGTTTTGTTTAGTTTTTAGGGGGATAATACAAGTTAAAGCACCAAAACAAACTTGAAACATAACTTGACAGCTTACAACAGAAAATATGTGACCTATTCACGAACTATTTTACCCAACTTAAACTTAATATTTTTCAAAATTGTTTAATATGAAAATAGTCCGGGTTTATAACTTTAAAATGACTACTTGCATATCTCCATATGATTTTTCTACAATTTATGGTGATTTTTATAAAACTGCCTATCACTGCAGCAACGAAATCGGACCACATTGTGAAGATGAACATTTTCACATTGGTTTGAGACCACCAAAAATTATAGGAAAGTTTATGAACATAGTCGACTCGTTTTCCAAACTCTTCGAGTTTATGGAGTTAGTTTTTGACTTACGATGATATTTCTATAAATATTCTAAAACAGTGACAGTTAAGAGAAAAACTATTAAAACAAGTTTAAGAGTTATTCACACCTCGTAACATGATGAGCAAGGTGTGTAAGATTTTATATTTAGCATTTTCAAGTTCATTTTATTGAAATACAAAGCCGTGCATAACAAAGTTTCATTTACAACATAAAACATTCTTGATAAACTATAATATGTATAGTTTGGACACCTCATTTAATAAAGAAACAATATACAATTGATTTACAAAATGCATATTACATTACAACTATGGGAACCTGTTAATGAAAAATTTTGTGAGACATTCACCTTCAGGGTACTCTTCATTACAACATAAATTCCATATAGTTATAGCCAGAATCTCTTGTAGGGAGAGTGTGATAGTTGTATATAGATCTATATTGGGTCTGACAAACCCGCACCTAAGCTGCTTGCAACAGCTAGACCGACGAGTCTGGGGTGACAAGTATCATAACATTCCGACGCTTGAAGAACGTCGAGTACGGGGTCCTCGAATCATAGCATGGTTATACCAACTCACATGGGGAATTAACAAAACACACAGTTCGCGGGAATTTAATGATTACACAAAAAGGAATTTTATTTGAATATAAAACCACACATAAGTATGACGATTTCCTTACATATACTAAGTCTTGGTTCAGTAAAGACTACAATAAACCATTTTAGAAAATACTGAATTTTCTAGAAACAAACTTATAACAAACTTTAATGAACAACATCCATTTGTCATTCATAAATTGCTTATTAACTCACCAACTTTAATGTTGATACTCTTTCAAAAACAACTTGTATTCTCAGGTAATCAGTAATATAGGTAACCACAATCTTTTTGAAGGCAAGACGCTAAGGCACGTATTTCTTTTGAACTATTTTTACATCATATGTAATTAATTTGGAAACATGTAATTTTGCAACGATGTAACCTTTCAAATTATATTTATGATGGTTGTGTTTACTTTCTTCACCATTTTTGAAGGCAAGACGCTAAGGCGCATATTTATTTTGAGCTATATTAACATAATATGTAATTTATTTGGAAAAATGTAATTTCGCAACGATGTAACCTTTTAAATTGTATTTATGATGGTTGTGTTTACTTTCGTCACTATAGTTGTGTATAGATCTATATTGTATCTAACAAACCCGCACCGAAGCTGGTTGCAACAGCTAGACCGATGGGTCTGGGGTGATAAGTGTCATAAGATTCTGATGCTTGAAGAACGTCGAGTACAAGGTCCTCGAGTCTTAGCATGGTTATAACAACTCACATGGGGAATTAACAAAACACACAGTTCATGGGAATTTAATGATTTCACCAAAAAGGAGTTTTATTTAAATATAAAACCACACATAGGTATGACGACTTACTTACATATACTAAGTCTTGGTTCAGTTATGACTACAATAAACCTTTTTAGAAAATATTGGATTTTCTGGAAACAAATTTGTAACAAACATTAAGAAACAGCATCCATTTTTCATCCATAAATTGCTTTTGAACTCACCAGCTTTAATGCTGATACTCTTTCAAAAGCAACTTGTATTCTCAGGTAATCAGTAATACAGGTAACCACAATATATTTGAAAGCAAGACGCTAAGGCGCATATTTCTTTTGAACTATTTTGACATCATATGTAATTTATTTGGAAACATGTAATTTTGCAACGATGTAACCTTTTAAATTATATTTATGATGGTTGTGTTTACTTTCTTCACTATAGTTGTGTATAGATCTATATTGGGTCTAACATACCCGCACCTAAACTACTTGCAACAACTAGACCGATGGGTATGGGGTGACAAGTGTCATAACATTCCGATGCTTGAAGAACGTCGAGTATGAGGTCCTCGAGTCTTAGCATGATTATAACAACTCACATGGGTAATTAACAAAACACACACTTCACGGGAATTTAATGATTTCACAAAAAAGAGTTTTATTTAAATATAAAACCACACACAAGTATGACGATTTACTTACATATACTAAGTCTTGGTTCAATTAAGACTTCAATAAACTTTTTAAGAAAATATTGGATTTTCTGGAAACAAACTTGTAAAAAACTTTAAGGCACAAAATCCATTTTTCATTAATAAATTACATATAAACTCACCAGCTTTAATGCTGATACTCTTTAAAAAGCAACTTGTATTTACAAGTAATCAGTAATACAGGTAACCACAATATATTTGAAGACAAGATGCTAAGGCACATATTTCTTTTGAACTATTTTGACATCATATGTAATTTATTTGGAAACATGTAATTTTGCAACGATGTATCCTTTTAAATTATATTTATGATGGTTGTGTTTACTTTTCTCACTATTGTTGTGTATAGATCTATATTGGGTCTGACATACCCACACCTAAGCTGCATGCAACAACTAGACCGATGGGTATGGGGTGACAAGTGTCATAACATTCTGTGGCTTGAAGAACGTCGAGTACGAGGTCCTCGAATCTTAGCATCGTTATAACAACTCACATAGAGAATTAACAAAACACACAGTTCACAGGAATTTAATGATTTCACAAAAACGAGTTTTATTTAAATATAAAACCGCACATAAGTATGACTATTTACTTACATATACTAAGTCTTGGTTCAGTTAAGACTACGATAAACCTTTTTAGAAAATATTGGATTTTCTAGAAACAAACTTGTAACAAACTTTAAGGAACCACATCCATTTTTCATTCATAAATTGCTTATGAACTCACCAACTTTAATGCTGATACTCCTTCATAAACAACTTGTATTCTTAGGTAATAAGTAATAAAGTTAACCACAATACTTTTGAAGGCAAGACGCTATGGCGCATATTTATTTTGAAATATTTTGACATCATATGTAATTTATTTGGAAACATGTAATTTTGCAATGATGTAACCTTTTAAATTATATTTATGATGGTTGTGTTTACTTTCTTCACTACTTTTGAAGGCAAGACGCTAAGGCACATATTTCTTTTGAACTATTTTGACATCATATGTAATTTATTTGGAAACATGTAATTTTGCAATGATGTAACCTTTTAAATTATATTTATGATGGTTGTGTTTACTTTCTTCACTATAGTTATGTATAGATCAATATTGGATCTGACAAACCTGCACCTAAGCTCCTTGCAACAGCTAGACCAATGGGTCTGGGGTACATGTGTCATAACATTCCGATGCTTGAAGAACGTTGAGTACAATGTCTTCGAGTCTCAGCATGGTTACAACAACTTACATGGGGAATTAACAAAACACGCAATTCATAGGAATTTTGTAACACCGTAAATTTCAAGACAAAATTTTCATTTAAAATAATCATTTTACTTTTAGAAACACTTGTTTAAAATCTTATTCATAATCGATTTACAAAACATAACTCCATTTTCACTTGCATAGAAACCAGGATCCTCCAAAATATGACTCTTTCTCTTGTGTGTACAATCAAGCCGGTGCCGTCCCGTGATACTGAAAGAAACCTGAAAAACATCAAACAAAACACTATAAGCACGAATCTTAGTGAGTTCCCCAAAATACTACACATAACACATATTAGCCACTCAAAGCTATAACTCTGTGGGTCCGTGCACCCAAACTCTGTGAACCCTCAGGTTCTAACTCTGGGAACCTTCTGGTTCCAACTCCATAAACATGCACAGCATAAATCACATAGAAATAATGCAGTACAACACATCATGTACATATAGCATACAAATACTCTAATCACATAACTCTGGTTACCTACTCAAGGTAAAGTATAGTGAGAAGACTCACCTGGCAAGCAGGAAGCAGATATCCCCACACTTGAATCTCGAACTCGCCACCGCCTAACACGTAAGGCAAATACTCTCATGAATATAACTCTCGAGACTAGAATAAATCCTCTCATAACACCCTCTTATGGTTAAAAGACTATTTTACCTCTCTCTTGGCCCAAAGGCCACATCGCTGACCAAACCCTAAAAGTCAACGGCTAACCCTTGGTCGAAAACAAAGTCCTCAGTCTAAGTCAACCCCTGACTGACCCTACTCGCCGAGTCAACCCTGTGACTCGTCGAGTTCCCATAATCAGAACTTTATTCAATCTGCGACCTAACTCGCCGAGTCACCCCGAGATTCGCCGAGTCCAACAACTCTGAGTCCACTCGCACTCGACTCACCGATTCTCGGCTCAACCAGAGAATATTTGGGACTCTTCGACAAGACTCGTCGAGTCCAAGGCTATCTTCAACCTACTCGCCGAGTTGTTCTTCCAACTCGTCGAGTTCCAGGCCATCTTCAAGCAACTCGTCGAGTCGACCCATGTGACTCGCCGAGTACCACCGTTCTGAATCCATTCAGAAGCACTCCAGGCCATGCAATTGATCCAAAACATAGATCTAGCCTCCTACAACCCACCCATCACGTAAAGTGGCAAACTTTACGTGAATCCAAAGAGATCTAAGCCGTTTGCACATTGGGGCTAGGGTTTGGGACATGTAAGCTTCACTAAACACTCCAACACAGGGACTTTCATGCTCTCTGATTCTTCTCCCTTCCAGATCTGAGGTAGCAACCTCAGATCTAACCTCTAGACTTCCCATTTCATCCATAGACAATTTCTCACAAACCCCAAAATGAAGAAACAACATAACAACAGGTCAATAACGAGATATTACCTCTAAGTGATGCCCCAACTGCAATGAAATTCGAATCCAAGAAAATCCCCTTGCTCCAACCCTTCAATCTTCCCAAAATTCCTTCAACCATTACTTCTCCAAGCTCCAATCCACTCAACAATGGTGCTTCTCCGTGATTTAAGGTTTTCTGGGGCTCAAGGGGTGATAAAGAGGCTGGGAGGAAAACATAGTGATCTTTATATAAGGCTCAACCCCGAGAATTAGGGTTTTCTCCACTCAGCGCCTACTAGCCGAGTCCATTACACTGACTCGCCGAGTCGGCCACTTAACACGCGACCAGGTCGCGACTCTACTCGCCGAGTCCGCACATGGACTCGCCGAGTCACTCTTTCCCAATTTACTCTTTTAGCACTTCAACTCTACTCTTGATATTTCGGGATGTTACAATTCTCCCCCACTTAAATTAGGCTTCGCCCTCGAAGCCTACAACAACTCAACTCCAGAAATACTCCCACAACGTGCCACCTGGCCTTAATCGTACCCGCTCTTACAAGGCATACCCATCGAAACTCGAACACACTTTCCCTTTCCTTACGGTGTCCTGACCACTGTCTCGAACCGGGCATCGGATGTACCCTCAGATAACCACACTCAACGATCCGAGAATTACCCATGAAGCATCACTGATCCAAATCTCAACAATCACTTGACCCATAAAGGTTAGAAGCCATGAACCATCGGATCCCCGATCCAAATCCCATCCTATCCAATCCGTGACGACAGAAAGGCCCACTCTTCAATCCCAGAGCAAATCTCATGAGTCCTCTTCTTGCACTCAAGCACCCAAGCCGTACCAAGCTTC
Organism: Lactuca saligna; assembly: GCF_052625555.1. Classification (NCBI taxonomy): domain Eukaryota; kingdom Viridiplantae; phylum Streptophyta; class Magnoliopsida; order Asterales; family Asteraceae; genus Lactuca; species Lactuca saligna. Next base: position 8,287,699 of record NC_136421.1, read on the forward strand.
GCACTCTCGGGTTAGGAGAACCCGTCGCACTGATGACATCTCTAACGTCCCCAGGAGACACCACCACTACGCACACGACCCTTGATCAGAATCAAGCTGGGAGTCCCAGACTCCATCCCTACATCCGTCCTGAGACTCTTGGCTCTACACCCGCGGAATCCCTTCCGCATCCTCAGCAGACATCCCATCATGATGTCATTCCATACCACTGTCACAGACACAATGTTCAACCATCAGACTCCAAATCATCCATTCTCATTACAACTTCCACTTCCGCGAATCGACACTTTCCTCAGCAAATGAGGGTCCGACACTTACTCCCATACAACAGCACAAAGGGTGGCATACCAATCCACTAATGATGGCTATTGAAATAGGATAACTCGACCAAGGATAAATACGTGCCGCAACACCCTCCGAAATCTAATACACATGCCCGAAGCATGTCTTTGAGCGTCTGAATCGTTCACTCCCTCTGAGGTGTCCTCTGACATCATCAGGATAAGCTCTAGCTCATCATATATCCCTCTTCGAGACTGGGCACTAGGTCAGCTTTTGACTCCATAGATGAGCCTCCAAAGGTCACCCAAATCATGATCCAAATATCCTACTAACTTCCTCCCCGTGATCACTATCCCGGCCCCGTAACACGCAAGTCACGAAATTCTCTTTTCCTTATGCAAGAAAGTACAATCCAACCGAGGATCGTCTCCACTTTGATCTCTGGTTTCTGCTGCGCATATCCCTTGCCATCTCACCACATTCCCCGACAGAGACGGGGACCCCAGTCTCACCCCCGGTCCAACATCCAGGCTCCAAAAACTCAATACTAGGGCTACTCAAGCCCAAAACTCTTCCACATCATACATTGATCGGAGAACATTCCATCATCACACTCTCTTGCCATCTAGTGTGCACTACGGCTCCCCGCGGTATCACAACACCCTCTGACTAGTGAGTACTACGGCTCCCCGCAGTATCACAACACCCTCTGACTAGTGAGTACTATGACTCTCCGCAGTATCACAACACCCTCTGACTAGTGAGTACTACGGCTCTCCGCAGTATCACAACACCCTCTGACTAGTGAGTACTACGGCTCTCCGCAGTATCACAACACCCTCTGACTAGTGAGTACTACGGCTCCCCGCAGTATCACAACAACCTCTGACTCCACTAGCTCGTGCTCCACAGACTATCATAGGTGGCTACCCATACTCGTCTCGAATATTCATCACAGACTCTTGAGGCAATCGTCATAACAGATGCCCACCCTTGCGAAGATCCACTCTCCCAAGTAATCTCCCTGGATGCCCATACTCGAAGGGCTATCACTAGTTCCATAGATACCTGATATACCACAAGTCGTCTCAACTCAAGATTCACGAATAACTTCGAAATAAAGATATCAATACCCGGATACCTCGGAACACCCCCACCGAACATCACAAGATCTTGCCACAACCACAAATCTCCTGCCCCAAGCACCATATAGATGCAATAATACATTCCCTCTGAACCCCATAACTAGATCTTCATTTTTCCCAAGTTGCAACTTCGGTGTATTCAATTTCTCAATTGCAATACGAAGAAACGCTAACGCTACGAAATACGCTAATAATTCTCCGAAACCCTTTTTCCCGCCGCTCAAAATCCAAACAAGGATACGCATACCGACCCGGGAGTTGGCTGCCCAATCATTCTTTATCTACTTGCCCCAACACCGACCAATACCAGATTCCTGACTAATAAACACCTGTCGTGGAGACATTCATCCTTTTCAAACAAGTACTTCCCGCATTAACTCACTCTGACCCCTTTCCTCGATCACCGACATCTCTGGTCTCATGATTTCTTATTGCATGTCTATATACTCCACTTATACCTGCTCTTGACAAATCTCTGCTTTCTTACATACGGCACCCGGTTCTCCCTCACTTAGGGTTCGAACCATTACCAAATAGCACGCAACTAACCCATAACTATATTCTCCAGCAAAATCACACCTGCCCCCGGAAAGTGCTACACAACGCCCGATAATCCCCCCTTAAGGAAATGAATCGACCTCATATACTCTGAACCTCTGGTGAACTCCTCAAGAACTTCTCGTCACGTCTGCCTCTAGCCGTTCCAAATCTCGTACCAATTTAGTACCAAACAACTCAACTGCTCGATAACATCCCTGGCTCATAGACTGAACCATAAAACCATCATACCCCTCACCTCAACTCATTAACCAACGCTCCAACACCGGGATCATCCCAAGAACAGGAACCCACTCCCAAATTCAACACCCCATGGATAGAAAACTCTCGGCACCGCTGAACTCGACTGAACTCCCCGCTGATACCACTACCGTACACCCGACTAAACTCAATTAGGTATAGCGTGGCCCTCGACTATCTTAGTCCCAACTGACTATCTGCTCATGATAGATCACTGCCTCGCGGCACACATGCTACCTGATACTCTGGTGGGAAATCATCGTCAATGACGACCTGCAGGGTTTACCCCTAAACCCAAAACTAAAACATCATGCTCCTCATTTTTTTTTCACACGTACATAATCAGTACCTCCCCGATCATAGGAGGTGACATCTCCTTGATCGACTGATTGCCCAAATCAGATCGAAATTCTCCCTTCTCACTGACTCCTTACTAAAATACTCTGAGGGGCTCTCGATCTCCCTCTCAAGGGACGCCTCATCGAACTTACTCATAACCGAATAACCAGAGAACCACAAACATCCTTCACTACGACCCATGGTACTCATTCCATGACATCTCTTCTCAATATGCCCCGGTGTATGGTACCCTAACCATAACATCACTCCCCAATCCGCTCCGCTGTATGGTACCCGGACCATAACATCACTCCTCAATCCGCTCCGATGTATGGTACTCGAACCATAACATCACTCCTCAATCTGCTCTGATGTATGGTACCCGAACCATAACATCACTCCTCAATCTACTCTGATGTATGGTACTCGAACCATAACATCACTTCCTCAATCTGCTCTGATGTATGGTACCCGAACCATAACATCACTCCTCAATCTGCTCTGATGTATGGTACTCGAACCATAACATCACTTCCTCAATATGCTCTGATGTATGGTACCCGAACCATAACATCACTCCTCAATCCGCTCCTTAGAACCTTCAGAATACTCCCTGTATCAAGTATGGGTCCTCTGCTTTCAGTAGTACGGGCCCATACTACCTGCCACATCTACCCATACTTTCCACACGGACCATCCCAGAGCTTCTAAGTAGCTGCTCGACCTGCCCTTTCACTAATCCCATCGTGCATGCTCGCTCCCCAGCGAAATTCTCTACTCTGCAAGCGCACTCATCTGGCTAGGGTTACTCCCTAGGCTCTTCCATTGTCCTCCCCTTCTTTGCTATCAGCTGCTGAAGAGCTCCTAATGATGCCAGCCATTTACCTCCTGAATATCGTCATATTCACTTGGTAGCTGACTCCCATCATCGAGAGTTCCACAGCACAAAGCAAGCAGCATTCGAGCATCGAAGAATACATAGGACTCCCTCTCTGTGATAACTCCACCTTCTCGGCTCATCCTCGAAAGTACCACCAAACTCTGTAACTCTACCCCTCATGGGTTCTAACTGGATACTCTCACTCATCACATACTCAAAAGCATAACACATATAACAACGAGTCCTAGGCTAAGGCATCACAAATCAGGCCACTCTAGTCCTAACATATGAAATACCTAGCCTGTCTCTAGCATGCAATAATATCTCATAAAGTGCATCATAAATATCTCATAACACAAAATAAGGGTATCTTGGGAAATCACCGTTCGGGCTCTGGCTGATTGTACACACTGCTCTTTCTTGCTTCCTCTTTGAACCCTTATTCGTTTTTAGAAAATTATTTCCTTAAAACTTTTCTTACTTCCTCAGTTTGAGTCCAGATTTACCCGAAGGCGCATCCGAATCCCTCAAACCAAGGCTCTGATACCAACTTGTAACACCGTAAATTTCAAGATAAAATTTTCATTTAAAATAATCATTTTACTTTTAGAAACACTTGTTTAAAATCTTATTCATAATCGATTTACAAAACATAACTCCATTTTCACTTGCATAGAAACCAGGATCCTCCAAAATATGACTCTTTCTCTGGTGTGTACAATCAAGCCGGTGCAGTCCCGTGATACTGAAAGAAACCTGAAAAACATCAAACAAAACACTGTAAGCACGAAGCTTAGTGAGTTCCCCAAAATACTACACATAACACATATTAGCCACTCAAAGCTATAACTCTGTGGGTCCGTGCACCCAAACTCTGTGAACCCTCAGGTTCTAACTCTGGGAACCTTCCGGTTCCAACTCCATAAACATGCACAGCATAAATCACATAGAAATAATGCAGTACAACACATCACGTACATATAGCATACAAATACTCTAATCACATAACTCTGGTTACCTACTCAAGGTAAAGTATAGTGAGAAGACTCACCTGGCAAGCAGGAAGCAGATATCCCCACACTTGAATCTCGAACTCGCCACCGCCTAACACGTAAGGCAAATACTCTCATGAATATAACTCTCGAGACTAGAATAAATCCTCTCATAACACCCTCTTATGGTTAAAAGACTATTTTACCTCTCTCTTGGCCCAAAGGCCACATCACTGACCAAACCCTAAAAGTCAACGGCCAACCCTTGGTCGAAATCAAAGTCCTCAGTCTAAGTCAACCCCTGACTGACCCTACTCGCCGAGTCAACCCTGTGACTCGTCGAGTTCCCATAATCAGAACTTTATTCAATCTGCGACCTAACTCGCCGAGTCACCCCGAGACTCGCCGAGTCCAACAACTCTGAGTCCACTCGCACTCGACTCACCAAGTCATCCCTCGACTCACCGATTCTCGGCTCAACCAGAGAATATTTGGGACTCTTCGACAAGACTCGTCGAGTCCAAGGCTATCTTCAACCTACTCGCCGAGTTGTTCTTCCAACTCGTCGAGTTCTAGGCCATCTTCAAGCAACTCGTCGAGTCGACCCATGTGACTCGCCGAGTACCACCGTTCTGAATCCATTCAGAAGCACTCCAGGCCATGCAATTGATCCAAAACATAGATCTAGCCTCCTACAACCCATCCATCACGTAAAGTGGCAAAATTTACGTGAATCCAAAGAGATCTAAGCCATTTGCACATTGGGGCTAGGGTTTGGGACATGTAAGCTTCACTAAACACTCCAACACAGGGACTTTCATGCTCTCTGATTCTTCTCCCTTCCAGATCTGAGGTAGCAACCTCAGATCTAACCTCTAGACTTCCCATTTCATCCATAGACAATTTCTCACAAACCCCAAAATGAAGAAACAACATAACAACAGGTCAATAACGAGATATTACCTCTAAGTGATGCCCCAACTGCAATGAAATTCGAATCCAAGAAAATCCCCTTGCTCCAAGCCTTCAATCTTCCCAAAATTCCTTCAACCATTACTTCTCCAAGCTCCAATCCACTCAACAATGGTGCTTCTCCGTGATTTAGGGTTTTCTGGGGCTCAAGGGGTGATAAAGAGGCTGGGAGGAAAACATAGTGATCTTTATATAAGGCTCAACCCCGAGAATTAGGGTTTTCTCCACTCAGCGCCTACTCGCCGAGTCCATTACACTGACTCGCCGAGTCGGCCACTTAACACGCGACCAGGTCGCGACTCTACTCGCCGAATCCGCACATGGACTCGCCGAGTCACTCTTTCCCAATTTACTCTTTTAGCCCTTCAACTCTACTCTTGATATTTCAGGATGTTACAAATTTAATGATTTCACAAAAAGGAGTTTTATTTAAGTATAAAACCACACATAAGTATGACGATTTACTTACATATACTAAGTCTTGGTTCAGTTAAGACTACAATAAACCTTTTTAGAAAATATTGGATTTTCTGGAAACAAACTTGTAGCAAACTTTAAGGAACAACATCCATTTTTCATTCATAAATTGCTTATGAACTCACAAGCTTTAATGTTGATACTCTTTCAAAAACAACTTGTATTCTCAGGAAATCAGTAATACATGTAACCACAATATATTTGAAGGCAAGAAGCTAAGGCGCATATTTCTTTTGAACAATTTTGACATCATATGTAATTTATTTGGAAACATGTAATTTTGCAACGATGTAACCTTTTAAATTATATTTATGAAGGTTGTGTTTACTTTCTTCACAATAATTGTGTATAGATCTATATTGGGTCTGACAAACCTGCACCTAAGCTGCTTGCAACAGCTAGACCGACGGGTATGGGGTGACAAGTGTCATAACATTCCGTCGCTTGAAGAACATCGAGTATAAGGTCTTCGAGTCTTTGCGTGGTTATACCAACTAACATGGAGAATTAACAAAACACACAGTTCACTGGAATTGAATGATCTTAGAAAAAGCAGTTTTATTTAAATATAAAACCACACATAAGTATGACGATTTACTTACAAATACTAAGTCTTGGTTCAGATAAGACTACAATAAACCTTTTTAGAAAATATTGGATTTTCTAGGAAAAAACCTGTAACAAACTTTAACGAACAGCATCCATTTTTCATTCATAAATTGCTTACGAACTCACCAACTTTAATGTTGATACTCTTTCAAAAACAACTTGGATTCTCAGATAGTCAGTAATACAGGTAACCATAATATTTTTAAAGGCAAGACTTAAGGCGCATGTTTCTTTTGAACTATTTTGACATCATATGTAATTTATTTGGAAACATGTAATTTTTCAACGTTGTAACCTTTTAAATTATATTTATGATGGTTGTATTTACTTTGTTCACTATTTTTTAAGGCAAGAGGCTCAGGCGCATATTACTTTTGAACTATTTTGACATCATATGTAATTTATTTGGAAACATGTAATTTTGCAACGTTGTAACCTTTTAAAATATATTTATGATGGTTGTGTTTACTTTTCTCACTATAGTTGTGTATAGATCTACATTGGGGTTGACAAACCCGCACCTAAGCAACTTGCAACAACTAGACCGACGAGTCTGGGGTGACAAGTTTCATAACATTCCACGCTTGAGGAACGTCGAGTACGAGGTCCTCGAATCTTAACATCGTTATAACAACTCACATGGAGAATTAACGAAACACACAGTTCACAGGAATTTAATGATTTCACAAAAAGGAGTTTTATTTAAATATAAAACCGCACATAAGTATGACGATTTACTTACATATACTAAGTCTTGGTTCAGTTAAGACTACGATAAACCTTTTTAGAAAATATTGGATTTTCTAGAAACAAACTTGTAACCAACTTTAAGGAACCACATCCATTTTTCATTCATAAATTGCTTATGAACTCACCAACTTTAATGCTGATACTCTTTCAAAAACAACTTGTATTCTCAAGTAATAATTAATAAAGTTAACCACAATACTTTGGAAGGCAAGATGCTATTGTGTATATTTCTTTTGAACTATTTTGAAATCATATGTAATTTATTTGGAAACATGTAATTTTGCAAGGATGTAACCTTTTAAATTATATTTATGATGGTTGTGTTTACTTTCTTCACTATAATTGTGTATAGATCTATATTGGGTCTGACATACCAACAACTAGACCGATGGGTATGGGGTGACAAGTGTCATAACATTCCGACGCTTGAAGAACGTCGAGTACGAGGTCCTCGAATCTTAGCATCGTTATAACAACTCACATGGAGAATTAACAAAACACATAATTCACAAGAATTTAATGATTTCACAAAAACGAGTTTTGTTTAAATATAAAACCGCACATAAGTATGACTATTTACTTACATATACTATGTCTTGGTTCAGTTAAGACTACGATAAACCTTTTTAGAAAATATTGGATTTTCTAGAAACAAACTTGTAACAAACTTTAAGGAACCACATCCATTTTTCATTCATAAATTGCTTATGAACTCACCAACTTTAATGCTGATACTCTTTCATAAACAACTTGTATTCTTAGGTAATAAGTAATAAAGTTAACCACAATACTTTTGAAGGCAAGACGCTATGGCGCATATTTATTTTGAAATATTTTGACATCATATGTAATTTATTTGGAAACATGTAATTTTGTAACGATGTAACCTTTTAAATTATATTTATGATGGTTGTGGTTACTTTCTTCACTACTTTTGAAGGCAAGACGCTAAGGCGCATATTTCTGTTGAACTATTTTGACATCATATGTAATTTATTTGGAAACATGTAATTTTGCAATGATGTAACCTTTTAAATTATATTTATGATGGTTGTGTTTACTTTCTTCACTATAGTTATGTATAGATCAATATTGGATCTGACAAACCTGCACCTAAGCTCCTTGCAACAGCTAGACCAATGGGTCTGGGGTGCATGTGTCATAACATTCCGATGCTTGAAGAACGTTGAGTACAATGTCTTCGAGTCTTAGCATGGTTACAACAACTTACACGGGGAATTAACAAAACATGCAATTCATAGGAATTTAATGATTTCACAAAAAGGAGTTTTATTTAAGTATAAAACCACACATAAGTATGATGATTTACTTACATATACTAAGTCTTGGTTCAGTTAAGACTACAATAAACCTTTTTAGAAAATATTGGATTTTCTGGAAACAAACTTGTAGCAAACTTTAAGGAACAACATCCATTTTTCATTCATAAATTGCTTATGAACTCACAAGCTTTAATGTTGATACTCTTTCAAAAAGAACTTGTATTCTCAGGAAATCAGTAATACATGTAACCACAATATATTTGAAGGCAAGAAGCTAAGGCGCATATTTCTTTTGAACAATTTTGACATCATATGTAATTTATTTGGAAACATGTAATTTTGCAACGATGTAACCTTTTAAATTATATTTATGAAGGTTTTGTTTACTTTCTTCACAATAATTGTGTATAGATCTATATTGGGTCTGACAAACCTGCACCAAAGCTGCTTGCAACAGCTAGACCGACGGGTATGGGGTGACAAGTGTCATAACATTCCGTCGCTTTAAGAACATCGAGTATGAGGTCCTCGAGTCTTTGTGTGGTTATACCAACTAACATGGAGAATTAACAAAACACACAGTTCACTGGAATTGAATGATCTTAGAAAAAGCAGTTTTATTTAAATATAAAACCACACATAAGTATGCCGATTTACTTACATATACTAAGTCTTGGTTCAGATAAGACTACAATAAACCTTTTTAGAAAATATTGGATTTTCTAGGAACAAACCTGTAACAAACTTTAACGAACAACATCCATTTTTCATTCATAAATTGCTTACGAACTCACCAACTTTAATGTTGATACTCTTTCAAAAACAACTTGGATTCTCAGGTAATCAGTAATACGGGTAACCACAATATTTTTAAAGGCAAGACTTAAGGCGCATGTTTCTTTTGAACTATTTTGACATCATATGTAATTTATTTGGAAACATGTAATTTTGCAACGTTGTAACCTTTAAAATTATATTTATGATGGTTGTATTTACTTTGTTCACTATTTTTTAAAGCAAGAGGCTCAGGCGCATATTTCTTTTGAACTATTTTGACATCATATGTAATTTATTTGGAAATATGTAATTTTGCAACGATGTAACCTTTTAAATTATATTTATGATGGTTGTGTTTACTTTTTTCACTATAGTTGTGTATAGATCTATACTGGGTCTGACAAACCTGCACCTAAGCTTCATGCAACAGCTAGACCGACGGGTCTGGGGTGACAAGTGTCATAACATTTCGACACTTGAAGAACGTCGAGTATGAGGTCCTCGAGTCTTAGCATCGTTATAACAACTCACATGGAGAATTAACAAAACACACACCTCACCGAAATTTAATGATTTCACAAAAAGGAGTTTTATTTAAATATAAACCCACACATAAGTATGACGATTTAATTACATGTACTAAGTCTTGGTTCAGTTAAGACTACAATAAACCTTTTTAGAAAATACTGGATTTTCTAGAAACAAACTTGTAACAAACTTTAAGGAACCACATTCATTTTTCATTCTTAAATCACATATGAACTAACCAGCTTTAATGCTGATACTCTTTCAGAAACAACTTGTATTCTCAGGTAATCAGTAATAAAGATAACCACAATATATTTGAAGGCAAGACGCTAAGGCGCATATTTCTTTTGAACTATTTTGACATCATATGTAATTTATTTGGAAATATGTAATTTTGCAACGATGTAACCTTTTAAATTATATTTATGATGGTTGTGTTTACTTTCTTCACTATAGTTATGTATAGATCTATATTGGATATGACAAACCTGCACCTAAGCATCTTGCAACAGCTAGACCGATGGGTCTGAGGTGAAAAGTGTCATAACATTCCGATGCTTGAAGAACGTCGAGTATGAGGTCCTCGATTCTTAGCATGGTTATAACAACATCATTATGGTTATGATACTGAGTTAGACGTCTTCCGCCCCTAAATGTTTCTGCCGTTACGGTTTGGGAGTGTGACTATATATGTATATATATATATATATATATATATATATATATATATATATATATATATATGATATAGGTGAAAGGGGTAAGGAGTGGTTAATGAGTGTACGGCCAAGAGAGAGAGAAGGTGCAAGTGTGTGTGAATCTTGTGTATTGTTCATCATTCCATTCCTACATACATCATAGATTCATATTATTCTTCTTCTTATTCTCTTGTATTTTGATCTGGCATCATCTGTTTGATTGGGATTTCGCACCATCAAACGCATCTGATTGATACACTTGTAGATTGGGGACTTACACATGTAAATTTTTTCCACTTTTGCTTGCAAAAGTTAGTAAATTTGAGTCTTCATTATGTTAAATTGAACTATAACCAATAAAACAATATATATATATATATATATATATATATATATATATATATATATATATATAAATATATAATGAAACACTTGGTGGCTATGTTTATGGGATTTTAGAAATCAATAATGATTTCATCAAAAAAAACAAAATCCAAAATCACCGTCTAAGACACCCAAATAAAAACAAATTCCAACATCAATATAGATTCTGAATAACATTTCAAATTTCAACAAATGTGAACATCTGATCATATATAACAAATATATGCCTTTGATTTCAAATTTCAAATGCATGAATAACATACCCGAGAAGTGAAAAATGTATTTTCAGCAAAAGTACACATCATATTAAATTCAACAAAATGTAAGCATCTAATTTCATATATCTAAAGTTTAAAGAACAAACCTTAGAAGAGAAATCATGTATTTTCAGCAAACACATCTGATTTTTATACATATCAGTTTCTAGAAGTGATTTCAAGAGAACATATGATTTTCTAAACAACGAAAGGACATACTGGCGTGGAACAGACGACCATGATGTTGTGGTGAGCGACGACGATGTCAGTGATGGTGAGCAGATGTCGGAGTCAGTGAGCTGATGTAACAAAAGGTACAATAATGTTTTCATTTGCACGGGGAAATCTAACGGTTCACACCCTTAATGGCATTTGGTTGTGTGATCAGATAGAAGGAATATGATGGCGTTGGTCTGGACGAAGGTGTCATTCAAAGGAGACGAGAGGTTGAAGAGGTGGTGTAGGGAGGCGTTGATGTTGAGGATAGATATTGGAGGCGGTGAGAAAAAAGAAAAAAAATATAAATATTTTTTTGTTTAAGTTCAATTGAATTGTGAAGATCTTAGAAGACATCGATCCATGTCTATGCCAAGAAGACCTCTCACAGATGATTTTAGGTCTATGCACTTCCAAAAAACAAATAGTATGCGAGGGCATATGTATGTTTGAGGTCTGCATGATGTAGACAGAAGTGGTCAAGCACATCTGCAGATAAAAAACAAACACCTGATAATTTTGTTGCAATATCAATGAAATGATTGGTTCTCCATGTTCTCTTAGTAACCAATTTTCCTGAATTGCAATAAAGTCATTATATTACCATACAATTTCTATTTTGACACATTTTTTTCATAATTATGTCACTATATTTATAATTTTATTAAAATATCAATCAAATGACCGCTTCAATGCAAACCTTATATTTGAAACTCAATCATGACACATAAGATTCGACGTGGCTTCCACATCATAATATTGTCATGTCATTTATTTGACACTCTAGCTCGCCTACTGGCACACTGAACTCCCTACTAAATGTATGAGATACAAAAGACCGACTCGCCCCCAGGTAAAATAAAACTAATGTAAGAAAGGAGTTCAATGAAAATGTACCTAATCATAGGTACAACAGATAATCGTAAAACATATATAATAAAAGAGATAAAGGATAGAAACATACCAACAACCACATTCGGTGCTGCCCTGGCCTCCTCGGTTATAAGTTGGAAGGAACGCCCCTGAGCCTTTGGAGGCTCTGCCTTAATTGGCCTCCCATCCGCAATCCTCAATGCCAGCACTGGAGCCTGTGTCGGCCTGGCAGCGAGCTACAGACAGTTGGTCTTCACGTAACCAACCGAATGAAAGTGATAGCATATCCTCCTATCCGACACAAGGGTAGACTGGCGACAGTCCCTGGCATAGTTTCCCTCCTTACCAGACTTGCAGCACCCACTACCCACTCGACAAACTCAAGAATGACCCTTCCCTCACTTTCCACAAGTACGACTCTGCTGACCCCCGTTCCTAGAATCAGCGGTCTTAGACCGCTTTGGTGCTGACTAAGACTATGTCGGGGCCTCTTGCTACTCCCTCAACTGTAGCTCTATCTCCAACTCACACCTCCTAGAGACCTCCTGTAGATCCAGTAGAGTATCACATCGTTGTGTGGCAACAAACTGACGGATGTCCGTCTTGAGCATGCTCTAATAACAAGTCATCTGAGCCTGGTCAAAAGCAAACTCTAGGCATAACATTGTTGTAGTGACATAAAGAACATGATTTGGAAAGCAGAATTAAAGATTGCACAATCAACATGGTGATTTGGGTGTTCAAGAGATGTATTGAATATGTATGGTGTTACAAAAAGGGACATAGATCTATATCTACATAAATAACACACACTTACACACTCACTTTTATACCTCTCAATCACATCTCTACAAGTGGACTAAACCCACCTTATATAGAGGTGTTTACATGTCTCTCTTTCACTCTCACTAACTTATAGGTCAAAAGGCTAATGCACCACATGCAAATGGGTTTTACAAAAGTCAACAAATTACAAAGTCAAATATTAATAACTTTGCACCTTAACATTCTCCCTCTCAATATTAGGAATGGATAACCCACTTCAAATCTACCAAAATCGAGAAATTACACGATCCAAGCCTCAAGGGTGACACATGTCGAAATAAACTTTAAATCTTCAATTCTTCCATGATTCTTCAATTTGGGCTCTAGGATGTGAGACCATACAAACCGACCATCAACGAATGATCACGAGCTTCTCAAACTCCAAATTGATCACCAAAAGTTGAGAATAAAAACACCCCCTGAAAATCTTTAATAAAACCAAACCCATTTCGAAAATAAATCACTTCCAAACTTCCAATTGCATCATTTCGTAAGCTTCAAAAATTCAAGGTCACTTCGGTCTTCAAATCTGTGTAATATAAAAAATTCAAGTTTGAATTTCCATATAATTTCTCCCCCTTTTATAATCAAAATTTGATTAAAAAACCTTCAAGGAAAGAGCACGTGCTTTATTCGGAATTTTTCCTGTCAAAACTCCTCCTTAACATGTGGCATAAACTTTGTGATTTTATCCAGAAAATCCAAAAAATGTTCAATTTTTAGCTTCGTTCACGGACCGCCTTTGACAAAATTTCTCAAAAATGGGTAGAAATTGTCAATTACAAAATGCTGCAGTGACCCGGTGTGCTAAAAACAGTAAAAAATGCAACACTTTCCCCCTTTTCCAAAGCTGGGTAGAAAGTGTTAATTTGCATAAACTGTAGGGCCTGCAATGCATATTCTTCAATTTCTCTGCAAAAACAGTCCTTTTTCGAATTTGGTTATGAACTGCCAAAATTTTGAAACTTCAGGGACTAAATTCGAAAATTCTTCTTTTTCATTCCAAACATATGAAAAATTGTTCCAATCATTCGAAATTTTGTCCCACCATTCGAAGATGGATACAATGTGTCACACTTTCGAAGATAAAAGGTCTAATTTCGAAAATTCTACACCACACTTCAAAACATACAAAACTTTGTCCATTCGTACGAAAGTTTTAAACTTTGTCAAACTACTGAAACTTTAAGGGCCATATACGAAACTTTGGGTTTCTTCTTCAAATCATACGAATCAACAACCCTTTGTACGAAACTCTCAACACCCTTTGTACGAAATTTTTTCCAACATTTTGAAATAATAAGGGACCATTTTCGAACCCTTTGATGTCTTCTTGTAACAACCCGAAATTTCCATATCATTTATTGTAACTCCTTCGTAGTACAATTCGCGCAACCGATCGTCGTTCCGATTTCGATTTCTGATCTTCCGTTTAATTAAGTCATTATCTAGTACATATTTAAAATGACTTAATGGGTGTCTTAATACATTTAAAAATCATTTTAACACTCAACTTTAGTGATCGGAATATTTCTAGATATTACCGTATTGGGTTACGGTAACTTAATCGGGTACGACCAAAAACCCCGTCTAACGCCGGTATCGGGTAGAATTCTATCGTGTCCAAGTCCCGAACACTATATAAACATGTTTAAGACTCCTTTTGAAGCCTTTGGCCAATTTCTCACTAAACTCTTTCAACCTCTCTCCTCAAGCTAGAATTAAGGTCCAAATCTCAAGTTTAAGGCTTCAAATCTTTAAGGTAACCTCCCTAACATGTTATTCAACACCTTTAGCCTTCAAATTGATGAACTAATTGAGTTTTAGTACCAAGAGCATGAGTTTACGGCCAACGAGCAAGCTTGGGCCGTAAACTCCATTAAATGGGGTTTTAAGGCCTTAAACTCCTTCCTAAACTCAATTGGACTTTAGATATGGCTATGGGACTTCAAGATATGGACTTAGAACATTTGAAACTTTGATTTTGAGCCATTTGAAGGAGTTTACGGCCAAGGCATAAGCTTGGGCCGTAAACTCATGTAAAAGGGGGTTTTTCATGCCCTAAAACCCTTCCAAATCACTTCTATGGCTTAGATATGAATTATAGGACCTTGGTTTTAGCATTTGGACACTTGAAACATAACTTTTGAGGGACATATGTGAGTTTATGGGCAAGGTGAGTACTTGGGCCGTAAACTCCCCAAAACAAGGCATAAATTCAATTCTAAGGTGTTAGAAAGCCATCCAACACCACCAAAAG
Organism: Lactuca saligna; assembly: GCF_052625555.1. Classification (NCBI taxonomy): domain Eukaryota; kingdom Viridiplantae; phylum Streptophyta; class Magnoliopsida; order Asterales; family Asteraceae; genus Lactuca; species Lactuca saligna. The sequence goes on from NC_136421.1 coordinate 8,303,044, forward strand.
CCTTGGAATAAATCAAAGGACCAACCAAAAATAGTTTAAGGGACTTAAACACATCATTTTTGGGATTTCTAAGAGTTTAAGGCCAAGGATTGTTCTTGGGCCGTAAACTCCAATATTTTTGGTGTTAGAATGCAAACTAAACACCCCTAAAGCCTTTAGATGAATTTAGAAGCCCTTCTATGCAAGTTTTAGACCTTGAAACACTTTATATCACCCTATAGAAGAGTTTACGGCCATGAGGAGGGTCTCATGGGCCGTAAACTCCATAACACCCCTCAAACGTCCCATAAAACTCATGCTAGGTCTTGGAATAATCCTACTAATCACATGTGATTTGTTTTAACAACATTTAACACCAATTTCATGAAGATTAAGGAGTTTACGGCCAGGAGCCTATACTAGGCCGTAAACTCCCATAAAATAATCATTTTGATGATTTAAATTCATTCCAAGTGTTCCAATGCATTTTAGATAATCCATTCTAACAATGCCCATGTCCATTTAAGCCCTTAGATCATCAAAACCACACCAACATGAGTTTACGGCCGTAAACTCATGTGTGAGTGTGTTTTATGGTTGTAAACTCATTTAAATGTTTACTTATGGAGAGTAAACTCAAGTCCCAAGTCCCTAGTGCCATTACAAGTCCGAAGATGTCACCCGGGTCACTCCAAACACTCGTTTTGAGGTGTTTAACCTCATTGGAGTGTAATGTTCCATATGATTAGTGAATGTATCTCTAATTATATATATATGGACATTATATCATTTTACATAGGGACATCGCGAGTAATCAAACCCCGAACCAACGTATAGCATTCAAAACCGACACGTTTCCGAGTCCGGTGAGTTCATACCCCTACCCTTTTTCAATGGTTTTTCAATGTTTTCAGGTGGGGAATACAAGCAAAAGTACAAGTATATCTTGTACTCAATCACATGATTTCAATTAAATGGTTTCATAGTTGTACACTTTAAAGAATTGAAAACCTTTTAAACAAACCGTTTTAACTTGCAGAGTTGTTTGTTTTAACCCGATTTTCAATTCTTATTATACACTATTATATTGTGTACTTGGTAATTGATTGTTCACATTTAAACTGATAGAATACATAAACCATTGTAATGTCTGTAATAAAACACTAAGGTTCGAGTGTAAAAGACAGACTCCATTAGAAAACATGAAACATCTATATGTCCTTAACAATACACCTAGGCTCGAGTGTGATAGATAAATACCATCATAACACACAAATCACTGTAACGTCCTTAATAATACACCTAGGATCGAGTGTAAAGGACCATAATCATTAAATAACACCTAGGCTTGAGTGTAATGTCCTTAATAAAACATCTAGGCTCGAGTGTAAAGGACAGGTACGTAGAATATAGTCAGTTGTAAATACTACTTTCCTAGTCGAAAAGTAAAGAGTAATCTTAATGATTGGAGACACGTCCTTGTAACACTTCCATGGCACGAGATAGTGGAGGACTAACCCTGTAACCAGAATCTATGTTCGTAGGAGAGCGTGGCTTGAGTGTATAGATCTATACGGGACTGACAATCCCACACCTGGCTGCTAGCTACAGCCGAACCAAATGGTTCAAGGGTGACAAAAGTCATAAATAGGATACTGACCATGGTCCGAGTCATATCCAGTCTAAGTATGGTTAAGGACTCGCAATCTAGATTATTAATGTTTCAGATTCATTTACTAGCTTTATGTTCATAGTAAAGCTAATGTACATTTAGGGATTGTAGATACACACAGTCAGGAAAACATGGGGTTTTCCTGGGGGGAAACATTGAACATAACCAGAATCAGTAAAGAGACACACACACAGAGTCAGGGAAACATGGGGTTTTCCTGGGGAGAACACTGAACATAAACAAAACCGGTAAGATATACACACAGTTAGGGAAACATGGGGTTTTCCTGGGAAGGACACCGAACATAGTCAGAAACTAGTAACAGTTCACACACACACAGTCAGGAGAACATGGGGTTCTTCCTGAATAACAGTAGTATGAAATTAGAGAAGTGTAATAAGTTAAACAATTGAATTACATTTCACAAGAACAATCATGTTTTAATTAAACATCGTTTACTTTACTTTCGGATTTGGAAACTAACTTTACATAAGAAAATATGGGATTTTCTTGGATAACTACTTTTCAGGAAAACAAAGGAACTCGTACATTTTCAGAAAAACTAACCGCTTATGAACTCACCAGCTTTATGCTGATTTTCAAACCGCTTGTATTCTCAGGTCCATGTTAGACAGGTACCCGAAGATCCTTTTGTGTGAAGACGGAGTTCTCAGAAGACTCATTTTGTATTGTTCATATATACTATGTATCACTTGTATAACTTATGCTTTTGAAACAAATGTAAATCTTTCATATATGTAATGTAATGGTTGATTTACTTTACTTACTATGTACATTGGATTTGATACACAACGTGGTAGTCCACCTCGGAAATGTTTCCGCCTTCGGTTTTCGGGGTGTGACACTTCTTCTCCAATTTATCGAAAGAGAATCGGACAATGAAAAAATATATTTCGTCTTTCCTTTCGAAATTCAAAACTCATTTTAACAAAACCAAAACTGATCAATGAAACCAAATCTCATCTTCGAAGATCGACTCTAGATCTTTGTTGTTAAGCCTCAGTTTGTAAATCCGTTCTTACAGCTCTTGAATAATCATTGAAATAATACATTGTAGCCCAAATCCAAACTTTCACCTTCGATTCCAAATCTTCGTACATCAACATAGTTCTTCCCAAATAAAAATTATCGATCATCACAACAAAGGATTCGATCGATCGACTCCAAAATCAACTTTTCTTTTCATTCAAGAACCCAATTCAATCAATCGAACTTTGACTCCAAAAAGTCAACTTTCAAACCAATATCACTTCATCGGCCTTTGAAATCATTAATCGAATCATCTAGTTCGTCAATTATTAACCAAAGCAACAAAATTGAATTCGATTCATTCATCTAGTTTAACTTCCAAACTAGATTAAAAAACAATCATCGATTTTGCAATCAGTTTCTCAATGCACGCTATCAAATTAATTCGAACAACAACATCGATTCTGTCAATAAGAATTCAACTCGAACTACGATTCTGAATCAATAACAACGGTCGCATGACTCAAACAACAATATCAGTTTCAAAACGTCATTCAAGTTTATTTCAGTTTTCAATCGAATCAGACGATATTGATTTCAAGAGCAACTTAATCAAAATCGATTTTATGATTAGACAAACTAAATAAAATCGATTCATAAGTAAAGATTACCAGATACTTTCAATCAGTTAGTAAGAAAATGAAATTAAAACTTTGAAACAAAATAGGAACTTAAGGATTCATAGATCAAAACAAGACGCAGGAAGACTTGAAACGTACAACTCGTTAAAGCGTATGACAAGAACCGATGATTAATACAACTTGAATCGATCAAATTAGATTGTTAGGCTCAATTCTTTATTTTTTGGCTCAAAAGATATGAATAGTATCCTAATGAAATCGGGCCATGGATATGAATCGAAAACAGTAACAAATCAATATGATTATTTGGGCTTTTGAGTCAAATGAACATTAAAATTGATTTTTTTCGACCTGATCTAAACAAAAATTTATTGGATCATCAATGGGCTTTGAAACGAATTCGATCCAATTGAGTCAAAACGATCACAAATCAAAATGCAATGCATGAATTCAACGAAATTAACAGAGATCATAGAGAGAGACTCACCAAAAATGCTCCAATTGAGACAAATGTTGCCAAACTGAGTATCGTTCTTCAAAAATCACTTTGATCATTGAAGACCCGCTCTGATACCAATTGTAGTGACATAAAGAACATGGTTTGGCATGCGGAATTAAAGATTACACAATGAACATGTTGATTTGGGTGTTCAATAGATGTATTGAATGTGTATGGTGTTACAAAAAAGGATATACATCTGCATCTACATAAATAACACACACTTACACACTCACTTTTACACCTCTCAAGCACACCTCTACAAGTGGACCAAACCTACCTTATATAGAGGTGTTTAATTGTCTCTCTCTCACTCTGACTAACTCATGGGTCAAAAGGCTAATGCACCACATGCAAGTGAGTTTTACAAAAGTCAACACATTACAAAGTGAAATATGAATAACTTTGCACCCTAACAATCGCCCTCTTTGTGAACATACGAGTGATCCTCGTCACCGACTCCCCATCCTATCTCAAACTCAAAAACTCCTAAGCCAATCGTTCCTGTTCAACCCATGGAATGTATCGGGAGCGAAACATATCCCTGAACTGCTCCCAAGTAACAACAACCCTCTGATCATCAGTGTACGACTCTGTCATCAACCTCCACCAATCCTTGGCCACGGACCTTAGCAGGTTCAGAGCACATCTGACCTTCTGGTCAGTAGGACACGAGAGAGTAAAGAAACACCCCTTCACATCAAAAACCCACCTCGTAGCCTTGACGGGGTCTTGATTCCCATCAAAAGTAGGGGGCTTCGTGTTATCGAAGTCCGTGTACTGTAAGCCCCGAGTGGCTCCTACTCCCTTCCCTACTGCTGATACGACCAATGCAACTACAGCAGCAGCTGTCTCTGCAAGGGTTGCGTATCATCAAAGTACTCCATCATAATTTTTGGATTAGTGTCTAAGCCCGTAACCATATTTGGTAAATACTTGACCGGTTGTGCATGGTCCTTTTGGGTTGCCTTCACCAAAGCAACGTGAATGGAGAAATAAATAGAGAAAGAGGTTATTATGATTTATTAATATGTTATAAGAATAATATATTAAAGGAGAAATCATATTTGTTTAATTAATATTGGTCAATAATAATTAGGAATTAATTTTGTGATCAAGTGTAATTAATTAAACTAGAGGGGCTGAATTTTAATTATATGATAGTTGCAAAATAAGGCAATGGTTATCCTTGGAGAAGGGTGGATGAATTCAAGGGATTGGATATCCTTGAAATCATCCATATGGTCCAAGAGATAAGGGTTATCAAGGCTTATCTTATGGTTGCTTGGTGGGCAAGTAACTGGATAAGGATAAGGACTGAAACCCTAATCCTAACCCTATATAAAGACCCCTAGGCCTTAAGAAATCATCCCACTTGCTTCTAAGAAATCCCTAGGCCAATTTCTGCCTCTCCCTTTCTCTCTCTATAGCCTCTCTAATTGCTTGTGGTGTTTGTGAGCCACTAGAGGCACTACACTTGTGGTGCTTGCTTTCAAGACTTAGGGTTTGAAGATTTAAGTTGCTATTACAATATAACAACAAGAGGTATGTGATCTAACCTTATATATGAATTTAAAAAAATAGCAACATACTTTAGGGTTTTATTCATGTGTTCATAAAGTTGTATATCTAATAGTGAAAACATAGATCCAAATCTAGGGTTGCATGAACACATAGGATTGTTTGTATAAAACCCATCAGTGGTATCAGAGCCTTTGGTTAACTTGTTGTCAATTAGTATTATTCAATTGTATGAACTTGACAAATTAGGGTTTATTGCCTATAAACCCTAGGAGGCTATAGATTTCGAGATTAGGGTTTCCTAACCCTAATTTGCGAAAATCTTGAATGGTTTTTGAATCCTTTCCTTTTAATCCAAGATTTCAAAATCTAGGGTTTGCAAACCCTTAGATTTAGAGATTTTCCTCCTTCCCCAAGATAAGATCCTAAATTTGAGTGATTTGGATAATCCCATATCTTGTAATTATCTCTTAATTGTTAAATATGGTAATTAAAGATTTTGAATTATCCCCTCCCATTATTTTCGAAATTTAGAGGGATAAAAGGGATTAGGATAAGTTAATTGTTTAATTGGTAATTATCCTTTAAGATTTAATAATCCCTTATGATTTAATAATTTGAATTAATAGTCTAATTTGAGATAATTATTAAATCAAGAGTTTTAATATTTAAAATTTTAATTTGAATGGTATTAAATTTTGAAAATTTTAAAATGAAGATTAAAACCCTAGTATTTTGAAATGTTTAAAATACACCCTATACTATTATATTATTACAACCTTAATATATATATATATATATATATATATATATATATATGTATAATTTAAATGCTAGTCTTACCGTTAGTAGACCTCATTCACGAAGCCGGTCTATAAGGTGGGTATAAGGTTGCTGCCTATAAAATGGCGCTTAATGGGTGTACACTCACATCCACCGCTTGCTTGACTAGTGGAGGGTCGTTAGCCGAACGGGTAGGTAAATGAAGATTCATGGGTATTACAGTGTAACCATAATCCTCCATACTATATAATGAGGTCCTTGGTCCTAGAATTGGCACGAGTGTGTGTGAGAAAAAAGAGTGGGCCGATTTTAGTGAGAATCATATTCTATCAAGTATTTCCAAGTTGTTTTGGGTGATTTGTGACACCACTTGAGGCATCCACACTATTGGTGCTAGGCTCAAAAACTCCAAGCAATCAACTACAAAAGAAAGGTATGTTATTCTACTAAAGTTTTGTATTACAAGTACCCCATAACATGCTAGTTAGGTTGTAAACCTTGGAAATGAAATTTGCATGAATTTTAGAGAAAACATAAATCCAAGGTTTCTATGGTTGCATGTACACCATAGGAGTGTTAGAATTCTCAAAACCCATTAGCGGTATCAGAGCCTAGGCTTGTTTTCCTGATACCTGATGCAAACTTGTTGAAAAAAACTCAAAAATCTGCTAACAGTTGAGTGAACTCGGTGAGCCCATGGGGGGACTCGATGAGTTCATGAGTTAATTGACTTGAGTAGGTTCTCGTACTCGACGAGTAGGAGGCCCTGAATGTAGTTTTTCGAATTTTGCTGCTCGAAATGGACTAGAAACATTACCCTAAACTGTTTTTGTGTTTTAAAACTTGCTTTAGATCGTGTAATGGTTTTGCTAATCCATTTACAATGGCTAATATAAAAAATTCCATGTTTTTATATGTGTTAATATGATTCTTGAAATTTTGATATGAATGTTCATGTTCTTATGAGTTATTGTTAGATAATAGGAATTATTTGCTGAATTGTTTAATGATTAGTTCTTAATCAATTATGTGTTTTAATGGAGACCATAATTTGTCCTCAATTTATGAATTACAAATAGTTACTCTTTTAAAGTCTATTTATAAACACATAGGTTACATAAAATGAAAAGACTCTAATTTTAATAAACCATTAACTCATAAGTTATGAAGTTGAAAAGTATAGAATAGTTTCAAAACTTGCCCTCAAGTTTTAGGATTTCTAAAGTCTCACACTTCAAAACTTAATTCCAAATTGAACCTTAGAATTTTAAAAGTTTAAAATTTAACCTTTAGACTTCTATAATATTAAAACTTTTATTATTATTATTATTATTATTATTATTATTATTATTATTATTATTATTATTATTATTATTATTATTATTATATATGTAATAATTAGTCAGTCTTACTGTTAGTAAGCCTCCTTCACGAAGTCGGTCTATAAGGCGGGGGGGGGGGGGTATAAGGTTACTGCCTATAAAATGGCAGTGTAATAGGTGTCCACTCTCACCCACCGCTTTCTTGACTGGTGGAGGGTCGTTAATCGAACGGGTAGGATAGGACCTAAATCCTCATTAAAAGTATAATGAAATTATAAAGTAAGTAAACATTTATAAATTCCCAATCTTAGTTACTTTAGGAAAATGTGAAATAGGTGCTAACCCATGAAATTACACTTTGTATCTTACCAGGTCGTTAGTGGTGCATATGTGGTTAACCGACACACTAACAAGGACAAGTAAGAGTGGAAAAGGGTGACCTAAGTTTTATCATAGATCGGTGGAGCGCGTGTGGTTAACCGACACTTCGATTGGGTAATAAAATTAAGGGTACCAAGTCAATTTGATGGTTATTCACACCTTGTTTGTGATCCTCAACATCCCAATCACAAACTTGATATGGCAAAATCAAGATTAAAACATGCCATTGAAAGTTAAATGTATCTCAAAAGATCTTGGAGTTTCGAATCCAATTATAACTTAATAATTTATTTTATTTATAATGGTGGAAATTCGTAAATTGAAATTTACCTACCTTCAAATATTTTATAGCTTGGATTACGGCATCCCTCTTCCAAGTTCTGAAATAGTTTGTAGGGTCTTAGCCTTAGTATTTCATTTGGGTGACTTATTAAGGACTCTTTATCTAATTAAAACTTGTCTTTCTATTCTTTTAGATGTCTTCCAATACCGCTGCTGGCTCAAACCTCTACAGGCTCCTTTTCCCTCATGAACTTGTGTGGGAAAGTCACTTTTGATGGTTCTAATTTCAACGAATGGATTAGGAACATCAAAATGATTACCCGCTAGGAGGTCAAGGAATATGTCCTTGAGAAGGAGATTAAGGTGATCAATGAGTCCACCACTACTCCTGAGGAGATTGTGGAGTTTGCTGCACATGAGAGGGATGCTACTAAAGGGTCATGCATTATGTTGGCTACTATGACTCCCAAACTCCAGAAATCCTATGAAGATTTCCACCCCTATGAGATGTACCAGGATCTAATGGAAAGGTACCATCAGAGCGTGCATCAAGAGAGGTATGAAATCATCTCCTCCATGATAACAACTCAGATAAAGGATGGTGAACCCATCACCGGTCACTTGCACAAAATGCAAAGGTACGTGGAATGGTTGCGAAAGCTTATTATGGACTTCCCCAAGGACATGGCGATTGATATCATTCTCCATTCCTTACCTCCAAGTTATGATCGGTTTTGTATGACTTATTATATGAACAAGGAGGAATTCATACTTAGCCCATGTTCTGGCAATTAGGCAAAGAATGGGGAAGAAGAGGAAGACCCCTTTCGAAGGGTACCAAGGGAAAGTATCTTGATGGCTCCTCTTCAAGTGGGACCAAGAAAGGTTCCATTCATCCTTCTTCAAACCCAAAGGAAACACAATGCTTCTACTGCCAAAAAAGGGGCACTGGAAGCGAAGCTACCCTATGTACTTGCAGGATGTAAAGGATGAGAAAGTTAAACCCACCCATGTAGGTACTTATACCTTGTTGTCTAATAACTCATTGCATACTAACTCTTGGGTGCTTGATATAGATTATGGTATTCACATTTGTGCTGATTTCAAGGCCTAAGAAGTAATGAATAAGTGGAGCACGGGAAGATAAACCTAATCATGGGCAATAGGAAAGCATCACCTGTGACCAAGATTAGAGTTTATTCTTTATTGCTTAAAAATCGGTTAACTTTAGATTTTAATAAATGTTGTTACATGCCACAAATGGGAAGAAATATTATTTCCCTTCATAGTTTGTACAAGCAAGGATTCACATTATCATTTGATAAAAAAATTGGTGCTATTGATGCTTTTTATAATGATGTGTTTTATTTTAAAGCATTACCTTGTGATGGTGTATATGAAACTATGTCGATTGTAGACAAATTAGGAAATAATGTATTTCATATTGATTCTTCGATTACCTTGGATAAAGAATTCTTGTGGCGTTGTCATCTTGGGCATGTCAACAAGAAGCGCTTAGGCCAACTCCAAAAGGCTGGAGTTTTGGAATCATTTGACCTAAAATTTTATGATAGTTTCCATGTTTACTTGGAAAAATAACAAATTTACCCTTCATTGGTACTTGTGAGAGGGGTGAAGGTTTGTTGGACCTTATACACACAGATGTGTGTGGACCCTTCAAGATCGCCACAATGGATGCTAATTGCTACTATGTGACTTTTACTGATGATTACAGTACATATGGATACATCTACTTAATCAAGCATAAGTCAGAATCCTTTGAAATGTTCAAAGAGCTTAAGCAGGAAGTGGGGAATCAAATGGGCAGGAATATCAAGATGCTCAGATACAATCGGAGAGGAGATTATCTTATAATTGAGTTCCTTGACTATCTTAAGGAATGTGGAATTGTCTCATAATTGAAACCTCCTAGGACACCACAACTGAATGGTGTGGCTGAAAGGGGCAATTGAACCTTGTTGGACATGGTTTGTTCCATGATGAGTCGAGCTTTGATACCAATCTCATTATGGGGGTATGTCGTAGAGATTGCCGCCCATATCCTTAATCTAGTCCCTACCAAAAAGGTTGCCAAAACACCTCACGAGATGTGGACTGGGAAAGTTCCTAATATTGACCACATCAAGATTTGGTGTTGCGAGGCTTTCGTGAGGCACGAGTCTCATGAAAAGCTCGAACCTCGAAGTGAGAGGTGTATTTTTATCGGCTACCTATAGAAATCCTTTGGTTACCTCTTCTATAGACCTAGTGAGAATGTAGTTTTTATGGAAAGGAAAGGAGTCTTTCGTGAGAGAGAATTTATAAGCCAAGGATACAGTGGGAGACAAATTAGCCTTGAAGAGCTTCAAGAGTTAAGCGGTGAAGGAACCTCAAACATTGGCGACCAAACTGAGGAGGATACTTCTGTTGAGTCGATAGATAAGTTCGTACCTCCAAGGCGTTCCACTGGAGTTGGGAACACACCTGATTTTTATTATGCTTATCACATCACTACTGAAGGTGATACATTTATCAGTGCCAGTACACTGATAGATTTGTATGAACCTAATAGTTACAGGTAAGCCATGGCAGGCCCTGAGTATGCTAAATGGAAGGAAGCTATGGACAGTGAGATTCAGTCCATGTTTGACAATCAAGTTTGGAACATGGTTGAAAATGTACCAGGTCTTAAGACATGTGGGTGTAAATGGATCTTCAAAAAGAAGATCGGCATGGATGGGAAGGTGCACACTTACAAAACATGACTGGTGGCGAAGGTCTTTACTCAAAATCCAGGAGTTAACTATCATGAGACCTTCTCACTAGTAGCGAAGATTAAGTCTAATAGGGTTCTGCTAGCCATAGCTGCATTTCATGATTATGAAATATGGCAAATGGATGTCAAAACCGCTTTCCTTAATGGAAAGTTGGTTGAGGATGTTTACATGAATCAGTAAGAGGGATTTTTTTGATTCAAAGTACCCTAATAGAGTGTGTAAGCTTGAGAAATCAATTTATGGATTGAAACAAGCATCTCACAGATGGAATCTTTGCTTCGATGAGAAAGTGAAAGAGTTTGGTTTTTCGAGGAGCGAGGATGAGTCCTGTTTATATGTTTGGGCTAGTCGGAGTATATTTAGTTTTTTGGTACTGTATGTGGATGACATACTACTCATAGGAAATGACATCCCAACTTTGCAAGAGGTTAAGTCCCAGATTAGGAAGTGTTTCACTATCAAGTACCTATGGAGGACTAAGGATTGGGTTCTTACCCTCGGTGGGAGTGATGACTTCAGAGTAGTAGGGTATAGCGATACTAGTTTTCAGACTGATAGAGATAATTTCCGCTCTCAGACAAGCTAGGTCTTTATCCTGAATTGAGGAGCAATTACTTGGAAAAGTTCCAAGTAGGAGACAGTAGCTGATTCTACTTTTGAATCAGAGTACATAGCACCAAGTGAAGCGGAAAAGGAGGTGATATCGCTGGAGAACTTCATTGGAGACCTAGGAATTGTACCAACTATATAGGAGCCTATGGAGATTTCCTGTGATAGAAATAGTGTGGTTGCCTTTGCCAAGGAACCAAGAGCTCATGGTAGATCAAGACACATTGACAAAAAACATCACTTCATAAGACACAAGATAGAAGAAGGACTCCTCGTGGAAAATAGGGTATCGTCAGAAGAGAACCCTGCAGATCCTCACCAAGGGACTGACTCGGGTTAGACATTTGCCGCATCCGAGGAGCATTGGGCTGAGAGATGATATTAGTTTTAATAATTAGATAGCTATTTCTGACACTTGTAAAATGTAATTGACATTTGAAGATTAAATAGAAGTTGTCGTTTATTTATAACAAAGGTGTTACTATATTATGTTAATCATTTACTATTGTTTCAATTTTGCATGTTTTGACTTCCAGAATAATCATTTTTTTGCAAAATTCTCAACAGTCGGTCATACGTTGGACGTAAGTATTGAATAAAGACTGTCATGAATTTGGCTTGTAAGATTTGTCTAAGGTGCATTAGACATGGCAATGGTTGCTACAACATTCATGAGTGCTCATAAGGTCTGAGTATTGGATTAAACCCATGATTACTTGTAACACTTCATGGAATTTATCTCGAGTGATCATGAGACAGTAATATCTTATATATATATATATATATATATATATATATATATATATATATATATATATATATATATATATATATATCTTCAAACCTAGAAATATGAGTTGTTGACTATGAGTTGGTTATCTAATGATTATACGAAAACACATCAGTAACTTAATGCCATAAAACATGCTTTTGTGCATAATTCAACAAGTAGTTAGTACAAACATATGAGTCGAAGTTTATCTATTCCTTCTAGAAATAGAAGCGATATCTGGGCCCCTCGATGATTTGGTTTTGGGTTATGTGCCAGACCCGATCGTAACCTAATTGATGTCTTCAATTTAGTTCTATGTCAAACAAATTAGAAATCAAGAAACAACTGTTGTGCAATAAGTACTATATTGTTCCCTGTATTTTTCCGGCTGATATCTTGAGAACATAGGATTATATGATCACTTATCTAAAATGGCGCTTCATAGTTTAACAAAGTTTTAAAGAGCTACGATTGCTGGTTGGTTCTTGAAGTTATGCTTGCAACTATAGTTATCAAACTTATCCAAGTTGGAGACTGTTGGATAAGGTGTCTAAGTCCGTAACTATATTTGGTATGAACTTGACCCGACCCGACATGGGCCCTTTGGGTTGCACTTCACTTAACAATTTGTATGGATATACTTTTGAGAATATGATGTCTATGATCTATTTATATACTATAAGTTATAATATATTATTATGAAATCATATTATTTAATTAGTGTTGATCAAGAATTGATTTTGGAATTAATTTAGTGATCAAAAGAGACTAACTGAATATGGACTCTTACATATATATTGATTGGGATAAAATTTTTAGGATGGGTTAAGAGTATATGAAAATCCATAGATAGTTCATAGAGCTTTTAACCCATGGATTTTAGGTAAATGAAGAGTCGTAGGTATTAGGGTGTAACCCTAATCCTCCATACTATATAAAGAGGTCCTAGGTTCTATAATTGGCACGAGTGTGTGTGTGAGAAATGAGAGTGGGCCGATTTTAGTGAGCATCATATTCTCTCAAGTAATTCCAAGTTTTGATTGGTGATATGCTCAAAAACTCCAAGCAATCAACTACAAAAGAAAGGTATGTTATTCTAATTAAAGTTTTGTATTACAAGTACCCCATAACATGCTAGTTAGGTTGTAATCCTTGGAAATCAATTTTGCATGTATCTTAGAGAAAACATAGATCAAAGGTTTCTAGGGTTGCATGTACACCATAGGAGTGTTAGAATGCTCAAAACTCATCACATTTTATTGATGACATCCTGGTCTATTCTAAAACTAGGGGGCAACATGCGCAATATTTGAGGGAGGTGCTAGAGACTCTAAGGGCAGAAAAGTTGTATGCCAAGTTCTCAAAGTGCGATTTTTGGTTGCGAGAGGTAAAATTTTTAGGGCATATCATCAATCAAGAGGGTATTTCGGTTGATACAGCCAAGGTTAAGGTTGTGATGCAATGGGAAGTACCTAACAATGCATCAGAGATTTATAGCTTCTTAGGTTTAGCGGGTTATTACTGAAGATCTATTCAAGACTTCTCCAAGACTTCTGTTCAATTAACCCGGTTAACAAAGAAGAATGTGGCATTTCGGTGGGGCTTAGATCAGCAGTTGTCCTTCGAAACCTTGAGGAAGAGGTTGTCCGAGACCCCAATCCTTGTTCTACCCAAGGGGTTAGATGATTTGCTAGTAAATTGCGACGTTTCGATTTCAGGGTTGGGTGCGGTACTGATACAAAGGGGGCACATGATAGCGTACGCCTCACGTCAGTTAATGTCACATGAGGCGAATTACCCCACTCACGATCTAGAACCGTGGGAAGTAGTGTTTGCCCTCAAGATTTAGAGGCATTACTTATATGGAGTGCGGTGTACCATTTACACTGACTGCAAGAGGCTGAAGTATTTGATGGATCAATAGAACCTCAACATGCGAAAGAGGAGGTGGTTGCACGTGCTAAAATACTGTGATTGCGAGATTCTATATCATCCTAGGAAGGCCAACGTAGTGGTCAACGCTTTGAGCTGTAAGACGGTGGATTCCCCGATTTGGAACATGTGTTTAAGAATAACGGTGATCTCTCCATTGCTGGAAATGATCAAGGAGACCTAGATCGAAGGCGTGAAGAAAAAGAATTGGAAAAAAGAGAGAATCCGAGGATAGTAACCTTTGTTTTTCAAGGATGGTCATGGCCTCGTGATGCAGTTTGGCCAAGTGTAGTTACCAGTTACTGGGGGAGTGAGGCAGAAGATATTGAAGGAAGTACATAAGTCTAATTTCTCTATACATCCTGGAGCTACGAAAATGTATAAGGACTTGAGGTTGAATTATTGGTGGCCTTGCATGAAGTGGAAAATCACTTTGTTTGTAGAATGGTGCTTGACCTGTAGGAAGGTCAAGGCCGAGCATAAACAGCCTCATGGTAAGGTACAACCGCTACCCGTGCCCGTGTGGAAGTGGGAGGAGATCACGATGGACTTTATTATGAAGTTGCCTAGGATGGAAAGGGATGTGGATGCCATATGGGTGATTGTGGGTAGACTGGCAAAGAGTGGCCATTTTATTCCAATTTCCGCAAGTATATCTGCGGAGAGGTTGGCGGATATTTATGTGCGCAAGTTAGTGGCTAGTCACGGGGTGCCTGTGTTGGTAGTCTCTGACCATGATGTTCGGTTTACATCTCGGTTCTGGAAGAAATTCCACAAGGAGTTTGGCACTCAGCTACATTTTAGCACGGTGTGCCACCCCCAGACTAACGGTCAGAGTGATAGAATGATCCAGACAATAAAGGATATGCTGCAGGCATGCGTGTTGGATTTTGGAGGGAGTTTGGATTTGTATCTTCCATTGATAGAGTTTTCATATAATAACAGTTATCAAGCCAGTATCGATTGAGCTCCGTTCGAGATGTTATATTGTTAGAGGTGCAAGACCCCTATTTGTTGGGATGAGGTTGGACATCAGTTAATAGGAAGCATTGAGGTAGTGCTCAAGACGGCCGGGCTGATTCAGCAGGTATGCGACCGGTTGTAAGTCACGTAGAGCCGTCAAGTTATGCTGATCTACGATGATCAGACTTTGAGTTCCAGGTAGGGGACTTCGTGTTATTGAAAGTATCACCCTGGAAAGGGATCATCCGGTTTTGGAAGAGGGGCAAGCTAGGACCTCAGTATATTGGGCCGTTCAGGAATTTGGCTCGGGTGAGAAAGGTAGCCTATCGCTTGTAATTGCCAAATGAGCTTAATCATATTTACAACACCCTCCGCGTTTCTCGGCTTCGGAAATGTATCGCTGATGAGGCTGAGATTGTCTCACTGGGTGATATCCAAGTGGATGAGGGCTTCAACTACATTGAGAACCATGTTGCCATTTTGGATAGGAAGATGAAGGTTCTTTAGAATAAGGAAGTAAGATTGGTGAAAGTGCAATGGCAGCATCAGAAGGGTTCCGAATGGAATTGGGAACCGAAAGAGGAGAGTTCAGAGCATTACATCAATTTTTTTGGTTCAGCAGACTTCAAGGACGAAGTCTAGTTCTGGTGGGGGAGACTTGTAACAACTGGTTCGAGTATTGGTTGGAAAGTTGCCAATTTGGGGAGGTTTTATGCATGGACTCAATGAGTTGGGAGATAAACTCGTCGAGTAGGGTCGTGCCATCTTGGATGCGGGTCCCGACTAGGCGAGTCAGAGCTGTTTAGAGAGAACCCTAGTTTAAGGGTTTTCCCCTATATAAACCTCATTATAAACCCTAGTAGCCCCCTCAGCACCATAGAAGAATGTTCACGGCCGAAAACCCTCTAGTGTGTGAAGTAAGAGCAATTGGGAGATTTTCTTTTAGATTTTGGGGAGGGTTCCAAGTTTGAAGAGGAAGTATCAAGGGAGAAGTATTAGATCAAGTATCTATTTCGTGTTGGGCATCCGTTTAAGGTATTAATCTGCTACCTTAAGCCTTGATTTCTTTTTAGAAGTTACGGCAAACCTTGAGGAGATTGAAGCAAATTTAGATCTGGACCTATCACAAGGATATGATTCAATATATGAACCTCCTTAGGTCCCAAATATCATAAAGTTGCACCTTTTATTAAGCTTATTCCCTCTCCATGCATGAAAACTTTTTTTGCAGGTTCGTTTTGGTGTTGTGGCCATGTGAGACCTTGTATGCACGAAAAGTTTGCAACTTTACGTGTTATCTGCACTAGTAGAGGATAGATCTGATGTTTGGGACCTTGAGTCCCACTGGAAATGGCCATAAACATAATGGGCTAAGGGGACTCTGCCAATCGTACAAGTGACTAGGCGAGCCGAGAGGGTTTTCTCATTCACGGCCAATGGTTCACGGTTAAGGGTGTTTGGTTGGAAGTTTATGGCCATAAACATCAAGGAACTCGACGAGTCCTTCGGATGACTTGGCGAATCGATGAGTTAAGCATGGAACCCGAGGAATGGCTGATTGCACTTGACGAGTCAAGGTCAATATGGGCTGTTGACTGATATTTCCATATTTATACACATTTTTAGGCAATATTGATCTACATTTTTATAAATATCTTGGTTATTTGCATAGAATTATGGTACTTAGAAGGATAAATTGTTATGTGTAGCCAAATAGAAGTATTTTTCAAGAAAGGAACCAGAAGTGACAAGGCCTGGAACTTTGGGGAGCTTGAAGAAAAGAAGAATGAAAAATCAGAAGAAATCGAGTTCATGACGTGAGGAAGTAATATTCACGACATGAATATGGAATTCTATAAGATAAGTATCCAGGTGAAGGAATCCTTGCCGATCATGATTATCACGAATTCACGACGTGTGACTCAAATTCTCACGATGTGAAAGGTAAATTTGGAAATATTATAAATACCCTTACCCATTACGATTAAGGGACTTCTTGGCTAACCTAGAAGAGTTACTGGTGACAAATTTCAGAGGAAAAGAAGATCTGGAAGCTGGTTTTAACACCAAGGAAGAAGAAATTCATAATTTGGTTTTTAGATTGGTACACTTAAATATGTCTTTGATTATAGTTTTTGTCCATTTAGCTGTTAGGATGTCCAGCTAAATCTAGCTACTTCTGTTAGCTACATAAAGTTGGAACTCATGGTTTTAATGCATTAAATTTGACTTTACTTGTTGGTAATATGCTTGTGTTTATTGATTTTACCTAGCATGCTTTAATTAATTATTTGATTGCTTAAAATTCTTGTTATGTGTAGTTAGTGAGCACAAATCTGCATGAATCTGAATACCTAATAATATTGTGAACACTATTTCATTAGAGCTAAGATCAAACCAATCTTAGATAAGTAACTGAATCATTGAATTGAGCTATTTTAGAGAACTGATATTATGACTGTAATTATGTTTTGAGTAATCAATCTTCATGGCTCCAATCTTATCTTATAATTGATTCCGTGTTAACTATTGTGTGACCATACATAGATTTACATGAATTGATTAATAATTAGTAGATTTAGAACTAAATTGCTAATACTTATTTAATTCGTAACCAACAGTGATAGTCAAAGCTAATGTATAACCATTGAGTGAAAGCAGATTCTAACTAACAAAATTGTTTGTTATTGATTGAGTTTTTGTTAAGGAATTTAGTTCATCTAAACTTGCAAAATTAGATAAAATCCTTTCCTTTTTTAGTAATTAGGTTGGTTTAGTAGTAAATAAATTAATTAGTCAACACCGTTCCCTGTGATCGACACCCAACTTACCAAACTATTCTACAATTTGACTAGGTACATTGCCTAGGTGCATTTTATTTAGTTAAGTTAGTTAGGTTATAAGTTATAAAATTAGTGGGAACTTTCGTGCACATCATTGACCTTGACCACATACCTAGACTTTGACGAGGGTTAACTCAGAGGAGCATTAGGGGTTGAGTTAAGATTATTTACTTGTTGGTTATAGGTAGTTTGGGAGGAACAACACAGGACATACCTGATTTCAGTTGCCAGTCCAGCTTTGTAAGGTGAGATGTCCCACCATACCAATGGGTCTAAGGCACCAACGCCGGTCCATTTTCAGTTAGTTGGTTTACTTTCTATGTACAGGTGTGGTATGTATGTATGCCTGATATGTGATAGAGATAGCCTTTGTGGCTAATGGTAGACATAGTCTTATGGCTAATGGTAGAGACAACCTTTATGGTTGATGGTAGAGACAACCTTTATGGTTGATGGTAGAGATATCCTCGTGGTTAGTGGTAGAGATAGCCCTTGGGGCTAATGGTAGAGATAATTTCATAGCTAATTGACATGTGATATGTGGTAGAGGTAGCTACTATAGCTAATCGATATGTGTTATGTGGTAGAGATAGCTTTTATAGCTAATGTGATATGTGGTTTGTGTAGGGTATGCTCTGGGGGACTCACTAAGCTTGCAACTTACCGTCTGTGGATTTGTTTCAGGTACATCAAAGCCCAAAGCCAAAGGCAAGGCATGATGATGCGACGCGTACTCTATCTCTCCTTCCTGATATGGTTTGGGGGACACTCTAATGTTTATAAAATAATAATGTTGTAATCCTAGTGGTTTTGGAAATAATTATTAGGATTCTCATGATTTATGAAATATAGTTGACTAATGAAAAATGAAAATTTTCTTTGAAAATTTGGGTCATTACAATCATTATAAGTTTGTATGTTTGGTTTATATGGTAGTGGGCTAAGACCATGTGGGGTTCCCATGGCACTCAGTGTAAGACCTTGGAGGGTTTCCATGGCATCCTTATAGGTTTATATGCAGAGCTTATGTGATTGATATGGTTTATGTGATTACATGGATTATACTTTAGGGAACTCACTAAGCTTCATGCTTACAATTTTGTTTATTGTTTTAGGCACCATCAGTTTGGAAAGAAAATGCCTGGCTTGATCGCGGCGCACACACTCGTGTTTTCGCATTATGTGATTTTAGGATGTAACTCTGATAAATGTTTTAATTAGGCATTGTTTTTGGAATGGATGGATTTAAATGATACATGTGTTTTGACTATAATACAAATAAATTTTTTACCCTGAATTTTTGTGTCGTTACACTAGTCTTCTTCTTCAGAGTCATTAGAAGAGCCATTGTAGAACTTGTGAACTTCTTTCAAAATTTCAGGTTTTACCCATTTGCATTCACAAGTTTCGACTCGTCTAGTCTTTTATTCACCTCTAACGATATCAGCAAACAATATCCTCTTTCCAGCTTATAGTGAACTAGCCTTTCCAAGCGAAGATAAAACAAGTTCTTAGTGGGAGTAGAAGGAAGGTCATTAGTGCATTGAAAACACATCTGATTTTGACAGTCGAGATAAAATATATTGTGCTCTGGATCTTGAATGAACACTTAATGAAAAGGTTTCAACACCAACTGGTAATGCATTATTTATGTATCTGTTACCATAAGGAAGAAGGAACTTTGTATTCTTGGACTGCCAAGGATTGTTTGTTCTTCCTAATAAGGCTGATCTAGATAAACTCGTAGATGGACCAACGGATGGTACTAGGTTTAGTTTCTTCACTTTGTTGAAAAGTTGCTGAATTGCCAACATCACTTCTAGAGCATGAACACTAATATTGTTGCTGATGATTTCAAGAATCTACTTCCACTTAATGTAGCCGAATTTAACTAGCTTACAAGTAAACACAACTTCAGTGTATTCATACTCTGTTTCTGTCTTACTAGGTGAACTTTTATG
This sequence comes from Lactuca saligna, assembly GCF_052625555.1. Lineage (NCBI taxonomy): Eukaryota > Viridiplantae > Streptophyta > Magnoliopsida > Asterales > Asteraceae > Lactuca > Lactuca saligna. The sequence goes on from NC_136421.1 coordinate 8,322,971, forward strand.
GACTCGGTTGAAAAACCTATAGATATGGACTAATCAATTAAGTGACAAGAAACATAAAAAATGATGGAATATTATTTAGAATGAATAATCTTAACCAATTTATAGTATATCTCACAAGGGGTTCCGTAGATATAAAGAACGCCGAAATCTGAGTTATAACGAAGAAGTTATGCCCCATCGAAGTTTTACGGCAAAATCGGCATGGGACTATGTAACGTAAAAAGTGAATTTTCGATAAATTACTTTTTAGCCTTAGAGATCTAAAAAAAAGTTTTAGTATACGTTAAAGCGAGAACGTGCATAAAAAGAATGTCCAAATCTGACTTCGTATGAGGAAGTTATGATTTTTCTAAGATTTAGCATAGCAGTGCACAACCCGAAATTCAAATTTTAGATCGATCGATTTTTAGCCGAAACAACCTAAATGAGAATTTAATATCTCATTATAGGAGTTCAATGATAAAAAGACTGTCAAAAATGGAGTTCGTATGTAAAAGTTATGAATTTTACACGGTCGCTAACAATGTAATTTTCTCATACTGTTAAATTTAAAATCGGTCGAGAATTAGACAATGGAGTCAAAAGGGGAGTTGTAGATCTTGTCAGCACCTACCCGTGGATATAAACAAAGTAAAAAATGGATTTGGTATCCGAAATTTACAAAGTTTAGAAGTTAGAAGGGTGCTACTATGAAAGGGTGACATGGCTTAATCTAGACCATTGCTTCCTCCCCAAGCCTTGCCACCAAATGGTGACATGTGGGACCAACTCGATGAGTTGGAGGCCAAAAATCGACAAGTTTGACCAAATTCCATCCTATAAATAGCATGCAACACTGCCTTCATTTTTCACAACTTCTCTCTAAGCCTCCCAAAAGCCTCCCAAAGCCCTAGTAACCTCATGGTACTAGAGTAAAGCCCCAGAGCACCTGAAGGCTCAGAGAAAAAGATCCTTTTGGCTTGGAAATTCTACCCCCTAGAGCCCGATTCTTTCCTAAACCCCATGTCAGTTGAGTTATGCTTACCGTACTTTAAGTATAACTTATGTTTAAGTTTATTATCGTTATTATTAACCTATAAACAAGATTTATCAGTGATTCCAAGTCATTATACTGATTGATCTACTTATGGGGATGATGTCTTGACTGTGATTTAGTGAGGTGTTTAAAGTGGGATTTCGAAACACTATACTTCGTATACCAAACAGACCCTACCTCCGATATGATCCTATCTATTTGTCCCTTACTTGATAGATCGTGAAAGTACACTTTGAATTAATGATGAATCTAGAATAATAATTTGTCGCAATAAAGATTAAACTAAAGCTTAGCAATAATAATGCTAGGTTTCGTCAAAGGAAAATAGAATTGTTAGAAGCGAAGCGCTGCCCGATTTTGGATCATCACTTTAACAAGTGAGTGGATAGTCCCTTTCATGAACATGATTTTAATACAAGGATTAATATAAAGTAAACGTAAATTAATTATGTGGAATATTGGCTAGTATCTCTTTATGAGTATGAGTGAAATATGCGCGGAGGCTAGAGATTTAAGATTTGTCATTGATCCGAGAGTAAGGAGTAGACATCGTAATTTGTCCTTAGTCCAAGAGTGTGGAGAGGACATAGTTATTTGTCATTAATCTGGGAGCATGGATTAGATATATTCAACTGTCTGTAGTCTGAGAATATGGAATGGGCATAGTCATTGTTCCGAGAGCATGGATTATACTTAGTAATTTGTCCTCTGTCTGAGAGTATGGAGAGAACATATTTATATGTCATTAATTCGGGAGTATGGATTAGACAAAGTCAATTGTTCTTAGTATGAGAGTATTGAATGCACACAGTTATTGATCCAAGAGTATGGATCAGACATACCCCTTCTGGGAGTATAGATTGAGTAAAGGGGTAAGTTTTAGATCCGAGACTATGGATTAAGTAAAGAGGTTAATTTTAGATTGGAAAGTATTGATCGTGTTGTTGTGAGGATCGATGGGACAGGGTAAAATTTCTTATATGAGGTGAAATTGTATATATATATATATATATATATATATATATATATATATATATATATATATATGATTTAACATTGTCGGATAAAAATCCATGTGTACTCACTAGGTTTCCCAACCTAACCCACTCAGTTTATTTGTATCACAGGTGTCGATATAAAGCAACATTACAATGAGAGATTAAAAGAAACGTAGATCACTAGTGTAAATGAACGAAAGTTCTTTTTATGCTTATGTTTCTGTATTGACGATGACATCCCAATTTTTTCAAATGAATAAAATACATTTCTTCATAAACGCTTTGATAATGTATTTATCATGTTTTTCTGGGGAAACATTTTGCAACATTTTTCTTTAAAACGATACTCTGATTTTCAAATAAAGCATAAACAAATTGGTCTTTTCTGGCCGTGAAATTGGGGATGTCACATCAGTCCTTGACTTGGTGCATCTTACTTTGATAGTGGGATCAGGCTTGGTTCTTCGAGTCAGTACGTCTCCAAACTTCTTTCAATCAATCCGGTCATAAAGATTTGAAACATTATTTCGTCTTTCTACATTGTTGTTGAAAATCATCTTAACCTGATCAATAGTTTTTTGAACATCAATATTTTTTTCAACGGAAACAAGTTCTTGAACAAGTTTGGCAGAGAAACGTTCTTGTTTTTTGACTTCTTTTTTCGGTCAAATAGCAACATTTTATTTGTTGGGTTTTGCATACTATAACATTCCTATGGTGCACATAACACCCTAATAGCTTTGGATCTAAGTTTTCTCTAGTTATTCATGCAAAAAAAATTTCCAAAGCTAGAAACCTACAACTAGCATACAATATTCGTTATTGAAACATAAAAGTAAGTTAGAATAATACATCTTAATTGTAGCTTGTAGGAATTGGTATTTCAAGGGTATAGCACATCAAGTGTGATGCCTCAAATGTCTTATAACAAACTAAGAACAAGAAGAGGAATTTGAGAGATAAGTAAGGAGTCCTAAAATCGGTTATGGTTCTCTTAGTCTCATAGGGGGGCGATTTTAGCAAGATAAGGATTATATTTATATTTTGGAATCCTTAAGGTTTAAACTTCTAAACCTTGATTCACTTGGGATTTTAATAAAATAAATTATTAGCCTTATGGACTAACTCTTCATGGATCCTCATATAGATTTAGTCCATTTCTAATCAACATTAATCATTAGCCCAAACTATAAATATTACTAATTTACCTAATCAGTCCCTGCAAATTTAATTAGTCACTTTTGATCACTAAATTAATTCCAAATTAATTCTTGATCAGCACTAATTAAATAATACGATTTCTCAATCAATATATTATATTTATAATATATTAATAAATCACAAATAACATTTCTCTCATATATCCATCCTATCAAATTGTTCCAGAGTGTTATAACACAAATGGACCATGCTGTATCAGGTCATGTACATATCAATTATAGTTATGGGCTTGGACACCTAATCTAACAGTCTCCTACTTAGATAAGCCTAATAACTATAAATGTAAGTACAACTTCAAAATCCGATTAGCAATCGTAGATCTCAAAAGACCATTTTCAAACATTGATCTTATTAATAACGCGTCCATAAGATAAGGGATCATATATTCCTCTATTTTAGATATCGTATGAACTAAGACATGGATTATAATCACTATCTCTATTCATGTGTTGTTTCCTGAGTTTGGAATTATGATGACCGACTAACTAAACATGTCAAATCAGTTAAAGCTTGGCTAAGCGCTTAGGATGCTCATCATTAAATCATCAAGGGGCCAACAAATATCGCATTTTTCCATATCAGGGTAAAAGTAACAGATAAACTTTGACTCATGTGCTTGCTCTATTTACTCATGAAATCACACACACCAATATGTTTTTTAACACCAAGTTACTGGTGTGTTTACATATGTCAATGTGCAACCAACTTGTAAACTACAATTCACATGTCTTGGTTTCAATATATAAGATATTATCGTTTCATGATCCCTCTTGATAAAATTCGTGAAGTGATTCAAATGAGCGTGGGTTTATTCCAATACTCAACTCTTATTACAGGAGTACTGTTGAATACTGCATCAAACTTGTGCTATGTTCTAACGACCGAAATTTCGAAACAATTAAAACTTTTCAAAATAACAACCCATTTTAATAACGTTGTTACAAAAAGGTTTTCAATACATTATTTAACAGAGTATTTCCCAAGTCCATTTCATAAAACACCAACGCGAGGAACGGTACGATCACGCCTTTGCCTTGCCACAGACTCCTGAGAACCTGAAAACATAAAAACCACAACTGTAAACCCGAAAGCTTAGTGAGATACCCCCAAAATACCAACCACATATACGCCCTTCCAGGCCACAACCTTCCGGTCCAAAACATATTGCCTTCCGGCCCATAGCGTATTGCCTTCCGGCCCGTAACACATTGCCTTCTGGCCCATAACATATCGCCTTCCGGCCCGCAACATAGAAAGCATACATATCATGATAGAACATAGAACAACCATGCATACCGGGTTACACTCCAGACCAGACAACCATGCACATAAAATGTAATCATATAACAGTTCACAGTTAGCAAATCGATCAACAGATCACATAACATATCATTACCTTAACCAAGATACCATCCTAGCCGATCACTAGCATAACATCACCCTACGAGTCAGCCAACATAATAATTATGCACATACGCCTTTCCAGGCCATGACCTTCCGGTCCACATCGCATTGCCTTCCGGCCCGCAACATGTAATGCCTTCCAGCCCATAACGTAACGCCTTCCGGCCCATTTCCCGCAATATCATACAACAGACAATTATCCGGATTTCCATCCGATAAAAGGGTCGGCCTTGGTGCCTTAAACCCTATAGATATAGAGAGGATAACTCACCTAGAAACTGCCGACTGAACAGATAAACCAAGCTGCTCTGATCCCTGATACGATCTCCACCACTGGATAGCCACCAATGCACTGAACTTAAAACCATAATCAACAATTACCAAAATACCCCTGGAAACCACTGGTCAATCCTTAGTGAAAGACTAGGTCAAAGTCAACCCCTGACTGACCCTACTCGTCGAGTCAACCCTATGACTCGTTGAGTTCCCATACTCAAAACTTCACGCGATCCGCGACCTAACTCGCCGAGTCCAACAACTCTGAGTCCACTCGCACACAACTCACCGAGTCATCCCTTGACTCGCCGGTTCTCGACTCAACCAGAAAATATTTGGACTCTTCGACAAGACTCGTTGAGTCCAAAAACAGACTCGCCGAGTCTAAGGCTATATTCAACCTACTCGCCGAGTTGTTCATCCAACTCGTCGAGTTCCAGCTCATCTTCAAGCAACTCGTCGAGTCCACCCTTGTCACTCGCCGAGTACCACCGGTCTGAATCCATACAGAAGCATCCTAGGCCATGCAATTTATCCAAAACATAGATCTAGCCTTCTACAACTCATCCATTATGTAAAGTGGCAAACTTTACGTGAATCCAAAGAGATCTATGCATTTTGCACATTAGGGATAAGGTTTGGGACGAGATAGCTTCATCCAACACTCAACACAGGGACTTTCCTGCATTCCAACTCTCCTCCATTCCAAATCTGAGGTAGCAACCTCAGATCTAACCTCTAGATTCCAATATCACCCAAAATAAGCTTCCCTCAAACCCCAAAATGAATAAACAAGATAACAACAACCTAAGAACGAGATATTACCTCAAAAGAACGCCCCAATCTGCAAGGAACTCGAATCCAAGCAAAGCCCCTTTGCTCAACACCTTCAAACTTCCAAACATTCTTCAACAAATACTTCTCTAAGCCCCAATCTACACAACAATGGTGTTTCCTCACGAAATCATAGCCTTTGGAACTCAAGGGATGATACAGGGGCTGAGAAGGAAACATAATGTTCTTTATATAGGGCTCAACCCCGAGAGTTAGGGTTTTCTCCACTCAGCGCCTACTCGCTGAGTCCACCTCATTGACTCGCCGAGTCGGCCACTTGACACACGACCAAAGTCGCAACCTGACTCGCCGAGTTGCCCTCCAAAACTTACACTTTTAGCCCTTCAACTCCACTCTTGCTATTCCGGGATGTTACAACTCTCCCCCACTTAAACTAGGCTTCGTCCTCGAAGCCTACGGCAACTCAACTTCAAAATACTTCCCACAACGCGCCACCTGACCTTAACCGGACTAGGTCCCTCAAGGCATACCCAAAGAATCTCAAACTCACTTTCTCTTTCCATACGGTGTCCTAACCACCATCTTAAACTGGGCATCGGCTGTACCCTCCGATAACCGCACTCAACAACCGAGAATTACCCCTAAATTATTACCGCTCCAAATCGCAACCATTACTCGACCCATATGAGCTAGACAACCATGAACCATAGGATCCCCGATCTGAATCCCACTCTCTACATTCCGGGACGACTGAGGGTCCCATTCTCAATCTCATAGAAACTCTCACGAGTTCTCCCCTTGCAACCGCATACACATGCTGAACTAACTCTAACACCCTCAGGTTGGGTAAACCTGACACGTTGATAATATCCTCAAACATCCCCCAGGATAAACCACTAATACATACCCCATACCCTGATCAGAATCACACTGAGAGTCCAAGACTCTCTCCCTGCATCCCTTCCGAGCCTCTTGGCTCTACACTTGCGGAATTCCCTCCACGACCTCAGCAGACATCCCAAACCGGATGAGCTTCTATTCCACCACCGCAAACATGCTGCTCAACAACCATACTCGAATCACTCTAATCATAACTCTGCTCTGCCGCTTTCACTTCCGTGAACTTGCACTCCCTCTCGGAGTTACACCTCACTCTCTCTTCCTTTACCAAGGAATCCACTCGACCACATTGTCACTCCGACAAGTGCCATGGTGCTGGCCCAACGCTACACCACCCTTTCATAGCGTATCTGCTATCCATCCAATACACATACTCTGACTCTCATCGTAGGGACTCTCAAGCCCATGCACTATGTCAACTCATCAAGATCACTACCCGGGGCCAGACCTTCTAATGCAAACACACTGCAACATACCCAATCCATATCCTCAAATTGATCCAACAATACCTGCAGAGTCTTCAGCATGACTGGACCGCCTCACCAGCATTCGACATTCCGAGTTATCACCCCCAAAAATCCTCCCATTCATACCGTTCTAGCCCTCTAGGGGTTCCGAACTCTAGCTCCATTAAACATACTCGATCCCGGCCTGCTCCTAGGCCTCCACAACCAAATGCCCTAGGTCTGAATCCCGCCCCGTATGCCCGACACTCGTTCCTATCAGCCTATACTCTGGGCTGACAGAACACTGCTGAATCCCAATAGCTAAGCACCCTCAAGTACTCATCGATCTCCCGGAGAATTCTCCAATTCTCCCCCGCTTATAGCACTGATTAACAACCACCGGTCGCCATCACCGACCTTCCAGAACAACCCTGCACAAAGAAAACACTTACACGCGGACTGCTTCCCACAAGCATAAACAACCTTAACAAGATCTCATATCAACACTGATTAACCCACTCGAAAGAAACTCAAACTTCATCTAACCACTCCTCGGAAAACCGATGCTACCCGACCTTCAACCCAATGTCGCATCTCCACTAATAACCCTCATGAATGATAACCAACGAAAGCACAAAACGCCAACCTATAACCTTACCAAACCCTCAGGGAACAACGGATACCAAGACGAAAACCCGAAACATGAATCCATAACCATGCCAAACCCTCAAGGAACAACGGATACCAAGACGAAAACCCGAAACACAAATCCATAACCAAAACCTCAACCCGCAAAATGACGAATACCGCATCAAAAACCACACAAAGATACCAGTACAAACAATACACCATAATAATCGCAAGATAACATGACATCAAGAAAGAAGCATACCCGCAGCTGCATCTGGCACTGCTCTGACCTCCTCTGCCGCAAGCTGATAAGCACGATCCTGAGCCCTTGGGGGCTCCGCTACACCCTGACCTTCTCCTGAAATCCTCAAAGTGGCCGGTGCCGGAGCCTGCACCGGTCCTGCGGAAAACTGTGGACATTTGACCCTCATATGTCCAACATGACGACAATGATAGCAAATCCTCCAATCCCGAACCGGCGCTGACCGCCGACAATCACTCGCATAGTGTTCCTCCATTTCGCATTTGCGGCATGTTCCACCGAACTGACAAACTTCTGCATGACCCCTCCCACACTTTCCACATCTGTGGCTGCCCTGATCTCCCATCCTGGAATCAACGGCCTTAGACCGTTTCGTTGCCGGCTCCGACTGAACCGGAGCTTGCCTCAGCTCACGCAACTGCAACTCAATCTCTAACTCACGCCGCCTGGCGGCCTCCTGCAACTCCAACAATGTCGCGCACCTCTGTGCGGACACGAAATGTATGATGTCTCTCTTTAGCATACTCAGATATCGGGACATCTGAGCCTGCTCCGAAGCGAACTCAGGGCAAAACATCGCCCTCTCAGTGAACATCCTGGTGATTTCCGTCACTGACTCCGAATCCTGCTTTAGCTCGAGGAACTCCCAAGCCAACCTCTCCCTCTCTACCTACGGAACATAACGAGTACTGAACATCTCTCTGAACTGATCCCATGAAATGGCAACCCTTTGCTCATCCAAATATGACCCCGCGGTCAATCTCCACCAATTCTTCGCCCCGAGCCTCAACAGGTTCAGAGCACACTTCACCCTCTGATCAGCAGGGCATGAACACATGAAGAAACACCCCTCCACATCCGATAACCATCTCATAGCAACAATCGGGTTCTGAACTCCATCGAAGGTGGGAGGCTCTGTATTATCGAAGTCCCGATACTGAAAATCCCTATCAGCTCCTCCCCCTGCTGCTGCTACAGCCACCGTAGCCGCCGCGGCAGCCGTCTCCGCGAGAGCCGCATAGCGCTCATCAAAATACTCAACCATGGCGGTCTTGATCGACCCAAACAACTCCGGCAACTCAGCCCGCAAAAATGCAGCAACCTCATCATGCAGGATCTCGCGAATCCTCGCATCCAACTCGCGCGAGCTCATCTGACCAATAATCTCGGACGGTACTGACCCGTCCGCAACTCCTCCTCCTGCACCCGATCCTGACCCCGATCCGCTTCCAGTATGCCTCGAAATTTCCATACTGAAAACATACTAGAAAACCTCAAACTCTTCCCACTATCCCGGGAACCAACTCTCAACCCAACCCTAGAGGTCATGGTTTCCCTGATACGCGTATGGGTCTTGTGCTTTCAGTAGTACGGGCCCATACTACCTTCCACACCCACCCATATTTGTATGAAGTACTACCATAACACCCTAGAGAAACATGCATAACAACGCTCAACCCTCACCACTAGAGGAACATTGAGAATCTCTCATAAGGAACCCTAGGCTACAGGCATCACAATCAGGCAACATTAACATGAATTCCTAAAGATCCCTAGCCTAACTCTAGCATGCTGTTCTATCAAGGCTCAATAAAACAAATGTCATGAATGGTAATTTGGGGTTACTTACTGGCTCCGGCTGATCGTACCTCCGCGTCCTCCTTTTACTTAATTTTAAAACCATTTTAATTTCTCTTTTAAAACCTTCCTCCATTTGAGATTGGAGTCACACGAGTGTTCCTCCAATTCACTCAAACCAAGGCTCTGATACCAACTTGTAACGACCGAAATTTCGAAACAATTAAAACTTTTCAAAAAAACAACCCATTTTAGTAACGTTGTTACAAAAAGGTTTTCAATACATTATTTAACAGAGTATTTCCTAGGTCCATTTCATAAAACACCAATGCGAGGAACGGTACGATCACGCCTTTGCCTTGCCACAGACTCCAGAGAACCTGAAAACATAAAAACCGCAACTGTAAGCCTGAAAGCTTAGTGAGATACCCCCAAAATACCAACCACATATACGCCCTTCCAGGCCACAACCTTCCGGTCCAAAACATATTGCCTTCCGGCCCATAGCGTATTGCCTTCCGGCCCGTAACACATTGCCTTCTGGCCCATAACATATCGCCTTCCGGCCCGCAACATAGAAAGCATACATATCATGATAGAACATAGAACAACCATGCATACCGGGTTACACTCCAGACCAGACAACCATGCACATAAAATGTAATCATATAACAGTTCACAGTTAGCAAATCGATCAACAGATCACATAACATATCATTACCTTAACCAAGATACCATCCTAGCCGATCACTAGCCTAACATCACCCTACGACTCAGCCAACATAATAATTATGCACGTACGCCTTTCTAGGCCATGACCTTTCGGTCCACATCGCATTGCCTTCCGGCCCCCAACATGTAATGCCTTCCGGCCCATAACGTAACGCCTTTCCGGCCCATTTCCTGCAATATCATACAACAGACAATTACCCGAATTTCCATCCGATAAAAGGGTCCGCCTTGGTGCCTTAAACACTATAGATATAGTGAGGATAACTCACCTCGAAACTGCCGACTGAACAGATAACCGAAGCTGCTCCGATCCCTGATACGATCTCCACCACTGGACAGCCACCAATGCACTGAACTCAAAACCATAATCAACAATTACCAAAATACCCCTGGAAACCACTGGTCAATCCTTAGTGAAAGACTAGGTCAAAGTCAACCCCTGACTGACCCTACTCGCCGAGTCAACCCTATGACTCGCCGAGTTCCCATACTCAAAACTTCACTCGATCCGCGACCTAACTCGCTGAGTCACCCCAAGACTCACCGAGTCCAACAACTCTGAGTCCACTCGCACACAACTCACCGAGTCATCCCTTGACTCGCCGGTTCTCGACTTAACCAGAAAATATTTGGACTCTTCGACAAGACTCGTCGAGTCCAAAAACAGACTCGCCGAGTCTAAGGCTATATTCAACCTACTCGCCGAGTTGTTCATCCAACTCGTCGAGTTCCAGCTCATCTTCAAGCAACTCGTCGAGTCCACCCTTGTGACTCGCCGAGTACCACCGGTCTGAATCCATACAGAAGCATCCCAGGCCATGCAATTTATCCAAAACATAGATCTAGCCTTCTACAACTCATCCATTACGTAAAGTGGCAAACTTTACGTGAATCCAAAGAGATCTATGCATTTTGCACATTAGGGATAAGTTTTGGGACAAGATAGCTTCATCCAACACTCAACACAGGGACTTTCCTGCATTCCAACTCTTCTCCATTCCAGATCTGAGGTAGCAACCTCAGATCTAACCTCTATATTCCAATATCACCCAAAATAAGCTTCCCTCAAACCCTAAAATGAATAAACAAGATAACAACAACCTAAGAACGAGATATTACCTCAAAAGAATGCCCCAATCTGCAAGGAACTCGAATCCAAGCAAAGCCCCTTGCTCCACACCTTCAAACTTCCAAACTTTCTTCAACAAATACTTCTCCAAGCCCTAATCCACACAACAATGGTGTTTCCTCACGAAATCACAGCCTCTGGAACTCAAGGGATGATACAGGGGCTGAGAAGGAAACATAATGTTCTTTATATAGGGCTCAACCCCGAGAATTAGGGTTTTCTCCACTCAGCGCCTACTCGCCGAGTCCACCTCATTGACTCGCCGAGTCGGCCACTTGACACGCGACCAAAGTCGCAACCTGACTCGCCGAGTCCATCCATGGACTCACCGAGTTGCCCTCCAAAACTTACACTTTTAGCCCTTCAACTCCACTCTTGCTATTGCGGGATGCTACATATGTCAAAACACCTTTAGATAATCTATTGACCCATTCATGACTGTCTTGCTTCAATACCTACTTCTAAAGCATGATCAACTGCGGACTGTTTAAATAATCTAGTTATTCAGGAAGTCAAAACATGCAAAGTGAAACACAAGAATAATTGAATCCAATATGGTCTCAAAACATTTGAATAAAAATAAAACACCTTTTATTTAATCACCATATTCATGACACATTATTCATTGTATAATGTTTCGATTATCATCTTTATACTTGAACTAAAACAATAGTTATACCAGACTCAAAGCATGCACAATATATTTACCTATGGTACTTTCTTTGTGAAATTGATCAACATAATACAACTTCACTGAAACTCATTTCACAATTCCAAATCTTTATCACAAGTGTAAGAATGACAAATTCTTGCCAGTAATAGAATGTGTTAGATTCTAAACTATGATGCAATATAACCTTTTGTAATGTCATGATACAAAAGTCACAAAGACTTTTCCAACAATATTACAAATTATTCCTTTGGAGATTTTCACAAGAACAATTCCATGGAAGCGAAGTCTCATTTTCAAAAATACATTCCTTTGAAAATCCTTTTTGCATAAAAGTTTTACAATTCACATAGATTCTTACTATCCAAATCCTATTATGGAAACATTTCCATATTTTCCATATGACAAATCATTATTAATAGAATATTGTCTATTCATAATAATGTCAATATGGTCCATCCATTACTATACTTCCAACTGTCCACACGCAACCAATCCTTCTCGAACCTTAGATTATCCTTAACAGTTGATTAATTACTTTAGTCGTATCCGTTTCTAGTCCTTTTTCCATCCTAATGTCCTAAGCATTTGTAAAATTAGAGAACTTGAATATTATAGCATATGCAATCGATTCTATATCTGAAGCATATGAGATACGATTCATAATGTCTCACATCAAGACATGATACTCGGCTAGTATTTTGCTATAACATTTCCATACATAAAATTCCCAATGTTGAAGCATTCAAACATGGTATTCATATATATATATATATATATATATATATATATATATATATATATATATATATATATACATCCTTGACTAAATTTGATTAAAATTTCAATCTAAGCTTTGAGATTTGAAATGAAGTATGAGTTCCTCTCCCTTAATTATAGCAAAACAAATTTTCAAACTCTAACTTTGCGAATTGAAACTTTTGCTTTCTATAATTAAGACTTTTAACTTGCAACTCTTACCATAATGATTATGCTCCCACTAACATAACATTTATTTTTACCAACATAAAAATTATGCTATAACTAGCTTTGTCATGTATTCAGAACTCAGTTGGACTTCTAGAAGTCAATACTTCTTGACTTTCATTCCAAAGTTCTGATTTCTAATACGAAATGATTTGACAAGCCTTTATCTTAGCTCATACACCTTTTATAAGAAGGTTCATATGTGCTTCTAAACTATTTTATAACTTACAGCAATAAGTTCTGAATGTTCACACTATTTGCCATTTCTCACAATTCGAATTATGAAGAGGGAATTGAAATTGAGAATGCAATTAACACAAATGCTATCTCCTTAAAATCTACTTAGTGAAAATATTTCCTCACAATCATTTTCATGAAGTGGATATAAAACTTGGTTACTTAGATTAATTGTGTATGTGTTCCTATCCATGTGAATTTTTCATAACCATAATCACAAGACAAGGATAGTGACAAATCCAAACTCATATGAACTGAACTTGATTGATCTTAATTTCTTGCCACCTGGAAACACAAGGGCCTATATTGCTTCCAGGTTGTTATGAAAACAACTGAGAAGTCATAGAACGCACATGCGTAGTTAACTTAACTAGAATGGGCATAGAAACAAGAATATGTCAACACAATGGGTTACAAACCTTAGGTCACATGCTAGTGAAAAATAATAGGTTTTATTCTTGATTAGTTCTTGAAACTATTTAAGATCTTTAAGACTCCCAATGTCCTCTTGACATATAAGATTCTCGTGTAAGTAAGCATTCCTTGACAAACAGACATTCAAGAGTTAGTGCGGATTCTTATCAAGAATAAAACTTCATGTCATAGGTCGTAGTTGGTATCTGTTTTATCCAAAACATCACAACTACCAATTTCACATGTGTAATAAACCTACTTAATACATGTCACTCAAGGCACAATCTCGGAGAATAACTCTAAGACTCTGTTTTGGAACGAACTATGACTCACCTTTTGATTTAACCATTTCAACAATTCACAACTCCTCTTCATAGCCATACAAATGCACTAAGATTTCCTTAGAGGATCAATTGTTTTCATAATCATTAAGATGATCATAAAACATGATTCTAAAGTACTCTCCTTACTTTTCTATTTGGAGAAACTTTTATCTTTTTGCCTAATCGATTCTTCTTATTCATTCTGCCACACATTAAAACATTTCCAATGATTCAAAATTACACTTAATCTTGTAAGTATAACCATGTTTACTAAACTTTTAGTAAATCATAACGAATAGTCTTTTTTTTCTTTGTGCTGGACCGGACCAACATACAATCAAGTGTACTTGATCCCCTAGTCCTTTACTTGACTCACATATACATGTGGACAAGAAATTAGTCCTGGTTTCCCAAAGACGAAGGTTCTCATTCATTACACAACACAAGTTGCATGATTCCAAGTTTCTATCCAATAGAAACTTGGGCAATGAGAATCTTTCCTTATTTCGTAAATTATGACACTACCACAAACGAAAGAATCAAATCTATTTTCAGATATTGCTAACTATAGAAATATACAAACATTAATTTTTTCAAATGTCATTCCAAGGATATATAAAATAAGACAAAATTTTAAAATTTTCTTTATTTATAAAACGCGAAAAACTTGTCCATACAATGCAATTACAAATGAAAATTATGTTATTATATATTCCAAAGAAACCTATCAAAACTCCTAGTAGAAGCTCACAAATCTGATCATCGAACCATGTGATCAAAATCCATATCTTTATGAACAGACCCAACTTACTGTTCCTTTATGCTTCCTTTATTTTCTTTGATCCTACAAACACACAAAATGCAATCTTATCACATCATGTATTAAGAATCTACAAACAGGAACTTAATAGAGTTAGATAATCGACTTACCTAAAGCATATTCAAACATTTTGACATTACTGTCCTTGTAGTCCCTTCTCTAGGCAATAGAAACAAGTAGACTCTTTTGGAATGGCACATGAGATAATCTCAGACTTAGCCTTTCTCTTTACCATTTGGTCAACCAGGTTAACTATGGTCGATCCCTTTCTATTGGGAAGAGAAGACTTTTCTGGACTTCCAATGTTTCCATTATCAATGTCCATGGAATTTTGAGTAGTAGAACTTCCAATCAAATTTGCTTTACCAGTGCGCCAAATCATTGTTGATTCAGCAGAAATAAGAAAACATGTTAGATCAATAAGGGTCATGTCGTGATCTCCCATGTAGTAGTCCTTAAAGAACCCGCTATATGAGTTAGGAAGTGATTGAAGAAACAAGTCAACAACCAACTTCCTTGAAGTAATGACACCCAACATTCCCAGCGTGTCAATGTGTGACTTCATCTCCACGACATGCGCACACACAGACCTTTTATCTTGGTGTTTGCTAGCTAATAGGGGTTGAGTGACCTTGAACTTTTCAAGTCTTTAAACTTGTGGTTCAAGAAATTAGAGGAGGTGGAGGAAGTGAAACATGATATCCATTTCCACGATCCAATTATGGGACATCATCTTCATAAGGAAAGATTTTTCCAAAAGATTCGTGAAGACGATAGTTGTTAGAACTAGACATCCATAAGGGAGAAATTCAAGTTAGTTGATTTCAATCATTAATATAACACCCAAACTGAAATATTAAGGCTAGGACCAAACACAATATTTTAGAATTTAGAAGAGGGATGATGTAATCCAATTGCAAAAATATTTGAAAGTAGGTAAATGATGATTTACCATTTCCACCATAAAAAACGAAAATGAAATTTAGGTTTTAAATGAATTGAAATTCCTAAATTGTTTGAGATTCATTGAACTTTTCAATGACATGTTTAATCTCATTTACGCCCTTCAAGTTTGTGACTGGGATGCTGAGGATCACAAACAAGGTGTGAATAACCATGAAAATTATCTTGGTACTCTCGATATTACATATCACTTAATCAATGTGCCGATTAACCACACACGCTCCATTGATCCATGATTAACATAAAGATACCCATTTCCTCACATTGTTAGTCCCAAATTAGTGTGCCAGTTAACCACACACGCTCGACTAACGTCTTAAGAAGGTCCAAAGTGTAATCTTATGGTTTAGCACCAAATTTACAGTTTTCCTAAGTAACTAAGATTAAGAATTTATAAATTTTTAGTTACTTGGTACTTTCATTATACTTTTAATGTAACTTTGTGTCCTATCCTACCCGTTTGGCTAATGACCTTCTACCAATAAAGGAAACGGTGGGTGAGAGTGGACACCCATTCAACTGCCATTTTATAAGCAGTTTCCTTATACCCCTCTTATAGGTTGGCTTCGTAAATGAGGCCTACTAATGATAAGATTGACTTTTAAGTTATACATATATAATATATTAGGCTTTTAATTATATATAGTATAAGCGTGAATTTTAATCTTTTAAAATACTTGATGGTTTAATCTATTAATAAATTACTCTCTTAATTCAATTAAACTTAAACCATATGATTATGGATTTAATAATACTCTTTTAATTAAATATTTAATTAGCCATTAATAAAGTCATAAGAATTAATTGAACTATTCAAAACAATCAAGATGCTAAATCAAATTAAAACTATTCAATTAATTTTAAGTTATGAATCTATAAGTTATATTTTTGAAAACATTTCAAATTACTAGGGTTTCTATGAATTCATTGTTTCTTAATTGAGACTTTTAAACTTTTAAAACTTGAGGGTAAGTTTCTTAATTCTTGAAAAACTTTTGAAGTCTATGACTGAAGGAGTTATTTTGTTTTATGAAGATGAGACTTTTCAAGTTCCATAACTTATGGAACTCTTCAAAAACATTAAGATCAATTTAACTAATATTTATTTGTAACTCCTTAAAAAAAATTGATTTCCAAATTTTATGAAAAAATTTGTAACTGCTTAAAAACATTTAGATCAAACTTTAAACTAAAAACAATCATTTCATTTTATCATTTTCTAAATTGATCTAATTCAACTATTCTAGCAAAATCATTCAAATTTTACAAATAATTATGTTTTTCACAAAATTAAGTAATTATATTAAAATATTGGCAATCATCGTGTTATTGGATGGGGATAATCATTACCATATCAACAAAACCAAATTTTATGAACCAAAACATTTTGTGGTAATGAGTGTAATCCAAAAAAGGCCAAAATCATCCAACTCATCGAGTCCAATAGTGGAATCGTCGAGTTCATGCTGACATAAACATTTTTTTCATTTTTCTTCAACTTTGAACAATTACCTGTGCATGAGTATAATAGAAGACTACCCACGGCTCTAATACCACGGTTGGGTTTTGTAGACTATAACACTCATATGGTGCACATACAACCCTAATAGCTTTGGATCTAAGTTTTCTCTAGTTATAACAATCCAAAAACAAGAGGAGGAATTTTAGAGAGAAGTAAGGAGACATAAAATCGGTTACGGTTCTCCTAGACTCATAGGGGCGATTTTAGCAAGCTAGGGATTATATTTATAGTTTAGAATCCTTAAGGTTTAAACTTGTAAAACATAATTCACTTACGCTTTTAATCCAATAACTTATTAGCCTTATGCACTAACCCTTCATGGATCCTCATAAAGATTTAGTCCATTTCTAATCAACATTGATCATTAGCCCAAATTATAAATATTACTTATTTACCTAATCAGACCCTGCAAATTTAGTTAGTCTCTTTTGATCAATAAATTAATTGTTGATCAATACTAATTAAATAATATGATTTTTCAATTAATATATTATACTTATAGTATATTAATAAATCACAAATAACCTCTCTCTCAAATATCCATCCTATCAAATTATTCCAGAGTATTACAACCTAAATGGACCATGCTGTATCGGGTCAAGTGCATACCAATTATAGTTAAGGGCTTAGACACCTAATCGAATAGTATTCATCCATTATCTGTTTAACTTCATCAATAGGTAATCTCTATGTTTCTGCTAACTCACTCAGATCAAAACTGAGCTTGCTTTTCTTTTGAGGAAGGGCTGAAGTGTCACCAGGTGCAGAGGAACTTCTAGCTTCAGAGTTAAAACCTCCTATGGAGAAGGAAGCCTTTTTTTTCTTTGATTAAGTTAGATAACATCGTAAGAATCAATTTCACTATTTGTTCCTTGAGGAACCTCTTGAGCGAACTCCCCCTCAAAACAAGAATCCGAATAGATAACGTTTATTGGAACAACATAAATGTCACACCCCAAAACCGAGAACGTCGGAAACGTTCTGGGGCGGAGGACGTCATGTAATGTATCACAACAATGCAAAGTAGTAAACAAGCAACAACATCATCCATTGCATTAATAGTATAATTTTAAGTACATGTGAGTTCTTTCATAGTATATATCTACATAATGAATATTCAAAATAAAAGACGAGTCTTGAGTGCTCCGTCTTCACAAAACCTGGTCGTCGTACCTGTCTTATTTGTGACCTGAGAATACAAGTTATTTTGAAAGTGAGTATCAGCAATAAAGCTGGTGAATTGATAAGTATTTATGTGACTTTGATTTGTAAAACTGTAAAGAAATACCTGTAAATGTTTGAAGGAAAGTTTGTTCCAATGAACATGTTTGTAAGTAATTGTATATGTTTGAAAACCCTAGAAAATCCCATATTTCCTACTAGTATAAAAAGTAGCCTTCTACCAAGACCCGACTATTTTGAATGTTTGCTTTTAGAAATCCAATATTTGACCATAAGTGGGTGGTAGTGTAAAAGTCCCAAAACTGAGATGCAATAGTATTTTTCATGTCTAAAATAGTAGATTTGTATATGTAATAAATCGTTAAGGCAATTGATAACCCCGTAAATCAACGTGTTCTTAATACTCCATGTGAGCTTTATAACCATACTAATGACCCAGACTGCCTGTAACAACGTTCTTCAGGAGTTGGAAAGTTATGACGTTTGTCACCCTAGGCCTGCTGGCCTAGCTGTAGCTAACAACATAGGTGTGGGATTGTCGATCTCGTATAGATCTATACACAAGTATCACGCTCCACCTAC
Organism: Lactuca saligna; assembly: GCF_052625555.1. Taxonomy (NCBI): domain Eukaryota; kingdom Viridiplantae; phylum Streptophyta; class Magnoliopsida; order Asterales; family Asteraceae; genus Lactuca; species Lactuca saligna. The sequence goes on from NC_136421.1 coordinate 8,342,078, forward strand.
AAGGGATTATGCTATATAATACAAGACCTAAAATGCATACTCGAAAGTACATGAAATGTCTCACAAAATTTAGTATAAAAAAGATTTACATATTAAAATGTCAATTTGTTCTTGTATATGAAAATATTTCTTGGATATAGTACTTGAAGTATGTAAAATTTCATGAATAGCTAATAAACTATCTATGGAATCGTATCTCTTCATATAGTATGTAATGTGTTTGTATTTCATATAGTATGTAATGTATGAGTATAGACTCATGAATGAACTGACTCTTGTGTGATTCCTTATATTTGGAATAGTAAGTAGTATCTCCTAACTATACCTATTATGGTTACTAGTATTGTACGTGTATAACCGAAGTATGCCTTTTCTACCCGAAGGTACTGAACCAACTGACGGAACTTTTATGTCTATGTATGTATACATGACATATATATATATATATATATATATATATATATATATATATATATATATAACTAATATTTAGACAAAATTCGGATGAATAACCGATGCCCTAAGGCCACATCCTAACGAGGAAAATGAAATAAAGCAAGCTAGCCGTCCTAAGTCCTTTAAACATTACTTATATAACTATGCATATATGGGCATGCATTCTACAATATAAAAGTATAAAAGAAGTTTTGTAATACCTTTGAAAAGATTAATAACGAATAAATGATGACTTGATGTCAGTTTATAAAATGATTTGAAAGTAGTTTGTTTGATAGGAATAGTTTAAAATATAGGAAATTCTTTGTTTGAAACACAATCGTAACAGGGTTTGAAAGGAAACAGACAGTATGTAAGACATATTGATAAAGAATTTTAGCATGTATAAATGCTTGATAAAGACATTTGAAGTAATATGTTTGGTAAAACAGCTAAACGTGTAGTAAATCCATTTTTATACTAGTTACAAAACCCATATGCTTGATTTATTTAACAAGTATAGCAAAAGATTGATGTTTTTCGCACGAGGATAATCGTATGTTTACTTGTATCCCCCCCCCCCCTTAAAAGTGTATAAAAGCATTTATAAAGTATGTGAAAATATAGTTGTAGGGGTATGAACTCACATGATAGATTGAAGAAAGCGAGACGAAAAACCGAGCAGAACTTCTACTCGAGAAAGCGGATTTCTCGGGATTCTCGAGAATCTCAGGAGCGTAAAACTTCCTTCCTAACTTGGATATGAAAACCAAGACTTCGAGATTGCTTCGAGGGTTTAACTCAAAGCTTCGGCACTAGAAAGAGAAGAATTGAGCAGAAATGGCCAGCACCCTCGCATCCGTTTTATAAGGGCTGAAAGCCTCGCGTACGTGGGGCGTACTAGCGAGGGTACGATGGGCGTACGCAACGTCCTCGCTTACCGCATCCTTGGACGAAGAATCGAAGTGACATGGACGAACCATAGCCTATCATCCGAGTACGCTGGGCGTATGAGGGTACACTGGGCGTAAATCGTCTCGGTGTGTGTGCCACGGACTCGTAAAATCCATAACTTTCGCATAGGAGCTCCGATTTTGACGTTCTTTATATCCACGCGAAGGTGAGAAAATACTCTACAACTTTCACTTAGACTTTTTCGGCTAATTTTAACTTTACATTTTAATTATTTAATTTTAATAGGCCGGGACACAAAAAGTCCGTTTAAATTCCATAACTTCTTCACCCGATGTCCGTTTCGGTCAGACTTTTTACCGTTGTGCTACCATTGATGAGATCTTCGATTTTCATTTAGGTTGTGTCGGCCATAAATCACTCGATCACTGTTTCGAGTTTTTAGCCATCTACTGCCACTTCGGAACATAGAAAAATCATAACTTCCTCTTACCAAGTCAGATTTTGACGTTCTTTTTATGCATGCTCACGATTTAACGAAATCTACGACATTCATTTAGACACCTAAGGCTAAAAATTATTGTATTGAAACTTTACGTTTTACGTCTATCAGCATTGTTGTTTTTTGCTGCGAATCTTAGAGTGGTCATAACTTCTTCGTTATAACTCGGATTTTAGTGTTCTTTATATGTACAAAGACCTTGATATGATTCCTACCACTTTATTTAAACCAAATAAGATTTTAGGAAAGTTAAATTTTGACCTAAATTTGACTGTGGTTACATTATATTATCTCGAAATGTCGGGTTGTCACAATAAACGAGAGCTTGGTTCATGAAAGCATGAGCCAGATACCCTTCATAGTCATCACTGTATGATTAGTCACCTCTTACAACCCAAAACTTTTATCCTGTACAATTGGTCAATTATATCAAAAATAAACTCGATTACGTCACCTTTTAACGCCGTTTAAGTGTTCTAAGCTTGAGTATCGCCAGGAGTGAGATTAGGAACGAGTCAACAAGTCGTATAGGGTCAAAACCGGGCCATACACCCTCTTGGGAGGTGTGTACGCATGCACACAGGTGTGCGGCCGCACACCCACCTGCCAGATGCACACTCACCCCTATATATAGAGGGTGACCCCCTTCACTCAATCTTTTCTTTGGCTGGACTCTACTTTCTCTATCTATTTTCTCACTTTAGAATCTTCATCTAAGAACACTCCAAAGGCCTCAAAAACATGAAGTACTCCATCATTTAACTTGTCATACTGGTAAGACACCTTGATCTAAGCATAAACTCTTCATGTTCTTCATCCTTTGAAGGTGTATGACCGCACACCTTCATAAGGTGGCTGTACACACCGTTAAGACCCTCCAAAGTGAGAGTTTGGCCCCCTATCTTCTAGTTGGACTTGGTTTGAGGCTTAAAACACCTGAAAATCAACTTTTGTAGCATAAATGAAGAGTGTACGACTGCACACCCCTGTGTACGGACACAAACACTCTCTGTACGGCCGCACACTCCTGTGTATAGCCGCACACACACCCTCGCCGCACACTCTGGCCGCACACACAAAACCCTTGATTTTGTGGCCATACACCTGCCTCATTGGATCATTTATGGCTCCGACAATTAGTTCAAGCATTTCCAGGTCCATAAGGTCGTTTCACATCATGTTTAGTCATGGAATACCCTAATCTAATACATATATGTGTTACTATATGATAATAGGGACCACTTGCATACGAAACATCAGTTGAAACTCATCACTCACACCTAGCGTGCACTTAAATCCTACGTTAAACTTTGAGTTCATACCCTTACGCTTTTACTGATTTTTAAAATGTTTTCAAGGGGGAATACAAGCTAAACATAATGGTTTTCACAAGTTAAAAACTGATGCAATTACAACAGTTTTACATCAAACATTTAGATATTTTATCCCTTTTGTAATATGTGGAGCATAAGGGATATTTTTCTAAACTTAATTGCATAGTTTACAGAACAGTACATGAACGTAACAAACCATTCAAATTATAATAGTTATAGTTTGGGATTTCATTACCAGTCTTACAGATTCAAACTACATACAGAGTCAAACATATAAACTATGACAGATTTAGTTTGTCCATTATTACATTTAGATAAGAAGAGTATCTTACTAAATAATTATTTTTTGTATACATATTTATACTCTACGCCTTATACAAACGATTTCGAACATGAGTATCACAGAACAACACGTAAATTAGTTAATACACGATTGTGAGACATATCTTTGTTATGCCCCTCGGGGTACCAGTAAATCCTCACCTTTAGTATAAATAGAGTCTCCTGGAGGGATAACGTGAAATTTGTGAATGGATCTATTCAATACCGACAATCCCACACCTGAACTGTTAGCCACAGTTAAGCGGGCATGCCTGGGGTGACAAATTTTGTAATCGTACGATGCCTGAAGAAACGTCAAGGAGGTCATCAGTCATATTAGTATGGTTATACGAACTCAAAATAGTATCAACTAACCTTTGTTTACGTGATTTCTTTCTTCTATAGTTTTATTTTAATTAGTAAAACTACGTATCTACTTACTGGAGGGTATTCTAGGGACACAACCTTTAGTTTTATTTTAAGTAATAAAACTATTATACATACTGGTGGTAGCCAGGGTTTTCTAACAAATTATACACTACGTACTGGTTGTAGCCAGGGTTTTCGAACAGACATACACTACATACTAGTGGTTTCCAGGGTTTTCAAAATAGAACATACTTTTTATAGTGTAATCAAAAAACATGTTAGAAAATATTGGATTTTCATGGAAAGCATGCATACATAGTTCAAAGCTTGATAACAATGGTTTTCGATACAAACGACATTTTTCTTATAATGAAAAGAAACCATTTGTACAAATTCAGCAACTACTTTTCAGTACAAAAACATGATTATGAACTCACAAACTTTATGCTGATACATTTTCAAAACCGCTTGTATTCTCAGGACAACGTTAGACAGGTACCTTGCCAGCTTTTGGAGAAGACGGAGCATTTTTGGAGTCTTGTATTTATCTTTTGTTTATACTGATGTATACAAACTATGTTTTCAAACATATGTAAATATTCATATTGTAATTTAATGCTTATGTTTACTTGGATTGATATGATACGATTGTTGTGATACTACGCATGACGTCACCCGCCCCCGGATGTTTCTACTGTTGTTTTATAATGGTTCAGGGGTGTGACATCACTATTGTCTCGAACAACATATGGAATACACTTATCAGAAGGAACATCATCATCATGAGTATCAACAACATCAATCGACTCTAGAGGATTAGCTTTAGCTTCACTCCTTTCAGTCATCTCAGGTTGAGATGTAATAACCATTTGTATTAGCCAAGGACCCTCTTAATAATTTTCCCCCTTTTTGGCAGCATCAGGTTGGGGAAAGAGTTAGGAGGAGGGGAAGGAGTTTTTGGAGGAGGATGTGACGGTAGAGGAGGTGGTGGAGGAAGGTTTGTCGATGGATGAGGAGGTGGAGGAGGGTTATCGCCTAGAGAGTTCGGTGGATTATCATCAACAACCATATCATCATCATCTTCATCATCCTAGGCCATAAATCTCTTCATTGTAGCCACATTCCTTTCAACTTTAGTAAATCTTTTATTCATTGACTTAGTTAATTACACAGTTAAGGATAGTTGGGAATGAACACCAGTTTCAAAGTTGGAGCTAGATTCTCCTTGGTTACCTTGATGAAGAACATCAACAGTAATGGGTGAAGGTGTATGAGGAACTGTTTCAGCTTGATGGATTGTATTAGCTTAAGGAGATGGAGATGGTATGGTAGAAAGTTCATTCTGAATTATAGGCTCGGTAGTATCTCTAATGAGGGGGGTTGATACATGATGTTTAGTGTCATCAGTAGGGGAAGCAGATGAAAAACGTATGTGCTTATTTTTCCTTGGAAGAGAGTTCATATTCTGAGTTAAGTCTTCTCCCATATCAGCTGCTGAATTATTTTCATCTTTATCAGTATCTTCTTCCTTATCGGCTCCTTTTTGATGTCCAGCTTCTGAATTCTTATTATCATTATCTTCATCATCATCATCATCATCATCATCATCATCATCATCATCATTTTCATCATCCTCTCCAATGTCTAAGGATTCAACCATATAGGGATTTTAACTCCACTTTCACATTCTTGCAATAATAGACATCGCATCAATAGATGCACCAACATTGATGATTTTCGATGAAAGGGAAGGAATAGGAATGATGATCTCATGACTTTCAGCATAGCCAATGAAGGGTTTTGAGCATTCTAACACTCATATGGTGTACATGCAACCCTAGAAACCTTGGATCTATGTTTTCTCTAATATACATGTAAGTTTGATTTTTCCAAGGTTCTTATTCTAACTAGCATGGCATGGAGTACTTGTAATATAAAAATTAGTAGAATGACATACCTTTGTTGTTGCTTGGATTCCTAAAGACTTTGTGTGCCTAGCACCCAAAATGTGATGCCTCAAATGTTTCACACAAGACCACAAAACCTGGAATAACTTGAGAGATGAACACTTTGATCACAAATTCAGCTAGCCCTCACACTTATCGTCTTAGTGCCAATTTTTCTTCATATTAGGTTCCTAATATAACATGTCACATGTAGGGTTACACCATGTAAACCCTAATCCGCATGACTTTTCATATTCCCCATGATCCATGGGTTTATAACCTCCATGGAGCATCCATGGAGCACCCAATGGGTCCTAGCCTAATCTAGTGAATCATGGACCTTAACCCACTATATAACAAATGAAAGATTTACATAATCGATATATTTAATTAGTCTCTTTTGATCACAAATTCAATTCCAAATTAATTCTTGATCAATACTAATTAAACAATATGATTTCATACTAACATATAAGAATATATTAACAAATCATAAATGTCCTTATTCTCATTCTGTCAATCCAAAGGTTGAGATGCCATTCAACCTAAATGGAAGATGCCAAGTCGGGTCAAGTACATACCAAATATATTTATGGACTTAGAAACCTTATCCAACAGTCTCACACTTGGAAACCTTATCCAACAATCTCACACTTGGATAAGTCTAATAACTATAGTTACAGGTATGACTTCAGGAACCGACCAGAAATCATTTCTTTTTCAATGTCTCGCGGAACTTAGAAGATGATGATGCGGCATTTAATATAAGTGATCATATAATCCTCTGTTCTAGATATCATCCAGAAAAATACATGGATCAATGTCGTACTTATTGTCCAACAGTGTGTTTCCCGATTTCCGATTTGTTTGACCTAGAACTAAACTGAACACATCAATTTGGTTCTGAACAGCCTAACACATACGTCGAAACAAAATCATCAAGGGGCCCATATATCGCTTTTAATCCTCCAAGGACTAAAAGGAACAGATAAACTTCGAATCATATGCTTGTACTAACTATTTGTTGAGTCATACACAAAAGCACGTTTTATAACATCAATTTACTGATGCATTTTCGTGCAATCAATGCATAACCAACTCATAATCAACAGCATATATCTCCAGGTTTGAAGACTTATATGATATTATTGTCTCATGATCACTCGAGATAAATTGTGTAACATCTAGGATTTCGGGTATGTTAGTTTGTGTTTCAAATTTTGAGGATTTAAGAGGTACTCGACATGTCGAGATTCTGACTTGCCGAGTCACATCGAGTTGATTGCGGGTATTTAATGAGAGGACTCGACGAGTCCAAGTATGGACTCGCCGACTAGGTGCTGGGTAGAGGAAACCCTAAGTTCTGGGGTTGGAGCCTATTTAAAGGAACTTATGGCCTTGGATGTGCCTCATATCTCCTGTGAGAAACCCTAAACCGCAAGTGGAGTCAAGGGAGAGTTCTTATGGTGAAATCAAGTATTTTGGTGTGATTTTGCAAAGGAAGAGAAGGGATTCAGCTAGAAGTACCAAAGGAGGATGTCATTCTGAGACATTCAAACAAGGATCTCCACTATGAGGTAGTAATTCGACCCTTTCTTCTGTTTTGTGAAGAATCATTGAATTTAGGGTTTTCTTTACCCTTTCTTGGATAGTATATAATGCATATGAGGTCCCAATGTGTAATAAGTATTAGATTTCGACATTAAGAGGTCCAGAGAGTCCCAATCTTCCAGCTTTATGTAGTTCCATTGGAGTTATGAATCTAGGATGCCATTTTTAGAGATATTTCACCATATAGAGCTATATGTATGTTGCATGTGTATAAAGTCTGGACCTTCATGCGACTATTGGGTGTTAGGAGGTCAGATCTATATGTTGGGGAAATAGATCTGACCTCAGAAGGTCATTTGCGTATGACTATGGAGGAAACTCTCCGAATCCATAAGAGGACTTGACGAGTTGAGTGGGGTTGTCCCGCGATTCGTGACCAATGGTAACTCGCCGAGTGAAAGGTTAACTCGATGAGTCGGGTGAGACCTTAATAGGATCTCGAGGACAAGCATGGACTCGCCGAGTCACCAAAGTGCACTCGACGAGTCTTGTCAAATTTTGATGTTTGACTAGATTTCACTTCAGTTGACCTTTGGGTTTTGGTCATATTGATTCAAGAGAGATCAGGGAGGGGTACAATGGTCTTTTACCCATTCTATAGAGATGAGGTCAAGAAAAAGTATTAATTTGAGAATTTTTCCTTATGTGTTGGGCGGAGGCTCGATCGAGGTTATCAAGCCAGAAGGTTTACTAGACATCATGAGAGGTGAGTCTTCTCACTACACCTTACCTAGAGTGGTAACTATGTGTCTTATATGTTATGCAGCGTATGTGATATGTTTTGCTATGTGATATGTGTGTTCTATGCTATGTTATGAGTACTATGATATCGACCTGAAGGTCAACAGTGTATGGACCGGAAGGTCAAGATGATGAGGATCAGAAGGTCATACGAGTAGGGCCAAAAGGTCTACCAGAGTTGGGACAGAAGTCCCATGAGACACATGGATCGAAAGATCCCATGGAGCTATGGCCTTGAGTGATGTATGTGCTGTATGTGGTATTTTGGGGAACTTACTAAGAATTTATGCTTAGAGTGTTATGTGTCATGTGTTTCAATTACTAGCGGTGATCGTGGGAAGGCGCCGACATGATCTGTACACACTGGCAGATGATTTATTTTATGATCTTGGGATATGTTTTATCATGATGGCATTTGTTAAATTTTAGATTTGATTATATTGAATTAGTTTTATGTTATTTGAAAAATGAAAAGCTGTTTTGAAAAATCACGTTGTTACAAGTTGGTATTAGAGCCTTGATTTGAGGGATTTGGATGCACCTTCAGACGTATCTGAACTCAAACTGAGAATTTGAGAAGGTTTTGATACAAGAGACAATTTTTCCAAAAAGTAAAAGAATTTGAGAAAGTGGAATGAAGCAGTGTCTACGATCAGTCAGCACCCGAACGGTGATTTCCCAAAATACCCTTACGTTATGTGTTATGAGATATGATATGATATGCTATGTATGCTAGAGAGGGATAGGTAATCATATTAGGAATAGAGTGGCCTGATTTATGATCCCTTAGCATAGGAGATTTCTGCTGCTATGAGATGCTTAATAGTGAGTAGGTAGCAGTGAGAAACTTATGAGGGGCCAACCGAAGTTTAGCCGATGCTTAGAGAGAAATAAAGTACTTGTGATCTAGGATCCTAGGTGGAGGACATGGAATGAATGTTGATGTGGTGTTGAAAGTAGTATAGGACCCTCGCTACTGGAAGCACCAGATCAATGCGACGTCCAAGTAAGAATCCTTAGGGTACCAAGTAACAAGTAGGATTGGGTGATCGAGTGCGAGCATACTCGATCAAGTCTCTGGTATCCTTGTGTTGTAGAGACATCATGGTGAGTACATGTCACACCAGAGAACAACAAGGATAAGGATGATGAGATTCGCAAGATGAGTCACGATGAGGTGGGCCTCTGACGTTGAGCGATGTTTCTACACATGTTCCTGTTCAGAACATTTGAGGGTACAGTTCGTGATGAACCAGGTCCTCTTGGGAGCGAAAGACTAGTGGAAGTTTGTGTTGGAAGACTTCACTCCTTCAGAGATTGTAGTGGTGACCTGGAAGATGTTCACCACCATGTTTCGAGATGATTAGGTGTCACAACCAGGAATTTTGATGTTTTGTAACAACAACAATTATACCAAATCTAAAACAACAATGTGAAAGCATGTATGATGCTTATTCAATAACAACAAAACTTCAATCAACCACCTTATACAAGCACTACAAATGGTGAACAAAGAATTGGAAACCCTAGAAATCCATGTTTAAGTCCATTTTGGACTAGGATTTCCTTATTGGGCCCAGTGGGCCTATAAGCTTCCAATTTGACTATCTTGGACTTAGAACTCTTATATAGGCTCTAATATGGACCCACTTTCATTTATTTTAACATTTTGGGCCATATTGGGCCTAGAATGAACTTAAATACCCAAATGGACCTTATTGGGTCGCAACCAATTTATATAGCCCTAATGGGTCATAAAAATCATTCCTAGATTTATTTGGGCCGAAAATTACATAATTAAGTCATAATATGGGCTTAAACACAATAAGCCCAATATTCTTCCTTTCTTTTCTCCTCTTCTTGGCCCAACAACCCAACATGTAAGAGAGTTGACTTTCATTTTCCACCTCTGTATTACCTCTTGGATCTCCATGCAATAACTCAGGTTCCCATGCACACATCACTTCACTCACTCCTCTTCCCCCTATCTCTTTTTTTCCTTCGGCCGAGAGTCTCCTAAACATATACACTTCACAACAAAACTCTCCTCTAAATCACTCAAGACTCGTCCCTTCTTCTTCATCCAAAATCTCGAAATTTTGCTTGTGTTTCAAGAGGATTTCACAATATAATCATCATCCTTTGGTAAGTTTTCACATGTCTAAGTTATAAAACTCCTCTCTCATGTAAGATCACTCATTCTAAACAAGTTTTTGGTGATCATACTCCTAGAAAATTCCTTAAGTTCGAGATCTTCCAAGGAGGCTTGCTAGGATCAAGTTTTCTTCTTTTCTTCCTTCTAAACCAAAAGCAACAAGAAAAGGTGAGCTTCATACCCCTCTCTTTTCGGTTTTCATAAGTTTTATGGGGGAGAATACAAGCAAATTGTGTAGATCTATGTGTATGTGTATGCTATGTATGATTTCATGCATGTATGTGTGATTTTATGTGTTTTTGTGATGAATATGTAATCAAAAGGGAAGATATTTCGAGATTCATACCATAAGAAGGAAAAACAAGCATGATCTAAGTTATACTATACTAAAAAAGTCAAGAATAATAACTCATAAGATTGTGATAAACATATTTCAATATAAAACCCATTTTTGGGCTTAAATTGTCAAATAACAAAAGTTGGGTCAAAAAATGTCATTTACGGTTTCCTTAAGGGTCAAAGGAATCAAAACAGTTACAATAAATGTTTTTATGAATATTATGCACTTCAAAGGACTTAAAATGTAAATATTAGCTTAATAGGCTAATTTTTGGGCTTTTCGGCCCAACAAGTGTAAAGTTGTGAAAATATGACATTTAAAGGGACTGAAATGGTAAACTCTTCAAAACACATTCAGGTTGATAATCGATAGTTATCAAGGTGGTTTGGACTTAAGTGAGTGATAATGGATGACACCTCTAAGGATCGTTCGTATTCTGGAGTTATAACTAGTCATTTTCATGAGTGGTTATCACGACTCACAACCATTAATTAATCCAAAACCATCCGAATAATCAAGGAAGAGTAATAAAAAATCATTCATTGTGGCTTTATATCAATTTGAAAAATCATTGTATTTTATGTATTTGGAAAACATCGGGTTTTCCTAGGAAGTTCAACATTTTCACTTGTACGCTTAATACCAAGTCCTAAGTTATGCATGTCTTTTTTGAAATCATCATGCATATATGTACGGATCTTCACACTTTTTTTTACAAACAATGGTCTTTTCGAAAAATATCGGATATTCTGGGTTGTTCTCGTTCAAACTACACAAAACATTTTTCATATCAAACGTACTTATAAACTCACCAGCATTCCATATGTTGATTGTTTTTCAAAATAACTTGTATTCTCAGGTAACAGGTAAGCCGAGGAATAAGTACCAAGTATGTTAGGGTGTTTTGCTTGTGAAATCTTACAAACAATTTATGTATGGATTTGTAATGTTAAAACAATGTACTTGATGTGAACAATGTCGGTTGTAATATATTGATGCATGGTGATGTTTATGTTATGATTCATGTATATTCATTGTCATGATATTCAATTTAAGTCACACGAGCCCTCGGACGTTTCCGCCTTCTGCTTCGAGGGTGTGATAGGTTGGTATCAGACCTCTGTTTATAGTGAACTACCATATCTAACCACACATTGATATGCAACTATAAACCAAAAAGGGGACAAAGCAACTCTGAAAAAAACAAAACAAATAAAAACACAACGATAAAACACTCCTACTTGTAAGACACAGGAAAAATAACATAGTATCAAACCAAACAAGATAATGTTGACATCTCGGTTAAGCCGGGACTGTTCTTAGTCGTATTAAGGAGTGAATGTAGCCTGATCAACTACATTTCCTCTGAGGTAAAACTATCGCATGCCCAGAGAAACTCATGATAGTAAGTAAACCTAACAACGTACCCCTATATTACCAAAAAGAGAACATCAACTTAACTTATACAATAATTAAAATGTCTTAGGAATAATGTTAGCATGTTTATACAATCTTACAGACAGCATGGCCGGTTCCCATCACCCCGGAGATCCTTATTTCCCTAATCAGTGAAATAACAAATGGTTGGAAGAATCTGAAGAGGAACCCGAGGAGGAGCCTGAAGAGGAACCCTAGGAAGACCTCGAAGAGGAATCCGAAGGGGAACCCGATGATGGACTTGCTGAGCCAGTGGTGGACCAGGAAGAAGAGGAAGCCGAAGCAGGTATCGAGTAGGAGCCCAGTAATGACGAAGATGGTGATTTGGACACAGAGTCCAAAATCATCAACCCCCCTTATCCGGTTAGGGTGCCTGCTTATTGGATGGGCCCCACTGGTCCGCCACCCCCTAGGGTATTGATCTTTGGAGGTGGAGCAGACAGCAGGGACAGCGACCCCTGTTTGGCATGTTACGCGAGGTCTATGACCTGAGGGAAGGAGGACCGGCCGATCGTGCACTTCCGGTCATGGTGAGACGATTGCGGAACAATGGCGACCTAACTCAGAGCACCGCCGATCAGATGCACCAGATGTGGACTAGGGTCGAGCGTGCAGAGCAGGAGACATGATAGGTTATCCGAGAGTTCCACATGAGGCAGGTAAGGTGGGAGTCTCGGCTCCAAGATACGGAACGACAACTGGCTCACCTTCAGGGAGCGTCCACTTCCACAACATTACCCCCTGGCACATCCCACCGTGACTAGGACTAGCTATATCCGTCTTTAGTATTATGTACTATGATCTATGCTATGTACCGTTAACTCTATGTTTAAGTAATTACACTACTCATAGAGTCATGTTGCCGAACTTGCACCACTTATGTATGCTCTTTAGAGCAAATTTTGATGTAACAAAGTACGGATATTATTAATGGAAAATATATGCGTTTGGTTGTGATGTTATTACTTGTTATGTGCTATGCTCTATGTTTAAATGTTGATATGTGAGACTACCTAAATACATGATATAAACCTAGTCATGAGGCCACAAACCCACAAAAACTTGGACACTCAACATCTTTCCGTTTCGTGACAGAAAGATGCCTCGACGACCAGCCCACGGAAACCCTGGACCAACCCCACTTGAAGTCAACTCAGCTGCATTCCAAACAGTTGTATATGCTGCGGTTACTACATAAATTGCACAAATTCACCAAGGGAACAATGGAGGAGTCAATGGGAAAGCGGCTGGAAGTTCAAACAACGAGATAAATCAAGGACCTACCAAGACATGCTCCTACAAGGACTTCACCAACGCCAAGCCACGAACCTTTAATGGCACTGGGGGAGTGTTAACTCTAAAAATATGGATCGAGAAGGTAGAATCGGTGTTCGATATATGAGAATGCCCGGAGGAAATGAAGGTGAAGTTTTCCGCATGCACCTTCGTCGATCAAGCTCTCACTTGGTGGAATGGACACGTAGAAGCGATGACTCTTCCCGTCGCCAACTCTATGTTGTGGGCATAGATGAAACAAATGCTGATGGCCATGTACTGCCCGTGAGGCAAAATCCAGAAGATGGAACAAGAGTTGTGGAATATCACCATCCGAAATTACGATATTGATGCATACATATCAAGGTTTAGCGAACTTTTTTCTGTTCTGCCCTGGCATGATTGCTTCGGAGGGAAAGAAAATCGAATGATTCATCTGGGGACTAACCTCCCCAATCCAAGGAAATGTGATAGCTTCAAATCCTAAAACCTTCAACAGTTCTAAGAGATTGGCCATGAAACTATATGACTACAATAACAAGAAGGGAGAGAAGCCAGTGGGTATTGATGGCAAGAAGGAGAGTGGCAACAAGAAGGGAAAGAATAAAAAGAGAAAGGGGCGACAAGGATTGGAATCGTCCAGGAAATAACAAACAGTGATAGTCAATGCTACAACCACCCAAGCTCCATCCACACCACATGCTCCAGTATCAGCTGCTCCAAGTGCTCCTAGACAATATTCTGGTAATCTCCCTAAGTGCAACAAGTGCGGTCTCCATCATAATGGGGAGTGCAGAGAGATGCATTGCACCAGTTGCAATCGAAAGGGTCACATGGCAAGATATTCCAGGACCTACCCTCCCAGAATCAACAACAAAGAAACAACAACATCAACAACAATAGCAATAGCAATAAAAGCAACACCAACAACATCGGCAACAATGCAGGACAAAGCCACATTTGCTATGGATGTGGAAAGACTGGGCATTTCCATCGAAACTGCCCCAACAACAACAACCCTGGGAAGGGAGGAATAGGAAGAGTACTGACCATGGGTCAGGGAGAAGCAGTTTAGGACCCCACTGTTGTCACCGGTACGTTTCTCCTAAACCGCACTTATGCATGCATCTTATTCGATACCGGAGCAGAGCGAAGTTTTGTGAGCAATAAATTTAAACACTTGTTAAAACAACAACCCCAGAAGCTCGATGAAACCTTTATGGTGGAAATGGTCAACGGGAAAATAGAATCCACTAGGTAAATCTATATCGGATGTAACCTAACCTTGGACCAACATGTCTTTCAAATAAACTTAATGCCTATTTCCATTAGGAGTTTTGATGTGATTGTTGGCATGGATTGGTTAAGCCCCCACCATGCCGAAGTTATGTGTCACGAGAAGGCCGTTCGCCTTCACCTTCCAAATCGTGAAACCCTTGTTATATACGAAGCCAAACCTAGCACGAACCTTCGTGTCATCTCGTGCATTAAGGCACAGAAGTATCTGCGAAGGAAAGACTTGACGTTCCTGGCTCATATAGTAGACAAATCCAAGGAAGAGGTCAATGTTCGAGACATCCCAGTAGCTTGCGAGTTCCCGGATGTCTTGCTTGATGATCTTCCAAGGCTACCCCCAGAAAGACAAATAGAATTTCGAATTGACCTTGTGCCGGGAGCCACTCCCATCACTAAATCGCCTTATTGATTAGCTCCTGTGGAGATGCAAGAATTGTCCAATCAACTCAGCGAACTTTTGGAAAAAGGATTCATCCGACCCAGTTTCTCACCATGGGGAGCTCCAGTTCTCTTTGTCAAGAAGAAATACGGATCCTTTAGGATGTGTGTTAACTACAGGGAAATAAATAAGCTCACCATCAAAATCGCTATCCACTCCCACGAATCGAAAATCTATTCGACCAACTTCAAGGCGCAAGTTATTTCTCTAAAATAGATCTGCGATCTGGGTACCATTAACTCAAGGTCCGGGAAGAGGATATCCCCAAAAACTCTTTCCGAACTCGTTATGGACATTATGAATTTGTTGTAATGTCGTTCGGTCTAACGAATGCCCCTGCCGCATTCATGGACCTAATGAATCGAATATGTCAACCATTCCTCGACAACTCTGTCATTGTTTTTATTAACGACATTCTAGTTTACTCTCGAAGCAAAGAAGAGCATGGCCAACATCTCCGACAAATCCTGGAAACCCTCCGAACCAAAGAGCTATACGCAAAGCTCTCTAAGTGTGAGTTCTGGCTTCGTAGTGTGAACTTTTTGGGTCATGTTGTTAGCCAATAAGGAATACACGTGGATCCTTCAATGGTCAAAGCCATCGAAAGATGGGCAGTCCCACCAACACCCACAGAAGTTTGTCACTTCCTAGGTCTAGCAGGTAATTACAGGAGGTTCATTTAAAACTTCTATAAGACCGCCAAGCCACTTACCATGCTTACACAAAAGGGTGTTCCCTTCGAATGGTCAGATAAGCAAGAAGTTACATTCCAAACTTTGAAGAAAGCACTCTGCAGTGCACCGGTACTATCACTACCAGAGGGAACAAAAGATTTTGTAGTTTACTATGACGCATCAAATCAAGGTTTAGGTTGCATACTTATACAGTGTGGGAAGGTCATAACTTGTGCATCACGACAACTAAAGACACACGAAGTGAATTATACAACCCACGATCTGGAGTTGGGAGCTGTGGTCTTCGCCTTGAAAATCTGGAGGCACTACCTTTACGGTACAAAGTGCACCATTTTTACGGACCACAAGAGCCTCCATCATATCCTAAATCAAAAAGAGTTGAACATGAGGCAACGAAGATGGGTTGAATTACTAAATGATTATGAGTGTGAAATCAAGTACCATCTACGCAAGGATAACGTGGTAGATGATGCCTTGAGTCGGAAAGAATACTCGAATCGTCGTGTGAAAACACTCTTGATAACCATCGAATCCCACTTGACCTCGCAAATCATAACAGATCAGTCAGATGCCATGAAGGTAGAAAACAGAACGAGCGAAGCATTACGTGGAATGGAAAAGAATCTCGAAGTGAAAGAGGGCAACGCATATTAGCAAATGCCTTACTTGCACGATATTCCATCCATCCGGGTAGTCATGAATGAAGCCCACAAGACACGATATTCCATCCATCCGGGTTCAAACAAAATGTACTTGGATATTAAGCAACACTATTGGTGGCCTAACATGAAGGCAGAGATTGCCACCTATCTTAGCAAATGCCTTACTTGCACTAAAGTAAAGGTGGAATATCAGAAGCCCTCGGTATTATTAAAGAAACCAATAATTCCCGAGTGGAAATGGGAGAGGATTACTATGGACTTTGTGACCAAATTACCCAAGTCATCAGATGGATTGGACACCATATGGGTAATAGTCGACAGATTGACGAAATCCACTCATTTCCTGCCAATAAAAGAATCCTACAAGATGGAGAGGTTGATGAGGATATACATCAAGGAAATTGTGAGACTCCACGGAGTGCCAGTGTCTATCATCTCAGATAGAGATAGTAGATTCACTTCGCGTTTTTGGCAATCACTTCAAAACGCTCTAGGAACACATCTCGATATAAGCATTGCTTATCATCCACAAATGAATGGTCAAAGCAAATGAACCATTCAGACACTTGAAGACATGCTTTGTGCATGTGTGATAGACTTTGGGAAGTCATGGGATACCCACTTACCCTTAGTCGAATTCTCATACAACAATAGTTACCACACGAGCATCAAAGTTGCTCCTTTCGAGGTGTTGTATGGGCGTAAATGTAGATCATCGTTGTGTTGGGATGAGGTAGGTGACACCCAGCTAGCGAAAGAACTAACATCAGACAAGATGTTAATGGGACCATAGATCATACGTGAAACAACGGAAAAGATAGTTCAAATCAGAGCTTGACTACAACCATCACGCGACCGACAGAAGAGTTACCCTGATAAACGGTGAAAGCCCTTGGAGTTTCAAGTCAGAGATTTGGTGTTGTTAAAATTCTTTCCCTAGAAAGGGGTTATTCGTTTTGGAAGGCGGGGAAAATTAAATCCACGATACATTGGACCTTTTGAGATTCTTGCCCGAATTAGTCCAGCGGCGTTTAGACTGCATCTACCTGCTAAGCTCAGCAGTGTACACCCCGTATTCCATGTTTCCAATCTAAAGAAATGCTTCTCCGACGAAACCCTCTTCATTCCTTTAGAAGAAATCAAAATCAACGAGAATCTCATGTTCGTCGAAGAACCAGTCAAAATCATGGACAGGGAGGTGAAGCGTACTATGCAAAGTTGCATTCCGATTGTGAAGGTACGGTGGAATGCAAAGCATGGGCTAAAATTCACATGGGAATGCGAAGATCATATGAAGCAGAAGTACTTTCACCTATTCTCACATTATCAAATCTAGCTTTCAAAAGAATTTCGGGATGAAACTCCCTCTAACGGGGGGATGATGTCGCAACCAGGAATTTTGTTGTTTTGTAACAACAATAATTATACCAACTGTAAACCAACAATGTGAAAGCATGTATGATGCTTATTCAATAACAACAAAACTTCAATCAAACGCTTTATACAAGCACTGCAAATATTCAACAAAGAACTGGAAACCTTAGAAATCCTTGTTTAAGTCCATTTTGGACTAGGATTTCCTTATTGGGCCCAATGGGGGAGAATACAAGCAAAATGTGTAGATCTATGTGTATGTGTGTGCTATGTATGATTTCATGCATGTATGTGTGATTTTAGGTGTTTTGTGATGAATATGTAATCAAAAGGAAAGATATTTCGAGATTCATACCATAAGAAGGAAAAATAAGCATGATCTAAGTTATATTATACTAAAAAAGTCAAGAATAATAAATCATAAGATTGTGATAAACATATTTCAACATAACACCCATTTTTCGGCTTAAATTGTCAAATAACAAAAGTTGGGTCAAAAATTGTCATTTACAGTCTCCTTAAGGGTCAAAGGAGTCAAAACAGTTACAATAAATGTTTTTATGAATATTATGCACTTCAAATGACTTAAAATGTAAATATTAGCTTAATGGGCTAATTTTTTGGCTTTTCGGCCCTACAAGCCCAAAGTTGCGAAAATATGACATTTAAAGTGGCTGAAATGGTAAAGTCTTCAAAAAAGGGGATAACAAGTTTAACAAAACTATTTCAAGGGTATAAAATCTCTTTCTTTTCCAAAACGGATCAAAAATGTTAAGTTTTTGGATTTTTGGCCAAAATTGATAAACTGGCAAATGTTTAGGTTTTAAACCGAAAAACACTTTTCTGGAAGGACTGAAACTGCCAAATAATAAACTTTCAGCTAAAAACATCATTTGAACAAGTGTATGATGTAAAAGTGTCAAGAAAAGATCTCAACGGTTTAAAATGTCTTTTCTTTCATATAAAGGACTAAAATTGTTATTTTTACAAAAGAAAGGGGTTGAAAAGGTTAACCCACTATTTTTTAAACCAATTATTTTATTTCTAATATATTGAGTCAAAAATGCAAAACTACGACGTACAAAAATGGAAAGACAAATACACGCATAACTCCAAGTATCGTTATAAACAAATCGATCGATCTCGAGTCGATACCAAAAATAACTATCGTTCAATCAAACCCACCAACAATCGTACAATGCCTAAGACAAGTAAACATTCCAAAAACCTTGGACATAAAGCCTCCAATTATGCTTGTTTGATCTTGAATTCCATAAACATGATCTTTGGGCCCAAGGGGGTAATGGTTAAATGTTATCGGGCCTTCTATGACCCAATTTCATATTAAGGGACCTCCAATGCCTTTTAAGTGCTATTATGCCTTAAGGACCCATTAGTATTTCCAGTAAGGTCAAAGTAATCAAATGCGAGATGGGCCAATGTGTCTTTCGCATCCCCGATAGCCTAAAGTAAACTCACGGAAGTAGCAAGACTTTGTACTCCTCTTTTCCTCATTCTCTAGGCTTATGAGTAATCAAAGTAAATTCACGGAAGTAGCAGGATTTTGTACTCCTCTTTTCCTCATTTGCTAGGCTTATGGGTAATCAAAGTAAACAGATTCAGGTTGATAATCGATAGTGATCAAGGTGGTTTGGACTTAAGTGAGTGATAATGGACGACACCTTTAAGGATCGTTCGTAGTCTGGAGTCATAACTAGTCATTGTAATGAGTGGTTATAACGACTCACAACCATTAATTAATCCAAAACCATCCGAGTAATCAAGGAAGAGTAATCAAAAATCATTCATTGTGGTGGTATATCAATTTGAGAAATCACTGTATTTTACGTATTTGGAAAACATCGAGTTTTCCTGGGAAGTTCAACATTTTCACTTGTACGCTTAATACCAAGTCCTACAATTATACATGTCTTTTTTGAAATCATCATGCATATATGTAAGGATCTTCACACTTTTTTTTTACAAACAATGGTCTTTTCAGAAAATATCGGATTTTTTGGGTTGTTCTAGTTCAAACTACACAAAACATTTTTCATATAACATACTTATAAACTCACCAGCATTCAGTATGTTGACCGTTTTTCAAAATAACCTGTATTCTCAGGTAACAGGTAAGCCGGGGAATAAGTACCAAGTATGTTAGGGTGTTTTGCTTATGAAAACTATCAAACAATTTATGAATGGATTTGTAATGTTAAAACAATGTACTTGATGTAAATAATGTTGTGACAACCCGAAATTTCCATTCTGAACAAACCATATCAATTCAATAGAAGTTAGAACAGTTAAATTGAATCTCCAGACTTTTGGGTATAAGTTTGAGTATTTCAAGGTTTACACTTAAGGAGATATCAGGAGAGTGGATGCACTAAGGTTTTGTGCAACTCTGTTATTCCAAAACTCTATGATATTAGAGTTCATTTCGTGAATAAAATATTTTCTGCCAAAAATCCCAGGACTATATATAGGATTCTGAACCATATTTATTCATTAGTTACATTTCCAACTAGAGAAAAGCCGAATTCTCTCTCACGAATCTTCGGGTTTTCAACCCAAATCGTGAGTACTTCTATCTAGTTGTATTATATAGCTTAGATTGTGCCTAATAACATCAAAATCATAACAAAACAGCAAGATTTGATAGTTTACCGCCCAAGAACACTTGGGGAGTAAACTCTTTTATAAAGGCCAAATGGTGCCTAGTCCCTTCCTTAAGCAATGAAACTAGTTTGGACTTGTACACTAATGATTTTAAGGCTAGAAAACAACCTCAAAAAACCAAGTAAATGGTGTTCACGGCCCAAGATCTTCTTGGACCGTGAACACTAAATTTAGGGCCAAAGAGTGCCAAATGTCCCTCCAAACTTTGGAACTAAAATTAGAGACTAACCATGGCTTGTTTCGACATCAAAAACATTAAGAATCATGTAGTGATCATTTTTCCCGGGGTATAAGTTTATTTAATTCTCGAGTTTTATTTGGGCTATAATAGATTTAGTTGAAAGTGGGCCTTTTGTTGGACCAAGATGTGTTCTGCCCATAAGTCGTACGCGGGGCGTAATGGGTTTAATGAATCGCGTGGCGGAGGGGCGTACGCGCAGTGTACCATAGGGTATGCCAAGCGTACACGGCCAGGGGGAAAACCCAAATTTTAGGGTTTGAGATGTATTTCAACACCATTATAGCCTCCCATTTGGCCTCTTCACTTGTCATTCACCCCAGAGAAACCCTAGTTCGTCCCCTTTACTCCTTTCTTGTGTGTGATTGACCTTTGAGCTTATTTTTGTGAAGAAGAAGAAGAAGAAGAGAAGTGGAAGAAGGTGAACTTGAGTGCCTTGAGCTCATACATCTGGGATCATTCCTTCATTTGGCATTCAAAAGAGGTATAAAGCTTTAAACTTTCCTTTTGTAAGTTTAGATCTAGGAGTTTTGCAAGTTTGGACCTTTTTAGGTCCAAAGGAGGAACCTTTATCTTACAACTTCGTTTTTGGAGCTTAGGATTGCTATCCTTGAAGCTCAAGTGTCCCCATAGCAGTAAAGTTTCGATCTTTGAGGCTTATTTGGAACCATGCATAAGATCTAGTTGGTTTTATGGAAGTAGAATGTTATTTGTGAGAGTTTGAGTTTTTATGAGACTTGTAAGCCATCAAGTAAGAAACTTTATGGCTTAAGTCATTGAATAAGCCTAGGATCTGGAGTTGTACGTTCCAGATCAGATTATTAAGCACTTAATGAAGAGTTGGCTTAACAAGGATGTACGTTGGGCGTACAAGGAAGTACGCGCCACCTACCGACCACCAGCCAGTACACTTAGCGTACCTTGGTGTACGCCCCGCGTACGCCACCATTTTGGGCTTTGTGTGTTGGGCTTCGATGTGGGCTGGGTTTTAGGCTTAGGGTCCTTGGGCCTTTATGGCCCATTAGAATTCAGATGCTAAGGACCAAACATTTGGTATTGGGCTTGAGTAAGTCCAAATAAAAGGATTTAGGCCCAATATAGCAAATTGGGCCATTAGTGGGCCTATACTGGGGCCATAGATAAACTTAGAAGGAATTGAGATTTGGACCATGTTGTGTCCCACACCATAGTAGCGGTAAAATGGTCATTTTTCCCATAGAGGAATCCCTATTCTGATTTAGTGTTTATTTCCCATTATAGCTGGGAAGCAGCCGGAGCAGCCGTCGGGGATTTCTTATTCAGGATTTCAGCAGTCAGCGTCACGAGGTGAGTTTCCTTCCAGTAGGAACGGGTCTAAGGCCACAATGCCGACCCGTTTAGCTAGTACTAGTTTCCGAACTTTGGTCTGATGCAGTTTTAGTATGTTTGATTCCTTCGTGGCTCAGACAGGAATTATGTGTTATGTGTCCCGGGCTACAGCCCGATGCAGTATGTAGTTTATGTGCATATGCTAGTTGATATGTTTATGTTCTGCTATGATATGCTCAGTCAGATTCAGGATTTTGGTCCGATGCAGTTAATTTCAGACTTTGGTCTGATGCAGGGGACAAGGTCCCAGTCAATCCCGGACTTCGGTCCGATGCAGTTTACGGACTTCGGTCCGATGCAGAGGGAAGGCCCTGGTTAATTCCGAACTTCGGTTCGATGTAGTTTCCGGATTTCGATCCAATGTAGTGGGGATGGCCCAGTATGTGTTTATATGTTATTGTGTGGTATGTGGTAGTTTGGGGGAGCTTACTAAGCTTTGTGCTTACAGTGTTAGTTTTGGTTTCAAGTACTTCCGCAAGTAAAGGGAATAGCTCGGGTTGATGGCATCGCACACACCACCGCTACAGTTGTCCTGGGAGTTGTGTTCTTTAGTTTTCATGGATGCGATTTGATACAATCTTGATACAGCTTTCTATTGTTTAAAATATTTACATACGAGTTGTACTTTATGATATTAATATGGTGTTTTTAGTAATTATTAAACAAAAATTTTTGGGTCGTATTTTGGGTCGTTACAAGTTGGTATTCGAGCCTTGGTTTGAGGGATTCGGATACAATTCCGGGTGTGTCTGAACTCCAACTAAGGAAATGGTGAAGATTTTCAAAAGAAAAATCTTTTCGAAAATTATTTTCGAAAAAGAACTTAGAAAGAATAAGAGTGTTTATAAAAGGAAAGGGATGTGGTGTATGCGATCAACCACGCTCAAGTAAGTACTCCCAAATTACCATACAAGTTATATTATGATTATCTAGTTCAGTTCTAGTAGAACAACATGCTAGAATAGGACTAAGGATCTAGGAGGATGCCTTATGTGCCTGCTATATGTGTTTCATCTTTACAATAATTGCATGCTAGTTATGAGTATACAACGGAATGATAGCCTATTTAGGTTATGCTTGATAGTAGGAGCTTAGGATTGCATGCTAGTACAGTTTCCCATTAAAGAGGATAGAATTGCTTGAGTAGTCTCCTATGTCTGAATGTTGCTTGCTTTGTGCTTTGTGGGACTCTAAGTGATGGGAGTTAGCCATTAGGTGAATGCGTCACGTCACATTTGAACAGGGTTGGATAATATCAAAGTGCTAGACTTATCCCTATTGTGCAACTCTTGTCTGAGTCTAACCGTTGTAGGGACGAGTCTTTCAGTTGAAGGATTGTCTGAGCCTCGCCGCATGTGATGGTATTCAGGTAACGGCTAGTTGGCATCACAAGGAGGCCTTCAGCAGCTGAGGACTGGATCCGGTATAGTTAGAGAATCCCCTAAGGCAAGCCTAGGATGGGAGTAGCAGAGATCATTAGCAATATTAGTGACATGGTGGAGTCTAGGCAAGTACTTGAGGAAAGTACGGATAGATGTGGAAGGTAGTATGGGCCCGTACTACTGGAAGCAAAGGATCCGTACTTGAATCAAGGAAAGCTGAGATAAGACCAAGAAACTTGTGAAAGTAGTGATTCCTTGAGAATTATTAGTGTTCCTAACGTTTATAATGTTGTGTTTCAGAATGGTGGTATTACGCCCTAGACCAGCAGTCGGCAGTTCAGGTGCCGCAGGAGGATCAAGATCAGGCCCGGAGGCCGGTCAGTTGGATGAGCAGACTAGGGAGTTTCTCTCTTCGGAAATTACTCGCACCATACTTGAGCAGACTCCTGTGATCTTCGGTTCGATCAAGGACGGTATCTTAGAGATGATGGACGAGAGGTTGAGCACCTTCCGTGCTGAGGTGGCGGCCATGGTGGGGTCACGCACACTCACTTTCAGGGAGTTTTGGTCATGGTGGGGTCGCACCAGTTATTGAGGTGCAGCAGTTAGCACGCGAGT
The DNA here is from genome assembly GCF_052625555.1 of Lactuca saligna. NCBI lineage: Eukaryota > Viridiplantae > Streptophyta > Magnoliopsida > Asterales > Asteraceae > Lactuca > Lactuca saligna. The sequence goes on from NC_136421.1 coordinate 8,366,210, forward strand.
TTTAGGATCTTACCCAGACTACAGAGACAGTGGCGGAGATTACCGCCAAGTTCAGGGAGAGGGCTCTTCTTGTTCCTCAGTACGCGACTGATGAGGAAATGAAGAAGGCTCATTATCATGAGATGCTGCGGAGTGATATCCGCCAGTTCGTGAGCCAGTCCAGCTGTAAAACGCTGGATGACATGATTGCTAGGGCGAGAGAGAGAGAGAGAGAGAGAGAGAGAGAGAGAGAGATTGACCTTGAGATGGAGAGAAAGAGGAAGTCGGAGGCGGCTCCAGGTACAGGGAATGCGGGCAAGAAGCCCAAGGGTTCAAATCACAGAGCTAGGAGTCACCAGAGCCACGCTCGGTGTGGCAAGTGTGGGAGATTACACGTTGGGGCATGCAAGGCAGGGAGTGCCGACTTCTACAAGTGCGATCGGACTGGACATATGAGCAGAGATTGTACAGCCACTACTGCCGCCGTTACAACATCAGATCTTATTTGCTTCCATTGCAATCAGAGGGGACATAAAAAGTCCCAGTGTCCGAGTTTAGCTGCTGCAAGAAAGGTGTCAGCACCTGCTCCTGCTACTTTGAGGATTATAGATGGCCGTCAGGGCCGAGCTGAGATGCCGGTGGCGAAGAGTAGGGCTTTCCAGCTGACGACAGAGGAGGCTCGGGCGACTCCTGATGTGGTGACGGGTATGTATTTTTCCCTTATCTTTGCTTTTATTATTGATTGTTTCTTATGATTATATGTTTTGTATAGGGTCGTTCTCAGTGAACGGCATTTCAGCTTCAGTATTGTTTGATTCGGGGGCTACCCAGTCATTCGTCTCTCTTGCACTTAGCAAGAGGTTCAGCAGAGCTCCTGGAGAGCTAGATTGTCCACTTGAGGATGAGATAGCACCCGATAGGACCATTAGAGTTGCAAGGGTGCACAGAGGATGTTCTTTACAGTTGTTCGATGAGCAGTTTCCGGTGTACTTGGTCCCTATTCCCTTGTGAGGGAATAAAGTCATTGTGGGCATGGATTGGTTGAGCCCCAATGGGGCAGTGATAGATTGTGAGCTGCAGTTGGTGAAGGTTCGCACTCCCAGTGGGGGAGAGTTAGTGATTCAGGGTGAGAGACCACAACGTGGGCTAGTTTTATGTTCAGCGGCCAGGGCGAGGCGTTATTTCCAGTAGGGTTGCGATGGTTATGTTGCTTATGTTATAGATGCTCGGGAGAAGGGCAGGATGATGATTCATGATGTTCCGGTAGTGCGAGACTACCCGGATGTATTTCCATAGGAATTTCCTGGAATACCACCCGAGAGACAGGTTGAGTTTAGGATTGACCTGATTCCTAGTGCGGCTCCGATAGCCAAAGCACCGTATCGATTGCCTCCCCCAGAGATGCAGGAGTTATCTACGCAACTACAAGAGCTTCTAGACAAGGGTTTCATCAGGCCGAGCAGTTTGCCTTGGGGTGCACCGATTATGTTTGTGAAGAAAAAGGACGGGTCGCACCGTATGTGTATAGATTACCGGGAATTGAATAAGGTAACGGTAAAGAACCATTACCCACTTCCGAGGATAGATGATTTGTTTGATCAGCTGCAGGGAGTGTCTTGGTTTTCCAAGATCGATTTATGCTCCGGGTATCATCAGATGAAAGTTAGAGGCGAGGATGTGCAGAAGACTACTTTCAGGAACCGGTATGGTCATTATGAGTTTGTGGTGATGCCGTTTGGGCTCACCAATGCTCCAGCAGAGTTCATGGATCTCATAAACCGCGTGTGCAGGCCGATCCTGGATCGGTCTATAATAATATTCATAGATGATATCTTGGTGTATTCCAAAACTCAGGAGCAGCATGAGGAGCATCTGAGAGAGGTGCTAGAGATTTTGAGGAGGGAGAGACTTTTTTCCAAGTTTTCCAAGTGTGAGTTCTGGTTGCATTCCTTGGGCATCTCATCAACAAGAAGGGTATTTTGGTAGATCCGGCCAAGACAGAGGTCGTGATGCAATGGGAGGTCCCGAGATCCGGAGCTTCCTAGGTTTGGCAGGATACTATAGGAGATTCATCCAGGATTTCTCCAAGATAGCAGTACCGCTCACCCAACTGACCAAGAAGTCGGTGGTGTTTTGCTGGGGGCCTGAGCAGCAGGCAGCATTGTAGACCCTCAGGCAAAAATTGTGCGAGGCACCAATTCTTACCCTGCCAGAGGGAGTAGAGGATTTTGTAGTCTACTGTGATGCTTCGATCGCAGGTATGGGAGTAGTGTTGATGCAGCGGGGTCGTGTGATAGCTTACGCTTCGAGACAGTTGAAGCCTCACGAGGCTAACTATCCTACGCATGATTTAGAGTTGGGGGCAGTGGTGTTTGCCCTCAAGATTTGGAGACATTACCTCTATGGGGTTCGTTGCACCATTTACACGGATCACAAGAGCTTGAGGTACCTCATGGACTAGCCGAACCTGAACATGAGGCAGAGGCGACGGTTACATGTGCTGAAGGATTATGACTGTGACATCCTTTATCACCCAGGGAAGGCTAACGTGGTGGCTGACGCCCTGAGCCGCAAAGAAGCAGCAGCACCGATTAGAGACATTTGTTTGAGGATGATAGTGATTACTCCATTGCTGGAGAAAATTAAGGAAGCGCAAGCCGAGGGCCTCAAGGAGTAGAGGCAGAAGTGTGAAAGGATTGTAGGCCGAGTAGCTTCCTTTGACTATGATATTCGAGGATTGTTGACACTTCATGGGAGGGTTTGGGTACCGTACTGGGGCGGAGTATGGAAAATGCTGATGGACGAGGCTCATAAGTCTCGATTCTCCATCCATCTAGGGGAAACAAAGATGTACAGAGATCTAAGACCCGATTATTGGTGGCCCTGCATGAAACGGGATGTGGCCTGGTACGTGGAAAGATGCTAAACCTGCAGGAAGGTTAAGGCGGAGCACCAGAGACCTCACGGAAAGATGTTGCTGTTAGACATTTCTGTGTGGAAATGGGAGGATATCACCATGGATTTCATCACTAAACTTCCCATGATCGCTCGAGGAGTGGACGCGATTTGGGTTATAGTGGATCGGTTGACGAAGAGTGCTCATTTTATACTGATCCAGGAGAGCGTATCAGCTGAGAAGCTAGCCGATATTTATGTGCGAGAGGTAGTGGCACGGCATGGGGTGCCTGTTTCAATGGTGTCAGACCGAGATGTTCATTTTACCTCTAGATTTTGGAAGCGGTTTCATGACGAGATAGGTACTCGTCTCCATTTGAACACCGCTTTCCACCCCCAGATGGACGGACAGAGCGAGAGGACGATTCAAACCCTCGAGGAGATGTTTCAGGCGTGTGTCCTCGATTTCGGTGGCAGTTGGGATACGTATCTTCCGTTAGCTGAATTTTCGTATAACAACAGTTACCATGCAATCATTGACCGACCTCCCTTCGAGATGCTATATGGGAGGAAGTGTAGGACCCCGATTTGTTGGGGCGAGGTCTGTCAGGGTGTCATTGGGAGCACCGAAGTGGTGCTCAAGATGATAGAAATGATCCAGCAGGTACGCAGTAGGCTGCAGACTGCGCAGAGTCGGTAGAAGAGTTACGCCGACAGGAGGCGATCAGACTTGGAGTTTCAGGAAGGCGACATGGTCCTCCTGAAGATATCACCTTGGAAGAGTGTCATCAGGTTTCGGAAGAGGTGCAAGTTGGGCCCCAGGTTCATTAGTCCTTTTAAGGTTTTGGCCCGGGTGTGTCGGGTTGCTTATCGGTTGGATCTTCTGGGAGAGCTTATCCAAATCCACAACACTTTCCATGTGTCCCAGTTGAGGAAGTGTTTGATGGATGAGTCAGCAGTTGTTCCCTTAGAAGACATTCAAGTTGATAGCAGCCTGAATTATATCGAGAGGATGGTCGCGATTCTGTACCGGAAGGCAAAGACCTTGAGGAACAAGGTAATTCAACTAGTAAAGGTGCAGTGGCAGCACCGGAAGGGTTCAGAGTGGACGTGGGAATCAGAGGAGGAGATGCAGGAGCATTACCCAGAGTTATTTTCCGATTCAGTAGCAGCGGATTTTGAGGACGAAGTCTGATTCAAGTGGGGGAGATTTCTAGCGATCGTTTTCCCCGAGGTATAAGTTTATTTAATTCTCAAGTTTTATTTGGGCTATAATAGATTTAGTTGAGAGTGGGCCTTTTGTTGGACCAAGATGTATTCTGCCCATAAGCCGTACGCGGGGCGTAACCTGTCTACGCGGGGCATAATGGGTTTAATGAATCGCGTGGAGGAGGGCATACGCGCAGAGTACCATAGGGTACGCCCAGCGTACGCAGCCAGGGGGGAAAACCCTAATTTTAAGGTTTGAGATGTATTTAAACCCCATTATATCCTCCCATTTCGCCTCCTCACTTTTCATTCACCCCAAAGAAACCCTAGTTCATCCCCTTTGCTCCTTGCTTGTGTGTGTTTGATCTTTGAGCTTATTTTTGTGAAGAAGAAGAAGAATAAGAGAAGTGGAAGAAGGAGAACTTGAGTGCCTTGAGCTCATAGATTTGGAATCATTCCTTCATTTGGCATTCAAAAGAGGTATAAAGCTTTCAACTTTCCTTTTGTAAGTTTAGATCTAGGAGTTTTGGAAGTTTGGACCTTTTTAGGTCCAAAGTAGGAACCTTTATCTTACAACTTCGTTTTTGGAGCTTAAGATTTCTATCCTTGAAGCTAAAGTGTCCCCGTAGCAGTAAAGTTTCGATCTTTGAGGCTTATTTGGAACCATGCATGAGATCTAGTTCGGTTTATGGAAGTAGAATGTTATTTGTGAGAGTTTGAGTCTTTATGAGACTTGTAAGCCATCAAGTAAGCAACTTTATGGCTTAAGTCATTGAATAAGCCTAGGATCTGGAGTTGTAGCTTCTGGATCGGATTATTAAGGACTTAATGAAGAGTTGGCTTAACAAGGTTGTACGCTGGGCGTACAAGGAAGTACGCGCCGCGTACCAACCACCCGCCAGTACGCTTAGCGTACCTTGGTTTACGCCCCGCGTACGCCACCATTTTGGGCTTCGTGTGTTGGGCCTCGGTGTGGGTTGGGTTTTAGGCTTAGGGTCCTTGGGCCTTTATGGCCCATCATAATTCAGATGCTAAGGACCAAAGATTTTGTATTGGGCTTGAGTAAGGCCGAATAAAAGGATTTAGGCCCAATATAGCATATTGGGCCATTAGTGGGCCTATAGTGGGGCCATAGATGGACTTAGAAGGAATTGAGATTTGGACCATGTTGTGTCCCACACCATAGTAGGGGTAAAATTGTCATTTTAACCATAGAGGAATCCCTATTCTGATTTAGTGTTTATTTCCCATTATAGCTGAGAAGCAGCCGGAGCAGCTGTCAGGGATTTCTTATTCAGGATTTCAGAAGTTAGCGTCACGAGGTGAGTTTCCTTCCAGTAGGAACGGGTCTAAGGCCACAATACCGGCACGTTTAGCTAGTAGTAGTTTCCGGACTTCGGTCCGATGTTGTTTTAGTATGTTTGATGCCTTCGTGGCTCAGACAGGAATTATGTGTTATGTGTCCCGGGCTACAGCCCGATGCAGTATGCAGTTTATGTGCTTATGCTAGTTGATATGTTTATGCTATGTTATGATATGCTAAGTCAGATTCCGAATTTCGGTCCGATGCAGTTAATTTCGTACTTCGGTCTGATGCAAGGGACACGGTCCCAGCCAGTCCCGGACTTTGGTCTGATGCAGTTTCCGGACTTCGGTCCGATGCAGAGGGCAAGGCCCTGGTTAGTTCCGGACTTCGGTCCGATGCATTTTCCGGATTTCGGTCCGATGTAGTGGGTAAGGCCCAGTATGTGTTTATATGTTTTTGTGTGGTATGTGGTAGTTTGGGGGAGCTCACTAAGCTTTGTGCTTATAGTTTTAGTTTTGGTTTCAGGTACTTCCGCAAGTAAAGGGAAGGGCTCGGGTTGATGGCATCGCACACACCACTGCTTCAGTTTTCCTGGGAGTTGTGTTCTTTAGTTTTCTTGGATGCGATTTGATACAATCTTGATACAGCTTTCTATTGTTTGAAATATTGACGTACGAGTTTTACTTTATGATATTAATATGGTGTTTTTAGTAATTATTAAACAAAAATTTTTGGGTCGTATTTTGGGTCGTTACAAATCAAGGGCTAAAAGTAAGTTCACTACCAAGGACGTTCTTGGGCTGTGAACTCCATTTTAAGTTGCCAAAATTCCCTAAATGCCTTCATTAAGCCAAGATACTAGCATAGAACTTTACCTTGATGGGTCTAGGACCCAAATCAATCAAAATACCAACACCCATGAGTGTTTACAGCCGCAAACACATGACCAAATGGTCCATGGGCCGTAAACTCAAGTTAGGGGTGTTTTGATGCCACAAACACTTCCTCAGGCTTAGGCTTGCAGTTAGAATGCTTCCTTATGACCTTTAGGACCCTCATTAACATAAATGGCCATGAGTTTACGGTAGTAAACTCATTAGGTCCGTGAACTCCTCAAAAACTCCAAGGAAAGTGGCCTTTTTCATCCTATTTTAGAGCTAATGTCCCTAAATCATTCCCCAGCCTTCAAACTTGCATTCCCACATGAGTATCCATGAGTTTATGGCTGTAAACTCCCTTGGGCCGTGAACTCATGGTAGTAAATGTTGGATTAGTGTCTAAGTCCATAACTATTTTGGTATGTACTTGACCCGAAGGTGCATGGTCCTTTTGGGTTGCCTTCACCAAAGCAACTTGATAGGATGAATTATGGAGAGTAAGGATTAAATATGATTTATTAATGTATTATGAGAATAATATATTAAAGGAGAAATCATATTGTTTAATTAATATTAGTCAATAATTAATTGGTAATTAGTTTTGTGACTAAAAGAGATTAATTAAACTTAAGGGACTGGAACTGTAATTATAAGATAATTGCAATTTGGGCCATGGATTGCCTTATATTAAGGGATGAACGAATTCTAATGGGAAACCCATAAGGAAATCGTCCATGGGCTTAATTAAAGGAGTCTATGGGTTGCTTAGGGCTTAAGCATCCAAATTAGGGTTTCCTTGTTAGATAACCCTAATAGCCCAACTATATAAAGACCCCTTAAGGCTCAAAAACGTGGCTAAGCTTCTTGTAAGGGTTTACACACATTTTTGGCAGCCTCCAAACTCTCTCCTCTTCATCCTCTTGCTTATGGTGTTTGTGAACCATTAGAGGAGTGACACTTGTGGCTCTAAGCCTTCCAAAGTCAATTCAAGGAGGAATTGGGATTGTTATTGCTACATAACAATCAAGGTATGATCTTAAACCTAATTACATATTAATATGATTACTTGTATGCTAGAATTAGGGTTTATAGTCTTGGATTCAAAGCATGTACAATAGAGAAACCTAGATCCAAGCAGTAGGGTTTGTATGAGCACATAGGATGTCTTATGACCAAAACCCATCAGTGGTATCAGAGCCTAGCTTGGTTTCAATTGTATTGATGCTTTGTATAACTGGAAAATTTGATTTTTTGGATTCTGGCGGCTGCACTCGCCGAGTCCATGGCTGAACTCGCCGAGTCCATGCAGACTCGACGAGTCCATGCCTGACTCGACGAGTCAACTCGTCAAATAATGCTTATCTCGGGTTTTCTAGCTGTTTTTGCATATGGATAGTTACCTTATCATGTTAGATCAATATTAATCCGATTATATGATATATTTGACTATATTTTTTATCTAAATGAAGATATTTATCAATTAATAAGATAATTCTTTCCTTATAAGATAATTAATTAATTATTTTGAGTAAATTGATAAATTGTTTTGCAAGAAATCATTAAATAAATCAAATATGGATAATTATGTGATTAAATGTTAATTTAAAATTATTTGTTATTTGATCCTTGTTGTTATGAAAAGTTTCATATTTTCCCCTTTAGGTTTTATAGTTTAAATTTGAATCCAAAAGTTTTTGAAGTTTTGAAATTTAAATAGTTAAAACCCTAATGTTTTGAAAAAGGTTTCAAAACTTGCCCTCAAGTTTTGGAATTTAAAAGTTGATTAAAAGTTAATTAGGAATGTTAAATTCTAAAACCCTAGTAATATTTTGAAAAGTTCAAATACACCCTTATGGTTTTATTAATTAATTAAGGAGTATAATTAAAAGAGATTTAATAAATCCATAAAAGGTTAGGTTAACCATTTAATTGAATTAAAAGTGTAATTGTTAAAGTTAACCACATAGTATTTTAAAAGTGTAAAATACACCCTAGACTATATATATAACATTAAAAGTCTAACATTATATATATGTATGAGTAAAAGTCAGTCTTACCGTTAGTAGGCCTCATTCACGAAGCTGGTCTATAAGGGGTGTTTAAGGAAATTGCCTATAAAATGGCGATTGAGTGGGTATCCACTCTTACCCACCGCACCCTTGACTAGTAGAGGGTCGTTAGCCGAACGGGTAGGATAGGACGAAACCTTCCATTATAAGTATAATGAAATACAAAGTAACTAAATGTTTTTCAAATTCCCAATCTTAGTTACTTAGGCAAAAGTGAATTGATGCAATTCCATGAAATTACACTTTGTGCCCTTGCGAAGACGTTAGTGGAGCGTGTGTGGTTTACCAGCACACTAAATGGTTCTAAGCAAAGGTAGCAAAGGGTGACTCAATGTTTGTCATAGTTCGGTGGAGCGTGTGTGGTTTACCGGCACATCGAATAGGTGACTGTAACATGTGAGGGCACCATGTAGTTTGCATGGTTATTCACACCCGCTTTGTGATCCTCAGCATTCCAGTCACAAACAAGAGGGGCATATCGAGATTTAAACATGCCATTGAAAGTTCAATGAATCTCAAAGGATCTAGGAGTTTTCATAGATTTAAAACTTAAATTACTTTTTCGTTTTTCATGGTGGAAATTAGTGAATCGTCATTCACTTACCTTCAAATATTCTTCAATTTGGGTTACGGCATCCCTCTCCCGAGTTGTAGAATATCGTGTTGGGTCCTAGCCTTAGTATTTCATTTGGGTGATTTACTAAGGACTCAATCTATCAACTAACTTGAATTCGTTTTTCTCCCATTTTATAGATGTCAAAGTTCGACAACTATGGTCTTCCCAAATCCCGTGGAACAAGCATTCCACATGAACATGATATTCCACGATTCGATCGAGGAACAAGAGATCATGCTTCACTTCCTCCTCCTCCTCCAATTATTCTCCCTAACCCACAAGTTCAAAGGCTTGAAAAGTTCAAGATCACTCAAGCCCTTTTGGCAAGTAAACATAAAGAAGGAAAGTCGGTGTGTGCACACGTCTTAGGGATGAAGTTACACATTGATAGGTTAAGAATGATGGGATCCGTTGTCGGTGCAGAGATGGCTGTTGATTGGGTTCTTCAATCACTTCCAAACTCGTATAGTGAGTTCGTAAGAGAGTACTATATGATGAACCACGACGTGACCCTTATGGATCTCACCTATATGCTTATTGCTGCTGAATCAGCAATGGTTTGGCACAATAGAAAAGCAAAGTTGATTGGTGAATCTTCCTTCAAGACCTCTATGGATATAGACAATGTCAATGAAAGGCATGCAATGATCAAAAAGTTTGATCATAAGAGAAAGGCGATGTCTGAAGTAGTTCCATGTGTTGTTCCAAAAGAGTCAATTTGCTTTTATTGCCAAGAGAAGGGGCATTGGAGATGAAGTTGCCCTATTTACCTAAGAAATCTAAGAGATGGGAGAGTCAAAGGTATGACTACGCTTCAGGTAAAATCCACTATCTAACTCCATTAAGTTCCTATTCATTGATTCTTAATACATGATGTGATAAGATTGTATTTGAATGTTTTGCAGGATCGATGAAAAGAAAGGAAGCTTGATAAGAGAGCAAGATGAATCTAATCAGAAGAGATGGATCTCGATCGCATGGACTTGAAGATTGGATTTTGAGCTTAGATAGTTATGATAGAGTTGTTAGAAATTTTCCTTTTACATAGTTTTCAATAGATTTTGCATTGTAAGGACAAATGTTTTTCCGCTGCTTTTATAAATAAAATAAATTTTGTTTGACTTATTTATTTATTTGTTTACTTCCTTGCAATGAAATCGTTATGAAAATTGATGTTTGCATATTTCTACAACGAATGGATATGATTCTTAGTTATGTTATTTATGGGACTATCGAGAATTTACCAAATAGGGAGAGTTTCTCATCGCCCAAGTTTCAATTGGACCGAAACTTGGAATCATGCAACTTGGTTGCACGATGAATGAGAAATTTCATATTTTGGAAATTAGACTAATTCATTGACAAAGTGTCAAGTGAAGGACTAGGAGATCGAGTACACAAAGTTGTGTGTTGATCAAGTTCACCATAAGAGTAACAAATATATTCTTCATGATTTACTAAAGGTTTGGTAAATATGATTATACTTACAAGATTAAGTGTAATTCTGAATTGATTAAAGGGTTTAGATCAATACTAGAACGAATAACAAGAATCAAGTAGGCAGAGAGATAAAAGTTTCTCCATTCTAAGAAGAAGGGAGAGTACCTTTTATGCTTTATGATAGGTCTTAATGATTAAGAACCATATCTCAATTGATCCTCTAAGTGAGTCTTGGTACAATTGTATGTCCAAGAAAAGGAATCAAAGATTGAAGAAATGGTCAAATCAAGAAGTCAATCATACTTCGTTCCAAAACAAGTCTTAAAGTCAAGATTGTGACATTGAGTGAATAGTATTAAGAAGGTTTATAACATTCATCAATTGTGGAAAGTTGTGATGTCTTGGATAAGACAAAGACCAACTAATACCAAAATTATGAAGTGTTTTGTTTTAATAAAAGCTACACTAACTCTTGAATATTTGTTTGTCAAGAAATGTTTTGATAAGAGAATCGTATATGTCAAGGAGTCAGTGGGAGTCTTAATAGTCTTGAAAGTTTCAAGAACAAATCAAATAAACCTTATCGATCATCACTAGCACACGAGTTGAGGTTTACAACCTATCGTGAAGACATTATTTTGTTTCTATGCCAATCCAATCGAGTTAATTATGCATGTGAGTACTATGAGTTCTCACAAAAGGCAAGGACCTTGATCAATGGAAAGTACATTGATAGGAAAAGGTGAGCTGCTTAACTACTTGGAAAACGTGGTGGGCAGCTGTGCTACCATAAGGCAAGAAATCAAGATTAAGAAAGTTCGATCCATATGAGTTTGAATTTGTCGTAAACTTGGGTTTTAACAAATTCACATGGATATGAACACATACACCGTTTAAATCTAAGTGTCATAAGATTTCCTCCTTCATGAAAATGATTGTGAGGAAATGCTTTCACTAAGAAAGATTTTAAGAAGATAGTGATTGTAAAATTGCATTCTCGAATTTGATTATGGTTACGGTATCCCTTTCCATAATTTGAATTGTGAGGTTTGGCAATTAGTCTTAATTATTGAGACACACATATGAACTATCTAAAGGCAAAGGTGTATAAGTTCAAGAAGCCTTGATAAAAGATTATCAAAGCATTAAGTATTAGAAACATGGACTTCAGAAATTCAATAGGTATTGTTTTCTGAAAGTTAAGATGTTTATGAATACATGTCGAAGCTAGTGGGAGCATAAGTGTTATGTTTTATAGTAATCATCATGATAGTGGTAGCATAAAAGTTATGATTGTATGATTATTATGGAAAGTATTGCAAATTGGCAATATTAATTATAAAAAACAAGAGTCATTCTTTGCAAAGTCGTAAGGATGGAATAGTTGTTTTGCTAGAATTAAGGGAGAGAATATTATGCTTCATTTCAAATCTAAAGGATTAGGTTGTGGAATGTTAATAAATTTAGTCAAAGGTACATAGTGTGTTCTTAAAATTTCGATTATGATTACGGCATTCCTCTTCACAATTCGAATTTTGAGAACATAGCAAATAAAACATTTTGCGTCGTGTCCTATACGCTTCGGGTATAGGATCGATTGCAAATGATTTAATGTTTGACCATTCTAAAATTTTCCAAATGTCTAGCGCATTTAGAGGGAAAAGGGACTAGAATCGGTTTTGACTAAAATAATTAAACAACTATCAAAGAACAATCCAAAGCTCGACGAGGATTGGTTGCTTGTGAATAGTTGGAAGCATGGTATAATAGACCATATTGACATTATGATGAATAGAAAAGATTCTATTAAGAAATGAGTTGTCATATGGAAAGTATGGAAATGTATCTATATTGGGAAGTAAATATTGAAAATCTATGTCTAGATTAGAAACTTTTATGCAAAAGGATGTTCAAATGAATGTACTTTGAGTGAGAGACATCATATCTAAGGAATTGTCTTGTAACAATCTACGTTAGAGGACTTTGTAATATCATTGGAAATAGTCTTTGAGATTTTGGTGCAGTGACATTACAAAAGGATCGTTGCATAAAGTGTGAGAATCTAGTATATTCTATAAGTAACAAGAATTTGATATTCTTACACTTAAGAAAATGGATTTGGAGTTGTAAAATGAGAATGATTGGAAATGTGTTCAATTTGTCTATTTCACAAAAGTGAGAACCATAGGTAAACATTGTGTGCATGCTAGGAGCATGGGACAAGTGTAATAATTCAAGTAAGAAGTTGATTACCCGAAAAGACAAATAATGAGTAATCGATATGGTGATAAATAAAACGTGTTTTATTTATGCTCAAAGGGTTGAGGCCATATAGGATTAGTATTATTCTTGTGTTTCACTTTGCATGTTTTGACTTCCAGAATAATTGAGTTTATTAAGAATAATCGAATTATTCAAACGGGCCACAGTCATTCATATGTTGGAAGTAGATATGAATGAAGACTGTCGTGAATTGGTGTGTGGATTGTCTAGACGAGTATTAGACATAAGCAAATGTTTGCTGCAATGTTCATGAGTGCTTATGAATATGATTTGAGCATTGGATTAAACCCACGCTCACTTGGATCACTATCTCAAGTGATTAGTGAGACGATAACATCTTATATTCTTGAAACCAAGATGTGTGAGTTGTATCTTGCTAATCGGTTGCACATTGATAATATGTAAACGCACTAGTAACTTGGTGTTATAAAACATATTTTTGTGTGTGATTTGGTTAGTGAATGCAAGCAAGCATTGTATCAAAGTTTATCCGTTCCTTTTATCCAAGGTAGGATAAAAGCGATATCTTTGGGCCCCTCGATGGTTTAGTGATGACAAACGTAAATGCTCGGCCGAGCTAGGGCTAATTTGATTTGTTCAGTTAGTATGTCATCATAAATCAGAAATCGAGAAGTAGTACAAAGAGAATGATTAGAAATCATATCTCATACGATATCAAGAATGGAGGAATATATGATCCCTTATCTAAGGACACGCGTATCTGATGTGATCAGAGTTGACAGCGGCTTTGGAAAGCTACGATTGCAGATCAGGATCTGAAGTCATACGTAGAATAGTTGTTAGACTTATCCAAGTGGGATACTGTTGGATTAGTGTCTAAGTCCATAACTATTTTGGTATGTACTTGACCCGATGGTGCATGGTCCTTTTGGGTTGCCTTCACCAAAGCAACTTGATAGGATCAATTATGGAGAGTAAGGATTAAATATGATTTATTAATGTATTATGAGAATAATATATTAAAGGAGAAATCATATTGTTTAATTAATATTAGTCAATAATTAATTGGTAATTAGTTTTGTGACTAAAAGAGATTAATTAAACTTAAGGGACTAGAACTGTAATTATAAGATAATTGCAATTTGGGCCATGGATTGCCTTATATTAAGGGATGAACGAATTCTAATGGGAAACCCATAAGGAAATCGTCCATGGGCTTAATTAAAGGAGTCTATGGGTTGCTTAGGGCTTAAGCATCCAAATTAGGGTTTCCTTGTTAGATAACCCTAATAGCCCAATTATATAAAGACCCCTTAAGGCTCAAAAACGTGGCTAAGCTTCTTGTAAGGGTTTACACACGTTTTTGGCAGCCTCCAACCTCTCTCCTCTTCATCCTCTTGCTTATGGTGTTTGTGAACCATTAGAGGAGCGACACTTGTGGCTCTAAGCCTTCCAAAGTCAATTCAAGGAGGAATTGGGATTGTTATTGCTACATAACAATCAAGGTATGATCTTAAACCTAATTACATATTAATAGGATTACTTGTATGCTAGAATTAGGGTTTATAGTCTTGGATTCAAAGCATGTACAATAGAGAAACCTAGATCCAAGCAGTAGGGTTTGTATGAGCACATAGGATGTCTTATGACCAAAACCCATCAGTAAACTCATGTGAGTGCCTTTATACCTTCCTATGTTGAATCACATGTGATTCGAACACTTGGTCAAGGTGTTTCCTAGTCCCGGAAGGTGTTTCCTTTCATATAGATGTTATAAACACTATACTCATGTCAATATGTGTCCTTATATGTCATTTAGCACTTATTGTGTCTCGGGACTTCATTCGTGGAACTTCTCATCCCTACACGGATACCGGTTAGAACCACTCACAACAGGTGAGTTCATACCCCTTAATCAATGTTTTAACTGATTTTAAATGCTTTAATGGGGGAGAATACAAGTAGAAAACAGCATGTTATTAAATCAATCATATGTATTTATAATTGTGTTTTCAATCAGTAGATTTCACATACTACAAAATGTGATGCATGAAATGGTTTTATATCTTATAAATACCTTGATAGCAAAAGTATTACGTTTGAAATGTTTATTATAATGAAATTAAGTCATTGTTAAATTATTGTTCAAATCTCTTAGATGTTTTACAAAACCATTTTTACCTTCTTGAACCAAAATATATCTGTACACTTATGTTCTTATATGTGTGTTGATGTTATAGTTTTCATCCTTCAGTCAGTTTCCCACACTCTTGTGTAGCAAGGGTGTATAAACCAGTTTGGACAATCAATTACATTCCTGTTAACTATTATAGGGATAGTTAGGAGATACATAAAATTATTCCTATTACAAGGAATTACATCAGAGTCAGTTCATTCATGAGTCTATACTATACATTACATGTTACATGAATACGCGTACATGAATACACTTACATGAATATGCTTACATGAATACTCTTACATGAATATGCTTACATGAATACCTTAAATGAGTACCTTTATGTAGATACATTTACATGTATACACTTACATGGATACTTGTACCTCGATTCTCTAGGATGATTTATTAGTACCTTCTGTGTAAATTGTCCTGCCTATCCCAGTTGAACGGGATATCTGGACAGGACTAACCATTCTGAAACCCACCTGTTAGCACTAGTGGTAAATAAACATCTACGGATGCCTATGATTATTACTTATATTAGGGGTACCTTTACGGGACTAACCATGCCTTTGGCCTACTGTTCGCTAAAGAGGTAAATGACCATCTATGGATGCCCACGGTTAATACTTATTCTAGGAGTACCTTTATGGGACTAACCCTTCCTTAAACCTGATGTAGCTACAGAGGAAAATTGAACAATCTACGGATGATCAAAGGTTATACATGTCGCTATTCGCAATGTCGTGTTAAGCCTTGTACAAAAGGATAGCACTTACATAGTTATATTTTTCCTATTACCTTATTTTGTGAGACATTCACATAAACGATGAGTTAGACTAGGTACTATTAGTAATAGTCAAAAAGAAGGAAAAACCATCTTTGTTATAGCAAAACACATGAGTCATGGTAGAAGACTACTTACAAAACACACAAGTCTTGGTAGAAGACTACTTACATAACACCCGAGTCTTGGTTACTTACATAATATTTAAGTCTTGGTAGAAGGCTACTCATTATACTAATAGAAATCATAGGGATTTGCTAGAGTATTCAAACATTTTCAACTGTTTTCAAACAATTCACACTTATACAGTCTTTTTCCAAAGGTTTCCAAGTCATTACCTTAGAGTTTTTACAAATCAAAGACACATTAATACTTATGAATTCACCAGCTTTACGCTGATACTCTCTTTCAAAATAAATTCTATTCTCAGGTCACCAGTTAGACAGGTGCGATGGCCAGGTTTTGAGAAGACAGAGCACAAACAAGACTCGTATTTTATTTTGATTACATATTTTGATGTCTTATTACGATGAAAGAACACACATGTATTAAAACTTTACTTTTAATGCAATGGATGATGTTGTTTCTTGTTTACTACTTTACACTGTTATAATACTTCACATGACGTCCTCCACCCCGGAACGTTTCCACCGTTCTTGGTTTTGGGGTGTGACAGATTGGTATCAGAGCCCTATTTATAGTGAATTAAGTATATCAACCCATAGAAGATATACTAACTATAAATACATTGCGATTAAAACACTCTGTCTAAGAGTCTATACTTTTAAATAATAAAATATTTAACAAAGTATACGTACCTGCATTCATACTAAAATCCGTGTCACAATGACAAGAACAAAAGTATTGCGATTGTTGAATATCACAGGTAAGCTCGGGGATGTATGATCAGTCTTGGGAGTGGCATAGCCTGATCAACTATGCTGTTCCGAGGAGTGATTAGCATATTCCCAAGAATGGTTGTGATATGGCAACAAGTC
The DNA here is from genome assembly GCF_052625555.1 of Lactuca saligna. NCBI lineage: Eukaryota > Viridiplantae > Streptophyta > Magnoliopsida > Asterales > Asteraceae > Lactuca > Lactuca saligna. The sequence goes on from NC_136421.1 coordinate 8,382,813, forward strand.
TACAAACTTACCAACATTGTCACAATGAGAAAATTATAACAGAACCTAAGTCTAAAATACCATAGGGGTGTTTTGTGTTACTATAATTACTTACTTGAGAACTAAAAAGGATCTTCATTACTAAGTTAATAGTTTCTAAGTAGATACACTAAGGCTATATGTAACTAGGATGTTATAGACTTAGAATCGGTGAAATTTTTTCTTTACCCCTATTCCTTGTGAATATGGAGTTAAGGTCACTTATTCGAAGGCCTATCCTGTGTTGATTACATATAACTGGTATGCACTTTACAAATAGCGATGTAACTAATGAAGATTTTCTAATAATTAGCTAGATAGTTCGTCTAATAATTATTTCCTTACCCAAATTCTCGCGTAGATAACATGGCTGGACTCCACCACCACGGCAACCCGTACCTTCCGAACGAGGTCATTGCTGATTGGTTTGGAGAGGAACCGGAGAATAATCATCCTATCCTTTTGAATGATCACCATGACGAAGACCTTTCGGACGGTGCAAACTCCGAACCCGAGGTTGAGAACCCGATGTGGGAATTTTTAAGTACTCTTTCATTTTGTCAAAACCGTTGAGAATTTGTCAACACCAGAGACGTCGACAGAAATTCGCCAAATTCTAGGTCGTGCAGACCTACTATCATAGTCCATTCAAACCTCCTCGCAAATCACAGAAACCCTTTTGACTTTGACCCGACAAGGGGTGGCCCTTGACTAGGAAGTTAAGCAGGAGAAACAACCTTTGGAATTCCAAGTGAGAGACCAAATTCTTTAGGAAGTCTCACTCTGGGAATGACTTAATACGCTTCGTAAAGCGTGGAAAGCTAAATCCAATATAGTTAGGACCTCCGAGATTCTTACCAGAATTGGTCCTGTATCTCGCAAACTAGACCTACTCCGCAAACTCATTAACGTACATTTTTACTCTTGGCGTCTCGATCTTTAAAACGTAACTTTCCGTTAGGACTCTTGTATGCCCACTCGACGAGATTGAGATTAACGAGATCCTCACCTTCGTATTAGAACCATAGTGACCCCCGATCGAGAGGTCAAGCGGACGAAGCAACGTCGACGCCCGTTAGTGAAGGTTCGTTGGAATACCAACCGAGGACCCAGATTCACTTATGAGCGCGAGAACCAATCGATTAGGAAGTTTCCACCTCACGAGTCGATCACTTCTACCTACTTCCTTACATAGATTCTAATTTTGGGATGAAATTCCCTCTAACAGGGGGATGACGTGACAACCCAAAATTTCCATTCTGAACAAACCATATCAAGTCAATAGAAGTTAGAACAATTACAGTGAATTTCCAGACTTTTGGGTATAAGTTTGAGTATTTCAGGGTTTACACTTAAGGAGATATCAGGAGAGTGGATGCAATAGGGTTTTGTGCAACTCTGTTATTCCAAAACTCTATGATATTAGAGTTCATTTCGTGAATAAAATATTTTCTGCTAAAAATCCCAGGACTATATATAGGATTTTGAACCATATTTATTCATTAGTTACATTTCCAACTAGAGAAAAGCTAAATTCTCTCTCACGGATCTTCGGGTTTTCATCCCAAATCGTGAGTACTTCTATCTAGTTGTATTATATAGCTTAGATTCTGCCTAATAACATCAAAATCATAACAAAACAGCAAGATTTGAGAGTTTACCGCCCAAGAACACTTGGGGAGTAAACTCTTTTATAAAGGCCAAATGGTGCCTAGTCCCTTCCTTAAGCAATGAAACTAGTTTGGACTTGTACACTAATGAGTTTAAGGCTAGAAAACAACCTCAAAACACCAAGTAAATCGTGTTCACGACCCAAGATCTTCTTGGACCGTGAACACTAAATTTAGGGCCAAAGAGTGCCCAATGTCCCTCCAAACTTTGGAACTAAACCTAGAGACTAACCATGGTTTGTTTAGACATCAAAAACATTAAAAATCAAGGGCTAAAAGTGAGTTCATGGCCAAGGATGTTCTTGGGCCATGAACTCCATTTTAAGTTGCCAAACTTCCCTAAATGCCTTCATTAAGCCAAGAGACTAGCGTAGCACTTTACCTTCATGGGTCTAGGACCCAAATCAATCAAAATACCAACACCCATGAGTGTTTACAGCCGCAAACACATGACTAAATGCTCCATGGGCTGTAAACTCAAGTTAGGGGTGTTTTGATGCCACAAACACTTCCTAAGGCTTAGGCTTGAAGTTAGAATGCTTCCTTATGAGCTTTAGGACCCTCATAAACATAAATGGCCATGAGTTTAGGGTAGTAAACTCATTAGGGCCGTGAAATCCTCAAAAACTCAAAGGAAAGTGGTCTTTTCATGCTAGTTTAGAGCTAATGTCCCTAAATCATTCCCCAGCCTTCAAACTTGCATTCCCACATGAGTAGCCATGAGTTTATGGCCGTAAACTCCCTTGGGCCATGAACTCATGGTAGTAAACTCATGTGAGTGCCTTTATACCTTCCTATGTTGAATCACATGTGATTCGAACACTTGGTCAAGGTGTTTCCTAGTCCCGGAAGGTGTTTCCTTGCATATAGATGTCATAAACACTATATTCATGTCAATAAGTGTCCTTATATGTCATTTAGGATTTATTGTGTCTCGCGACTTCATTTGTGGAACTTCTCATCCCTACACACATACCCGTTAGAACCACTCACAACAGGTGAGTTCATACCCCTTGATCAATGTTTTAAATTTTTTTAAATGCTTTAATGGGGGGTGGGGGATACAAGTAGAAAAACAACATTTTATTAAATCAATCGTATGTATTTATAACTGTGTTTTCATTCAGCAGATCTCACATACTACAAAATGTGATGCATGAAATGGTTTTCTATCATAAAAATAACTTGATAGCAAAAGTATTACGTTTGAAATGTTTATTATAATGACATTAAGTCATTGTTAAATTATTGTTCAAATCTCTTAGATGTTTAACAAAACCATTTTTACCTTCTTGAGCCAAACTATATCTATACACTTATGTTCTTATATACGTGTTGATGTGTGACAACTGTCAATTCAGGTCATTCTTGGACTCATGCATCTTTATAATAACCATTCATGCACAACATGCCATGACCTAGTAGTATAAATTAGGTCAAAAATCTTGCATAAACTAGGATCCAACTAAGGTCTAGGACTAATATACTTGATACTTACAATTCTAGTAAGTTGCTTAGCTACAATAGGAAATGCCAATACTATAATTAGAATAAGCTTCAAACTTTGTTATAATTGAAATAGGGTATAAAACTCTAAAAATAAATTAAAACACTCTAATTATACTTCAACATGTTGTTGAATACCAAACAATGTTCCAAAAACCCTAAAGAGCCAAAAATCCAAAGTTATAAAATATAAAGCTTAAAAACTTTATAAAATTTGGCTATAAACTTCCTAGTATCAAATTATATTAATCAAATTATGGATTATACCAATGAACTAGAAATATAAATTACAAGTATTAATCATAAATTATTTGTTGAAAACAAGATTTTTAAATAAATCAAATTGCTTAATAAACATTTTATAAAAATGAATGTTTTTATATAAAATATGGGAGGGAAGTTTATAAAGTTTAAAATTTAGGAGAGAGGAGGCCAAAAGGCATGCAAAAACCGGCCATCACCTCTCCCCATGCCCTCTCTCTTCCCCAAAACACAATCATCAAGCCTAAACCCTTACTCCACCTCTTCCACTTCACTCTCTCACTTCACTCTCTTCTTCCTTCTCTCTAAACTCACGAAAATCCTCTCAATCCTCTGCAAAATTTCAAGACTTTGAAGACCTTGAAGTGTTCTTACTTCTCTCAAGATCATAACCAAGGTAAACAACATCATCTTCTTCCATAGTTTGATGATTCTACTTCTTTTCCTTCTTAGTTTTCTCTTCTTTTAGGATTCTATGCCTTTCCATGGCTAGAAATCTTTATTCTCCCCTTGTGGTTTGTAGATTCTCACCATAACACAATGCATGTGTTTGAAATGGTGAAAATCCGGGATCAAACCCATGCAAGGAGTGAAAAAGATGCACATATGATCATGTGACATCAAAACATAATATTTCATGTTCTTCTCCATTTCTTGTGTGTTCATGCATGAACGAAAGCATTAAACCATTTCTAGTACATCTTGGATGCTCATTCATTCCATGCATGTGTTAGAAATCGGGCCTTACCAAGGACATGCATGATGTTCTTATTGAAATACCCTAAAAATGCACACAAGCAAACATGCAATCTGCCAGATTATTTTGTTCGACTTTGAACAGTCATAACTCAGTCATTTTTTAACCAAATCATGATATTCTTTTTGTATTGGTTAGTTCCACGAGTTAACTTTCAAACCCAACTGGTCTTAATGTAAAATATTAAATATCCGATTTTTGGCAGATTTTACAAAAAGGTTGCGCATACAGCTCTTTTTCTGTGATCACTATTTTTATCTTGCTTAAACAATGGTCTTAAACCCAACCATAAATCTTAGGAAAAATACCTTAGAAACTTAACATATCTAGTGAGTTATGGTTGAAATTTAGTGGCTTAAAACCTCACTGAATGGGCTACAAAAATTCATGAACCTCAGCCACATCTACACTTCATGCATTATTGCATGCAACTTTTCTTAAATTGTTTGGAATCATTACCCTCATTTCTCTTCTGAATACATTCTTAACATTTTTACTTTTGAAAGCCCTTGCATGCATGAGATAATCTGGAAAATTTCAAGAGTTTTTGTTATTTATTTGATTTATTAGAATTATTGCTAAAACCAAGGGCATAAATCATATAAAATACTTCCAGAGCTCAATAAATCCTAAATAAATTCATGGATGATACTTATGGGGAATAATGACCCCTCACCAAATTTCAGCAATTTTTGTTACTGTTTCATATGATTTCTAATTTTCTTTTATTTAGGACATGATAAATTACAAAACCACTTTTTAGGATGTGAAAATTTTATCTAACAATTTTCGCATACCTTACTTGTGATGGGTGACTCAAGAAAATAATTTCAAGATTTTTCATCATGTCTAGCTATTTTTCCCAATTTTTGGTAATTATAATGGCTTAAAAATGGGAAAAATAGTTCTGATTATCCAAAATTCATGAAAATTTGCCAGGATATCATATTATATAGTAGGAGGTTACATAAAAATTTTGAATATTTTTCTCCACTGTAAACTATTTTTCCCTTATTTTCTAAAGTTAATTGCACTAAAATTCACTTAAATATACATAAATACCCAAAACCAGTTTATACATTATGAAAACCACTTTTGATATTTTTCCCAAGATATTTATACTGTAAATGATGTTACAAAAATTTATGGTAATTTATTTTAACTGTTTAATAATATTTCTTTAATTAATGACTATTTAAAGAAATAAAACAAGGAAAAATACAAATAACCACTGAAAAATATATTTTATATTTTTCCCAGCCTATTTATGTATAATAACAATTAAATAAAAAGTTTGGGTAATTTTGGAAACTGTTTACTATTTATTTCAATTTTTATTGAAATAAATGCTCAAAAATTATAAAATATAATTAAACAGCTTGGAAATCCATTTTTATAATTTTCCCAGCTTAGTGTTGTGTATTAACAGTTAAATAAAAAGTTTGAGAATTTTTATCCCTCGAATACTATTTTTCGTGAATTTATGTTGTTATTGAGACTTAAAATTTGGAAAATTAACCTTCCAAGGTTGTAATTAATCGCACGACTTGTAAAATTTCAATACATCAGAAAAAGTGTAACAAAATGATATAAATCCAATACTAAAACATAAATTGGCATTTCCCTATATGTAGAGTTTAGTATATTAGCATTAGATATCGACATGGAAACTCACTAGTGCGTGTGTTTGGTGTCGTAGGATCCCGGTAGTAAGACGTTGGTGCATCCCGAAGTACCGCTTGTGTCTACACAAAACATCGTGAGTATTCACGCACTCCCCTATTTTCGTTTTTTATGTTTTGGGGTGGAAAAGCATGTCCAGAAAAACTATTGTTTGCATGTTGTACTTAAATTGAATTGTATCAAACATGATTGCTATTGTATTGCTATGTTTCTTTATGTATGTCTATGCAACACGGAACATGAGAACTTATCGTACAAAGGCCCTTCCCTTATCTCTAACCATTAACTCTTTGAGCCAATGGTCGTTATGGATAGCGCTATTAGGAATTGACAACTCCTCACTCGCCCGAATCGCTGGAGTGTATGATACCATATTCATCTATGGAACGATAAGCATAGATCTCGATAGGGCTTCAGTCATAGGTTTGGTTGAGACTCATTGTTTGCTCATACACATACAAACTCGTTTCTCGTTATAGCAATAAACTTGTATTCATTAATAGCAATCAACTTGTTTATCATTGAAGCAATGTACTTGTATTTACGAAAAGCCTTATTGTACGCTCGATTTTATAAACTTGTGATACTCACCAACTATTTTCATAGTTGACGCTCGTTTTACATGCTTTTTCAGGAAATAATTAGTAAGTGGATGTAAAGATTCATCATCATAGAGCATGCTGCATCGTGTTGAAGCTATTATGAAGCTATATTTTGAACAATGTTATTTTGAAAAACTTGTATTTTGTTCTTTTGAAGCTATGGGTTGTAAACTTTTAAATACTGCTATGGTGATGTATCTTTATCTTTTGCGATGAAACCGTTATCGCTGTCATACCTTGCGTTTCCGCTTTAGCGGGGTGTGACAGAAGTGGTATCAGAGCTAAAGTTATAGAGAACATCGGTTTTTCTTTAAGAAAACACAACCTATAACTAAAACTTACAAAGAAATTCCTTTTACATCAAACATATTACAAGTATAATTAGGTTGGGAGTTGTATTATTGGACCTTGATTAAACATAGCCTGATCACCTATGTTTAATTAAGAAAAGATTTATACAAAGCTTGAGCTAATTATAATGGGAATATGTTCAACAAAAATATTTGAGAAAACCTTATTTAAAAATTTCAAAAGGTTAATTTTGGTGTGTGTAAGCATTGCATATTATAGGCATGCATTGTCATTTATTTCATATCTCATTGAAACTATGTCACAGTCCACTATGTCAAGATCGTCATCTTCCCGCGCTACCGCCTCAGCCGATGAATCCGGCTACGTCACTGTTATCCCTCGACGTAATCCCCCCGCCTCGATAGAAAAAGACCCATCAGAGGATACGGAAGATACTGGGAACTCGGTGGAGATCAGCAATGACAACGCCCCGAGTCAACGACGCGAGGCATCACCGACATCGGTGTTGCCACAGCCACCGCTCTATGGACTTCGCATTCGGAGGACAGCGAGGAAGAGTGTCCCCATTCCAGGAAGGATACCCGCCAGCACAGCAGGACATGGCACGGCAGGACCTAGCGGGGTAGGACCCAGCGATGTAGGACCAAGAGCATCCTCACCTCAGCAAGTCATAGGGATACCTGTCCGACAGCCAGGTATGACCCCGGAGGAGTCCCGGAGATTGCAGTCGATAGCAGCAGGCCTACGTCACAGTCTCGCTGCGATAGCTGGGCATCGAGAAGTTTTGGATGAAGTTTTAGCAGGAATGGAAATCCTGTATCAGCATTCGATGGAGACTGCTAACACTGCTAGTGCTGCTAGACGAGAGGCAGGTCATGCGATGACAACATATTATGTGTTTGGTGGGCTGTTCCTGATTGTGGTGTTGATGCTTCTTGTTGGGATAGCGATTGGCTTTTGGTTCTGATTTCAGTATTTTGTTTTATTTTGTTTTGAAATGAAAACCCATGTTGGGTGTCTTTTGGGAAAAATATTTAAAACTTTATTTTGAGATTGACGTATTGGTTTGGCTTTAAGATTATTTCAAATGGTAATGAAAATTTTTATTTTATGTTTGAAAACTTTTACTATGAGGTCAAACCCTAAAATTTATTTGGTAAATGGTTGAATAAAAGAGATTTTTCTTTTCTCTCCTTTCTCAAATCTATATGCATAGTATTAATGCAACCCATTAATTTGACAACACTTACGGTTTTCAAAATGGTAGTGAAATACACATTATACATTATTTTATGTATTTATACGTATTTCTTCTCCTGTGTCATAGAACCATGTCAGGAAGGCCTAATCGCGGGCGCCCACAGAACGAAACGCCCGATGTTGCTCAAATGGTAGCACAACAACTCATGCAAGCAATCCCAAACATTGTCACTCAAGTAACTGCAGGACTTAATGCTAACCAAGGAAGTAGTGGAGGAAACCGGGGAAACAATGAAAGAGAATGCAACTACAAGTCCTTTATGGCCTGTAAACCTAAGGAGTTCCATGGAAAGGAAGGTGCGGTTGGGTTACTGAAATGGATTGACAGCATGGAGTCGGTCCTTCATATTAACAAATGCCTCGAGCGCAACAAAGTTGAGTATGCATCTTGCCTATTCCAAGATAGGGCATTAACCTGGTGGAATACTCTAGTGCAAACCCGAGGCCGTACAGCAGCATATCAGCTAACTTGGGAAGACCTAAAGAAGCTGCTGATAGAGGAGTATTGTCCCAAGGATGAACTTCAGAAACTTGAATATGAATTCTGGAACCATTCTATGGTTGGAACACAAATAGAGAAGTACACAGTCCGATTTCATGAACTAGCAAAACTAGTACCTCACATGGTTACTCCTGAGGAGAAACGGATAGATCGTTACATCTGGGGTCTGGCACCAGAGATTCGGGGAATGGTTACCTCAGCAAACCCAACTACCATTCAAAGTGCAGTAAGCCTAGCAAATCGACTAACCAATGATGTGATAAGGATGGGAGCATCAGCAAAGGAAAGCTCTAGTAGCAAGAGGAAGCCAATAAATCAGGGAGAGAAGAAGTATGGAGGCAAGTCAGGGAGGGAGCAGAAAGTCTCAAGAAACTTTATGGTAAGAGCCCAGGAGCAAGAACCAGTGAAAACTCAAGGACAAGAAGTGCAGGAGCGAAAGCAGTACTCAGGGCCGCTTCCGAAGTGCAATAAGTGTAACTTCCATCACAAGGGAGCTTGCCCGGTGTGCCAAAACTGTAAGCAAACAGGCCATTACTCGAAGTATTGTAAGGTGAATAAGGAGGGAAAAAGGACATGTTACGAGTGCGGGAGTATTGATCATCTCCGTAGAGCATGTCCTAAACTGAACAATGGACCTGGTAACCATGGACAAGGCCAAGCCAGGCAAAACTTTCAAGGAAATCAAGTTAGACAACCAAGAGGTGTAGCCTTTGTGATTGGTGCAGAAGAAGCTCGTCAGAACCCTGAAGTGATAACAGGTACGTTCCTCCTGAACAACCACTTTGCATCAGTAATATTCGATGCGGGAGCAGATAGGAGTTTTGTTTCTTTAGCATTTAGACCGTTAATTGGCTTGAAATCGGTAAAGATGAGGATTGCATATGCTATTGAACTTGCTGATGGGTATGAAATTAGGGCTAGTGATATAATTCCTGGTTGTACTCTGAATTTAGCTGATAAACTCTTTAGCATTGACCTAATTCCTATAGAGCTAGGTAGTTTTGATGTGATAGTAGGGATGGATTGGTTATCCAAAAATAGAGCAGACATTGGTTGTTATGAGAAAGTCATCAGAGTGCCTCTCCCTAATGGAGAAACCCTTATCATACACGGTGAGAAGCCAGGAAGAAGTTTAAACATAGTATCAAGCGTGAAGGTTCACAAGTACCTGAAGAAGAATTGTATTGCATGCATGGCCCATGTGCTAGAAAGAGAACCTGAAGCTAAGCAACTCAAGGAGATTCCAGTGGTTCAAAACTATCCCGAAGTATTTCCGGAGGAATTGCCCGGTCTACCCCCTTATAGACAGGTCGAATTTCGGATAGACTTAGTTCCCGGAGCGGCACCGGTAGCAAAAGCACCATATCGCCTTGCACCATCCGAGATGCAAGAACTATCCGGACAACTTCAAGAACTTCTAGACAAAGGGTTTATTCGACCAAGTTCTTCACCTTGGGGAGCCCCAGTGTTATTCGTCAAAAAGAAAGATGGTTCGTTCCGAATGTGCATTGATTACAGAGAATTGAACAAGTTGACAATCAAGAATCGATATCCCCTCCCTAGAATAGATGACTTGTTCGATCAGTTGCAGGGCGCTTCCTACTTCTCAAAAATCGACCTTCGGTCAGGGTATCATCAGCTAAGAATTCACGAAGAGGACATTCACAAGACAGCGTTTAGAACCCGTTATGGACATTATGAATTCTTAGTCATGCCTTTTGGACTAACGAACGCACCCGCTGTATTCATGGATTTGATGAATAGGGTCTGTAGACCATACCTAGACAGGTTTATAATTGTCTTTATCGATGACATACTTGTTTACTCGCGGACCAAAGAAGATCACAATAGACATCTAAAGCTAGTGTTGGAGCTGTTGAAGGAACAAAAATTGTATGCCAAGTTCACTAAGTGTGAATTTTGGATTCGGGAAGTACATTTTCTTGGTCATGTGATCGGTGAAAGAGGAATCCATGTAGATCCAGCTAAGATAGAGGCAATCAAGAAATGGGAGGCCCCCAAAACCCCGACAGAAATACGACAATTCCTAGGATTAGCTGGGTACTACAGACGCTTCATTGAGAATTTCTCTAGGATTGCTCAACCATTAACATCTTTGACCCAAAAGGATAGAAAATTTCTCTGGGAAGAGAAACACGAAGAGGCGTTTCAAATCCTGAAAAACAAGCTGTGCAATGCACCAATTCTGGCTTTACCAGAAGGATCAGAGAACTTTGTGGTGTATTGTGATGCGTCTCATCAAGGATTAGGATGTGTGCTAATGCAAAAAGATAGGGTCATTGCATATGCTTCCAGACAACTCAAACCGCACGAGAAGAATTATACCACCCATGATCTAGAACTAGGAGCAATAGTTTTCGCCCTTAAGATATGGAGGCATTATTTGTACGGAACCAAATGCACCATTTATACCGATCACAAAAGCCTTCAGCATATCCTGGATCAGAAAATGTTAAACATGCGGCAGAGAAGATGGGTAGAGTTGTTTAGTGATTATGATTGTGAGATACGATACCACCCAGGAAAGGCTAACGTAGTAGCCGACGCTCTTAGTAGGAAAGTAAGAGTGAAACCTTCCCGTGTGAGAGCTTTGGGAATGGTAATTCAGACAAGCTTGAAATCTCAAATCATTAATGCCCAGGAGAAAGCGTTATGCAAGGAAAATCTTCCAGGCGAAACTTTACATGGTTTGGAAGAAAGATTTGAAACCAAACCTGATGGAGTTCGTTATTTTAAAGACAGGGTCTGGATTCCAAGGGTTAACAACCTGAGAGACATGGTATTAGAAGAGTCTCATCGATCTAAATACTCCATCCACCCTGGAGCAGATAAGATGTACAAGGATCTTAAAGAGTACTATTGGTGGCCTGGAATGAAAAAGGATATTGCCTTGTACGTCGGGAAGTGTTTGACATGCTCAATAGTCAAAGCTGAACATCAGAAACCTTCCGGGTTGTTGCAACAACCTGAAATTCCCCAATGGAAATGGGAGCAAATATCTATGGATTTCGTTACCAAACTCCCTAGAACTGCTAGAGGTCACGACTCAATTTGGGTCATAGTGGATCGACTGACGAAATCCGCTCACTTTCTCCCTATTCGAGAAGATTTCAAGATGGAAAAATTGGCCCAAATCTACATCGACAAAATTGTTTCTCTGCATGGTGTACCCCTATCTATCATTTCTGATAGAGATAGTCGTTTTACATCTCGATTTTGGTGGATGTTACAGAGGGCACTAGGAACCAAGATAGATTTGAGCACAGCTTACCACCCTCAGACAGATGGGCAAACAGAGAGAACAATACAAACATTGGAAGACATGCTACGAGCGTGTGTCATTGAGTTCAAAGGAAATTGGGATACTCATTTGCCCCTAATTGAGTTTTCCTACAATAACAGTTACCACACGAGTATCCAATGTGCTCCATATGAAGCATTGTATGGACGCAAGTGTCGTTCGCCCTTATGCTGGACAGAAATCGGTGACAGACAGTTGACTAGAGTCGAACTTATCCAGGAAACATCTGACAAGATTACTATCATCAAAGATAAGCTTAAAGCTGCTAGAGATCGTCAGAAAAGTTATGCGGATAATCGTCGAAAACCATTAGAATTCCAAGTAGGAGACAAGGTACTTTTAAAAGTGTCGCCTTGGAAAGGGCTTGTGCGTTTTGGTAAGAAAGGAAAACTAAGCCCGAGATATGTTGGACCCTTTGAAATCCTTGAAAGGATTGGTCCGGTAGCGTATAAACTCCAATTGCCCCAAGAGTTAAGCGCCATTCACGACACATTCCACGTCTCCAACCTTAAGAAATGTCTAGCCGACGAAACATTAATAGTACCCCTGGAGGAAATTAAGATCAATGATAAGCTGAGCTTCGTTGAGGAACCGATAGAAATCCTTGACAGGGAGGTAAAACAACTTAAGCGGAGTAAGATCCCGATTGTGAAAGTTCGATGGAACTCAAAACGCGGGCCGGAGTACACCTGGGAGCGCGAGGATTACATAAAGGAAAAGTATCCGCAACTATTCCCATGCGATGACAAGCGATGATATAGAATGAATTTCGGGACGAAATTCTTTTTAAGTGGGGGATACTGTGACAACTGTCAATTCAGGTCATTCTTGGACTCATGCATCTTTATAATAACCATTCATGCACAACATGCCATGACCTAGTAGTATAAATTAGGTCAAAAATCTTGCATAAACTAGGATCCAACTAAGGTCTAGGACTAATATACTTGATACTTACAATTCTAGTAAGTTGCTTAGCTACAATAGGAAATGCCAATACTATAATTAGAATAAGCTTCAAACTTTGTTATAATTGAAATAGGGTATAAAACTCTAAAAATAAATTAAAACACTCTAATTATACTTCAACATGTTGTTGAATACCAAACAATGTTCCAAAAACCCTAAAGAGCCAAAAATCCAAAGTTATAAAATATAAAGCTTAAAAACTTTATAAAATTTGGCTATAAACTTCCTAGTATCAAATTATATTAATCAAATTATGGATTATACCAATGAACTAGAAATATAAATTACAAGTATTAATCATAAATTATTTGTTGAAAACAAGATTTTTAAATAAATCAAATTGCTTAATAAACATTTTATAAAAATGAATGTTTTTATATAAAATATGGGAGGGAAGTTTATAAAGTTTAAAATTTAGGAGAGAGGAGGCCAAAAGGCATGCAAAAACCGGCCATCACCTCTCCCCATGCCCTCTCTCTTCCCCAAAACACAATCATCAAGCCTAAACCCTTACTCCACCTCTTCCACTTCACTCTCTCACTTCACTCTCTTCTTCCTTCTCTCTAAACTCACGAAAATCCTCTCAATCCTCTGCAAAATTTCAAGACTTTGAAGACCTTGAAGTGTTCTTACTTCTCGCAAGATCATAACCAAGGTAAACAACATCATCTTCTTCCATAGTTTGATGATTCTACTTCTTTTCCTTCTTAGTTTTCTCTTCTTTTAGGATTCTATGCCTTTCCATGGCTAGAAATCTTTATTCTCCCCTTGTGGTTTGTAGATTCTCACCATAACACAATGCATGTGTTTGAAATGGTGAAAATCCGGGATCAAACCCATGCAAGGAGTGAAAAAGATGCACATATGATCATGTGACATCAAAACATAATATTTCATGTTCTTCTCCATTTCTTGTGTGTTCATGCATGAACGAAAGCATTAAACCATTTCTAGTACATCTTGGATGCTCATTCATTCCATGCATGTGTTAGAAATCGGGCCTTACCAAGGACATGCATGATGTTCTTATTGAAATACCCTAAAAATGCACACAAGCAAACATGCAATCTGCCAGATTATTTTGTTCGACTTTGAACAGTCATAACTCAGTCATTTTTTAACCAAATCATGATATTCTTTTTGTATTGGTTAGTTCCACGAGTTAACTTTCAAACCCAACTGGTCTTACTGTAAAATATTAAATATCCGATTTTTGGCAGATTTTACAAAAAGGTTGCGCATACAGCTCTTTTTCTGTGATCACTATTTTTATCTTGCTTAAACAATGGTCTTAAACCCAACCATAAATCTTAGGAAAAATACCTTAGAAACTTAACATATCTAGTGAGTTGTGGTTGAAATTTCGTGGCTTAAAACCTCACTGAATGGGCTACAAAAATTCATGAACCTCAGCCACATCTACACTTCATGCATTATTGCATGCAACTTTTCTTAAATTGTTTGGAATCATTACCCTCATTTCTCTTCTGAATACATTCTTAACATTTTTACTTTTGAAAGCCCTTGCATGCATGAGATAATCTGGAAAATTTCAAGAGCTTTTGTTATTTATTTGATTTATTAGAATTATTGCTAAAACCAAGGGCATAAATCATATAAAATACTTCCAGAGGTCAATAAATCCTAAATAAATTCATGGATGATACTTATGGGGAATAATGACCCCTCACCAAATTTCAGCAATTTTTGTTACTGTTTCATATGATTTCTAATTTTCTTTTATTTAGGACATGATAAATTACAAAACCACTTTTTAGGATGTGAAAATTTTATCTAACAATTTTCGCATACCTTACTTGTGATGGGTGACTCAAGAAAATAATTTCAAGATTTTTCATCATGTCTAGCTATTTTTCCCAATTTTTGGTAATTATAATGGCTTAAAAATGGGAAAAATAGTTCTGATTATCCAAAATTCATGAAAATTTTCCAGGATATCATATTATATAGTAGGAGGTTACATAAAAATTTTGAATATTTTTCTCCACTGTAAACTATTTTTCCCTTATTTTCTAAAGTTAATTGCACTAAAATTCACTTAAATATACATAAATACCCAAAACCAGTTTATACATTATGAAAACCACTTTTGATATTTTTCCCAAGATATTTATACTGTAAATGATGTTACAAAAATTTATGGTAATTTATTTTAACTGTTTAATAATATTTCTTTAATTAATGACTATTTAAAGAAATAAAACAAGGAAAAATACAAATAACCACTGAAAAATATATTTTATATTTTTCCCAGCCTATTTATGTATAATAACAATTAAATAAAAAGTTTGGGTAATTTTGGAAACTGTTTACTATTTATTTCAATTTTTATTGAAATAAATGCTCAAAAATTATAAAATATAATTAAACAGCTTGGAAATCCATTTTTATAATTTTCCCAGCTTAGTGTTGTGTATTAACAGTTAAATAAAAAGTTTGAGAATTTTTATCCCTCGAATACTATTTTTCGTGAATTTATGTTGTTATTGAGACTTAAAATTTGGAAAATTAACCTTCCAAGGTTGTAATTAATCGCACGACTTGTAAAATTTCAATACATCAGAAAAAGTGTAACAAAATGATATAAATCCAATACTAAAACATAAATTGGCATTTCCCTATATGTAGAGTTTAGTATATTAGCATTAGATATCGACATGGAAACTCACTAGTGCGTGTGTTTGGTGTCGTAGGATCCCGGTAGTAAAACGTTGGTGCATCCCGTAGTACCGCTTGTGTCTACACAAAACATCGTGAGTATTCACGCACTCCCCTATTTTCGTTTTTTATGTTTTGGGGTGGAAAAGCATGTCCAGAAAAACTATTGTTTGCATGTTGTACTTAAATTGAATTGTATCAAACATGATTGCTATTGTATTGCTATGTTTCTTTATGTATGTCTATGCAACACGGAACATGAGAACTTATCGTACAAAGGCCCTTCCCTTATCTCTAACCATTAACTCTTTGAGCCAATGGTCGTTATGGATAGCGCTATTAGGAATTGACAACTCCTCACTCGCCCGAATCGCTGGAGTGCATGATACCATATTCATCTATGGAACGATAAGCATAGATCTCGATAGGGCTTCAGTCATAGGTTTGGTTGAGACTCATTGTTTGCTCATACACATACAAACTCGTTTCTCGTTATAGCAATAAACTTGTATTCATTAATAGCAATCAACTTGTTTATCATTGAAGCAATGTACTTGTATTTACGAAAAGCCTTATTGTACGCTCGATTTTATAAACTTGTGATACTCACCAACTATTTTCATAGTTGACGCTCGTTTTACATGCTTTTTCAGGAAATAATTAGTAAGTGGATGTAAAGATTCATCATCATAGAGCATGCTGCATCGTGTTGAAGCTATTATGAAGCTATATTTTGAACAATGTTATTTTGAAAAACTTGTATTTTGTTCTTTTGAAGCTATGGGTTGTAAACTTTTAAATACTGCTATGGTGATGTATCTTTATCTTTTGCGATGAAACCGTTATCGCTGTCATACCTTGCGTTTCCGCTTTAGCGGGGTGTGACATGATGTTATAGTTTTCATCCTTCAGACAGTTTCCCACACTCTTGTGTAGCAAGGGTGTATAAACCTATTTCGATAATCAGTTACCTTCCTGTTAACAATTATAGGGACAGTTAGGAGATACATAACATTATTCCTATTACAAGGAATTACATCAGAGTCAGTTCATTCATGAGTGTATACTATACATTACATGTTACATGAATACGCTTACATGAATACGCTTACATGAATCCCTTACATGAGTACCATTACGTAGATATATTTACATGTATACACTTACATGGATACTTGTACCTCGATTCACTAGGATGATTTATTAGTACCTTCTGTGTAAATTGTCCTGCCTATCCCAATTCAATGGGATATCTAGACGGGACTAACCATTCCGAAACCCACCTGTTAGCAGTAGTGGTAAATGACCATCTACGGATGCCTACGGTTATTACTTATATTAGGGGTACCTTTACGGGACTAACCATTCCTTTGGCCTACTGTTCGCTACATAGGTAAATAACCATCTACGGATGCCTACGGTTAATACTTATACTAGGACTACCTTTACAAGACTAACCATTCCTTAAACCTGCTGTAGCTACAGAGGAAAATTGAACAATCTATGGATGTTCAAAGGTTATACATGTCGCTATTCGCGATGTCGTGTTAATACTAGTACAAAAGGATAGCACTTACATAGTTATATTTTTCCTATTACCTTATTTTGTGATACATTCACATAAATGATGAGTTAGACTAGATACTATTAGTAATAGTCAAAAAGAAGGAAAAACCATCTTTGTTATAGCAAAACACACGAGTCTTGGTAAAATACTACTTACTAAACACACGAGTCTTGGTAGAAGACTACTTACATAACACATGAGTCTTGGTAGAAGACTACTTACATAATATTTAAGTCTTGGTAGAAGGCTACTCATTATACTAACAGAAATCATAGGGATTTGCTAGAGTATTCAAACATTTTCAACTGTTTTCAAACAATTCATACTTATACAATCTTTTTGCAAAGGTTTCCAAGTCATTACCATACAGTTTTTACAAATCAAAGACACATTAATACTTATGAATTCACTAGCTTTAC
This sequence comes from Lactuca saligna, assembly GCF_052625555.1. Classification (NCBI taxonomy): domain Eukaryota; kingdom Viridiplantae; phylum Streptophyta; class Magnoliopsida; order Asterales; family Asteraceae; genus Lactuca; species Lactuca saligna. The sequence goes on from NC_136421.1 coordinate 8,400,340, forward strand.
GCTGATACTCTCTTTCAAAATAACTTGTATTCTTAGGTCACCAGTTAGACAAGTACGATGGCCAGGTTTTTAGAAGACTTAGCACAGACAAGACTCGTATTTTATTTTGATGTCTTATTACGATGAAAGAACACACATGTTTTAAAACTTTACTTTTAATGCAATGGATGATGTTGTTGCTTGTTTACTACTTTACACTGTTATGATACTTCACATGACGTCCTCCACCCTGGAACGTTTCCACCGTTCTTGGTTTTGGGGTGTGACAAATGTCAGCTGTAATATATTGATGCATGGTGATGTTTATGTTATGATTCATGTATATTCATTGTGATGATATTCAATTTAAGTCACACGATCCCTCGGACATTTTCGTCGTCTGGTTCAGGGGTGTGACATTAGGTTCCCTAGTGGAGAGGGAATGGTTGGCGCAAGAGACCTTGTCCTTTAGGCAAGGGACGGAGTTCTTGACTATGATTACACAGATGTTTCACGAGAAGGTGCAGTTTTACCCTGAGCATGTGTCTTCTGAGCAGGCACGCATGAGTCGATATCTGAACATTCCGAGGAAAGATATTCGGGAGTTCGTGGCCAAATCGATGTACTGATCATTTTCCAAGCTCGAGGCAAATGCTCGGAAGAGGGAGGATGAGTTGGGGACTCAGGTCATGGAGGAGGCTGAACCTCAAGAGAGGAGATGTCATGGTTCGATTACCATGATTGGTAGTAGGCCGAGAGGTGATCTTATGGTTCAAGTACCGTGATTGATAGCAGACCAAAAGGTGATGGCATGGTTCGAGTACCATGGTGGGTGGCAGATTGAGAGGTAGTGTCATGGTTCGTCTATCATGATTCGTCGTAGATAATCCTTGTACCTTTTTCGGATTATTCCGTTATGATAGATTAGGTGGAGATCGAATGCGACAGGGTATTAGGCCTGAGGATCATGTTGAATGAGTTTCATAAGAAGTATCCCTTGAGAGGGAGGTTGAGATAAGTTCAAGGATTTTTGGTGAGATGACCGGTGTAGTCGCAAGACTCAAGGATGAGTAGAGATGGTGGTTATGGAGGATTGCGGCCTGAGTTGAGCAATCAGCCGATAGTGAGATGTCATTTTATATGACCCGAGTAGTGCTATTTCCGTTTCCTGGGGGAGGCGTAGGAAGTGTTGAGATTTCGGTTTCAGAGTTTGGAAGTACACCTTACGGGTTGAAATTGATGCTGATCTTCCACAAGAATATCGAGCGGTATATGTGCTGTGAGATAATGATATAACATGAATAGGTTGTCAGTGGAGACTGAGAAGGTCAAGGACCATGATGCACCCTATTTGGGTTTAGTAGGGTGTGTGTGTGTTAGTTGTAGCATCAGGTAAACAAGAAGAGTGTATTGGAATGGTGACCCCATTGTTTCTGATGGGTATCGAGTGTGGGAATGGAGTCTTTGTTCATGTGATTATTCATGTGATGGAGTATCGGTTGAGAAGACGAGGATGAGGAGTATGATGATTCCTTATTTCCAGACTGAGATTCGGGGTACTTACTGAACGATCGAGATTCCTGGTAGTGGAATAGTATGAGATTCTTAATGACTAAGAGGCAGTCATGATGAAAATTTTCTAAAATTTCATCGGAGGTTCAAGGTATTGGAGTTGCTTTATCCCTATCGGGGAGATCATCGAGCGTTACGTAGCACCTTCCAGGACTAGGTGCGATGTTACTGGTGGAAATAGTTTGTGAGATAGATTGTTAGTGTGCCAATTGGTGTTGGCACGAACCCTAAGTACGGGAGAACCAGCTACTTTATTAAGGAGATCTGGGATTTGTTCAAAAGTGGTTAGAGAACTAGATATAGAGATCAGTGGTGCAGGTTCATGAGATCATGAGTATTAGTGGTTGAGGCGAGACGTAGAGCAAGATAATGCATGTAGTGCATGTTTGTGAACGGATGAGTGTCCCCACAAGAAGTATCCATTGGTCGGAGACCTTGAGATGGTTAGGAATTCTTCGAAATTATTATGGTGAACTCGAGATGGTTGGCTCGTAATATTAGTCCGGCAACAAAGAGACTCTAGTTCATTGAATGGGCAGTTGTATTGTTCGAAAATTAAAGGAATTGATTAAGCAACAACTTCAGGGTTGTTATGAGTATTATTGCATGAGTTAGAGCAATATAGAAGGAAGTTTTGAGTTGACGCCAGTATGTTCTGAGTCACTGACGATTCCTTCATGTTTCCATTGAGAGTTGGGATACACTGTAGTGGCGTATTGCGAAATGAATATTTGTTGTGAGATTCTAAGGAAATGTTGTTGGATTAATGTCTAAGTCCATAACTATATTTGGTATGTACTTGACCCGACCCGGCATGGTCTATTTGGGTTGCATGGCATCATGCACTTGGATAAACTAAATGAGAGAAATAAGACACTTATGGTTATTAATATATTATAAGTTCTAATATAATAATAATAATAATAATAATAATAATAATAATAAATTAATTAATTAGTATTGATCAAGAATTAATTTAGAATTAATTATGTGATCAAAAGCAGACTAATTAAATATATAGGTTGATTGTGTAAATCATCCATAACTTATATAGTGGGCCAAAGCTCCATGGATAATCAAGTTGGGTTAAACCCATACGATGCTCCATGGATGCCCCATGGAGGTTATATAACCCATGGGTCATGGAAGTGAAAGGTCATGACAATTACGGTTTACATGGTGTAACCCTAATTGTAACACATTATATAAGCATCATATTATTCACCAAAATCGGTCACTAGAGTGTGTAAAAGAAGGGCTAGCCGATTTCATGAAGTGTGGATTTCTCTCTAAGTTATTCCAAGAGCATTTGATGTTGTGTGAGCCATTTGAGGTGTCACATTTGAGACACTAGGAACTCAAGCCCCATTGAGTCATGCTACACTACAAGAGGTATGTATTCTATCTATATATTATTACCCAAGTATCTATGATCGTATGTGATGGGTTTTAGCCATAAGAACTTTCCTATGTGCGCATGCAAAACCCTAATGCTCGGATCTAGGATTTCTAATTAAACATGCTTTGAATCCAAGACTTCTAATGGCTAATTAGAATAAATAACAACATTGAAACAGATCTAGAACCATACCTTTGAATTCCTTGTTGATCTTGTTGTCTTGGAGCTTCTAGAGTCACAAATGTCACTCCTCTAATGGCTTACAAACACCAATAGCAAGAAAGATGATTTAGGAGAGAGGAGAGGGGAGGAATTCGGCCAGAGTATCTCTACTTTAGATGGTGTGTCGAATTCCCTCACCCCTAGGGTCTATTTATACTTGTAGACTCCTTAAGGATTACAGCTTTAACCCTAATTGGATAACTTAGACTTTAAGTTAATCCATATCCTTTCCTTGATAACCCTATGGACGATTTTGGCTTATCCATGCCCTAGAAATCGTCCATCCTATCTTGGATAAGGATTTATAGTCTAAAGTGTAACTATCAAACAATTGACAGTTTATACCCTTCTTATTTAATTAATCTCTTTAAGTCACTAAATTAATTCCAATTAATCTATGACTTATATTAATCAAATAACCATATATTATTCCTTATAATATTTACTCTCTCTTAACAAATCATCCATCAAGTTGCTATGGTGAAGGCAACCCAAAAGGACCATGCACAACCGGGTCAAATACTTGCCTAATATAGTTGCAGCCTTGGACACTATTCCAACAGTCTCCCACTTGGATAAGTCTAGTAACTATACAAGTACAATTCGGTTTGCAATCGTAGCTCTCAAAGACGCTATCAAACTCTGATCTAATCAATCTTGTCCTTTAGATAAGGGATCGTACAGTCCTCTGTTAGATATCATGCTGACAATCCTATGGAATGGTTAGTCTAGCATTTTATTTCTCGATCTCCGATTTATTCGACATAGAACTTAATCAAACACATCAATTCAGTTCTAACCGGGCCCGACACATAAGTCAAATCAAATCATCGAGTGGCCAAGATATCTCTTCTACCCTCTTAGGATAAAATTTACAGATAAACTTCGACTTATATGCATTTGCTTTTTCATTAACCAATTATACACAACAATGCATTTTATAACACCAAGTTACTGATGCGTTTTCGCATTATCAATGTACAATCAATTAACAAATAATAAACCATATATCTAGGTTTTAAGACTATATAATATTATCATCTTGCGATCACCTTTTATATCGTATTCCATAAAGTGATTCCAGCAAGCGCGGGTTTGTTCCAATGCTCAAAACCAGTTCATAAGCACTCATGAACGTTGCAACAACCCTTGCTATGTCTAACACCATTTAGACAATCTACACACCAATTCATGACAATCTTCATTCATATCTACTTCCAACATATGAACGATTGTGGACAATTTGAATAATTCGATTATTCCTAATAAATTCAATTATTTTGGAAGTCAAAACATGCAAAGTGAAACAATATTTAAACAATTAACATATGACAGTAACTTTACTTATAAATAAAACTCCTTTATTTAATCATCAAATGTTAATTACATTTATCTTTTATACGTTTCTAATACTATCTAATCTATACTAATATCATCCTTCAGCCCAATACTCCTAGCATGCTGTAAGTGCTTAACCCTACTCAGTTCCTTCGTAAGCGGATCTGCTGGGTTATCTTCTGATGATATCCTCTTAACTATGAGTTGTCCTTCTTCTACACGATGTCTAATGAAGTGATATTTTCTGTCGATATTTCTTGATCTACGATGATCCCTCGGTTCCTTGGTCAAGGCAACTGCACCTTCGTTATCACAGAAAATCTCCATGGGCTCCTTTTCGGCAGGCACAACTCCAAGATCACCAATGAAGTTCTTTAGCCATAATGCCTCCTTCGACGCTTCGCTCGCTGCGATGTACTCTGATTCGCACGTTGAATCAGCTACGGTTTCTTGCTTGGAACTCTTCCAAGTTACTGCTCCTCCATTTAGGGTAAAGACCCAGCCCGACTGCGAACAGTAGTTGTCCCTATCGGTCTGAAAACTGGCATCACTATACCCTCGCACCTTCAAGTCATCACTCCCTCCAAGGACTAAGAACCATTCTTTCGTCCTCCGAAGGTACTTAAGGATGTTCTTTACCGCAATCCAATGTGCTTTGCCAAGGTTCCCTTGATATCTGCTAACCATGCTCAAAGCGAAGGCTACATTAGGGCGAGTACAAGTCATAGCGTACATGATTGAGCCAACTGCGGAAGCATACGGTATTCGGCTCATTTCTGCTATTTCAGCTTCAGTACTCGGACTTTGAGTCTTACTCAACTTGGCATTTCCTTGTATCGGTAGTTCTCCCTTCTTTGAGTTTTCCATACTAAAACGTTTTAGTACCTTCTCTAAGTAAGTATTCTGACTAAGTCCAATTAGTCTCTTACTTCTTTCTCTTACTATCCTTATTCCCAAAATGTAAGAAGCCTCTCCGAGGTCCTTCAAAGCGAAACACTTCCCAAGCCAGGACTTGACTTCCTGCAGAGTCGGGACGTCGTTTCCTATGAGTAATATGTCATCGACATATAGAACGAGGAAGCTTACTATACTCCCACTGGCTTTGACATATACACAAGATTCGTCTTCGCTTTGTACAAATCCAAACTCTTTGACTTTCTCATCGAAGCAAAGATTCCATCTGCGAGACGCTTGCTTAAGTCCATAAATGGACTTCTCAAGCTTACACACTCTATTTGGATGCTTCGGATTCACAAACCCCTCTGGCTGAGCCATGTAAACATCCTCAGCCAGCTTTCCGTTAAGGAAGGCGGTCTTGACATCCATTTGCCAAATTTCATAATCATGAAATACGGCAATTGCTAGCATCACTCTAATAGATTTAATCTTCGCAACTGGTGAGAAGGTCTCATCATAGTCAACTCCTGGAGTTTGAGTAAAGCCCTTCGCAACCAATCGCGCTTTATACGTGTGTACGTTCCCATCCACGTTGGTCTTCTTCTTGAAGATCCATTTGCACCCAACGGTCTTACGTCCGGGCACATAATCAACCAAATTCCAAACTTGGTTATCGTACATGGATTGGATCTCGCTATCCATTGCCTCTTTCCATTTTGCAGACTCCGGGCCTGCCATGGATTCCTTATAGCTATTAGGTTCATCAAGATTTACTAGTGTACCATCACTAATATACGTGTCCCCTTCGGTAGTAATATGAAAACCATAAAACTGGGGATGAACTCTAACTCTATCGGAACGTCTAAGAGGTAGGGACTCGTCAATCGGTTCAACCGGAGTTTCCTCCTCGGGTTGAATGCCAGCGGTAGAGGTTCCTTCATCTATCGACTCTTGAATTTCTTCAAGTTCGATTTGCCTCCCACTGTCTCCTTGGCTTATGAGTTCTCGCTCTCGGAAAACTCCTCTCCTCGCAACAAAGACAACATTGTCTTTCGGTCTATAGAAGAGATATCCAAAGGATGTCTGCGGGTAGCCGATGAAAATACATCGCTCACTTCGAGGTTCAAGCTTGTCGTGAGTATCTCGTCTTACGAAAGCCTCGCAACCCCAAACCTTGATGTGTGCCAACAAGGGAGCTTTCCCCGTCCACATCTCGTGAGGTGTTTTGGAAACCTTCTTAGTAGGGACTCGGTTAAGGATATGGGCGGCAGTCTCTAAGGCATACCCCCAAAAGAAGATAGGTAGTGAAGCACGACTCATCATAGAGCGAACCATATCCAATAAGGTTCGATTACGCCTTTCTGCCACACCATTCAACTGCGGTGTCCTAGGAGGCGTCAATTGCGAAACTATTCCACACTCCTTGAGATAATCGTGGAATTCAAGACTTAGGTACTCTCCTCCTCGATCGGATCGAAGCATCTTGATTTTCCTGCCCAATTGATTCTCCACTTCATTCTTGAACTCTTTGAACCTTTCAAAGGTTTCTGACTTTTGCTTGATTAAATAGATATACCCATATCTACTATAATCATCGATAAAAGTCACATAGAAGCGGTTCCCATCCTTCGTGGTTGATCTAAAGGGTCCACATACATCGGTATGTATTAGGTCCAATAGCCCCTCACCCCTTTCACAAGTATTTGTGAAGGGTGACTTAGTCATCTTTCCAAGTAAACAAGACTCGCATGTGTCATCTTCCCTAAGGTCGAATGACTCCAACACTCCATCCTTTTGGAGTTGGGCTATGCGTTTCTTGTTGACATGTCCAAGACGGCAATGCCACAAGGATGCTTTATCCATACTAGTGGAAGAATCAATATTCAAAACATCATTTCCTAAGTTATCAACAATCATAACAGTTTCATATATTCCATTACATGGTATAGCTTCAAAGTAAAAGACACTATTTAGATAAGCCAAAATAGAACCATTCTCATTATTAAAAGAAAATCTAAATCCTTGTCTATATAAACCATGAAATGAAATGATGTTTCTAGCCATTTCTGGCGAATAGCAACAATTGTTCAAATCTAAACATAAATTATTCCTAAGCACTAAAGAATACACTCCAATCTTGGTAACAGACGACGATCTTCTGTTCCCCATGATTAGATTGATCCTTCCTTGCTCCACATCCCTACTTCTTCTTAGTCCCTGCACATTTGAACAAATGTGATAACCACAACCGGTGTCAAAAACCCAAGAAATAGCATGATTAGAATCGTTATATTTAATTGTGTATATACCTGCGAAAGATGGCTTGATCTTTCCTTCTTTGATTGCTTGCAGGTATTCTGGGCAGCTTCTCTTCCAATATCCTATCTTGTGGCAGTGGTGGCACTCTGCCTCCTTCGGGTTAGGATAGGGCTTAGAGGGATCAACTTTGGTCCCACTAGAAGAGGCACCATCTCAGGCTTTAACCTTGCGATAGTTCTTTGATGAAGCCTTCCTCTTCTTTCCCTTTCCTTGACCAATTGCCAAGACAGGAGCAGCAGACTGATTGGGAGTAGGTGAAACAGACTTGTCTTTGAAGTTGCTCTCAGCGACTCTCAAAAGACCTTGGAGTTTGCTTAGGGTGACCTCCTCTTTGTTCATGTGGTAGGTCATCCTAAATTGGTTGTACATTGGAGGCAAAGAGTGAAGCACCATGTCGATCGCCAAGTCTTCCCCAAAGTCAATATTTAACTTGCGAAGGCGATCGACATACCTTTGCATCTTTTACAGGTGCACGGTAAGAGATTCTCCATGACCCATATTAGCGGAGATCATGTTAGTGAAAATCTCATAACGCTCTTGTCTCGCGTTTTGGTGGTATCTCTCCAATAAGTCTTGATGCATCTCGTATGGATACATGTCCTCGTAGGACTTTTGGAATTCGGAGTTCATGGTGGCAATCATGATGCAATGTACCTTCGTTGCATCTCGCTCATGAGTCTCAAAAGCGGTGATTTCGGCCAGAGTAGCGATTTCGGGGTTGATCTTCTCAAGCTTTTCATCGAGGATATACTCCTTATCCTCATAGCGAGCAATGGTGCGAATGTATCTTATCCATTCGCTAAAGTTCGTTCCATCGAAGGTGACCTTTTGGCAAAGGCTCATCAATGTGAAAGAACTCGTAGCAGCGTTGTTTGCGTTCGACATCTATAGAAAGGACAAAGATAGATTAGAATAAGAATCCCTAATTATCACCCAATAAGAAAAATTAGGGTTAGGATCCAACAATAACATTTACATATTAGAAAAGGGATGCCGTAATCTAACATGAAAATAAATTGAAGGTGTCACACCCCGAAAACCGAAGGCGGAAAACATTTTCGGGGTTGACTACCACGTTGAGTATCAAATCCAATGCACATAGTAAGTAAAGCAAAACAACCATTACATTACATAATAAAAGTTTTACAGTTGTTTCAAAAGTAAAGTTTGTACAGTTGTGATACATAGTATATATAACCAAAATGAAACGGATCTTCGTGTACTCCATCCTCGAGCAAAAGGATCTTCGGGTACCTGTTCTAAAGTCGACCTGAGAACACAAGCAGTTTGAAAATTAGCATAAAGCTGCTGAGTTCATAAGCGGTTTTGTTTTACGAAAATGTATCGATTTCCTTTATGTTTCTGAAATGTTATGTACACCAAGAAAATCCCGTATTTTCTTAAAAGTTGGTTATTGTTTCACAAATGTAAAGTATAGTAAATTTGTACACTGAAAACATGTTTACTCATGTGAAAACGTATCATTGGTTATCTGACTGGTTAAACTGTTCTCTTTACTTATCATGTGTTACCAGGAAAGTCCCATACTTTCCTTATTGTATGTTACAAATTGTAAAAGATGTAATGTTATCCAGTTTGTTACTCTTTCTAGTTATGTAAGTGTTACCCAGGAAAGCCCCACGCTTTCTTGCATGTATGTATCTAATGTAAACGATGTTAAAGATGTAAAAGATGTAATCGTGATTAGGTTCCATGTTTTCCCAGGAAAGTCCCGTACCTTCCTGAATGTTGGTTACAGTAAGTAAAAGATGTAAAAGATGTAAACGATGTATAAAGTAATCCATTATTACTGTAAGTAAATCTCTGTTATCCTAATTGCGAGTTCCATAACCATACAATAGACTGAAACCTGTGGCAATAAGTAGTCCACATGTGGCAATAAGTCGTCCACATACTTATGACTTTCGTCACCCTTGAACCATTTCGGTTCAGCTGTAGCTAGCAGCCAGGTGTGGGGTAGTCAGCCCCGTATAGATCTATACACTCAAGTCACGCTCTCTAAATACTAGAGATTCTGGTTATGGGTGTAGTCCTCCACTCGCGTAACCTGGGTGGAGTGTTCTCCGAGGACGTGTCTCCAATTATACAGGAATAACAAATTTACTAGTAATAGTATGATAGTCCTCCACTCGTATATGTGTGGGGAGTGTTACCGAGGACAAAACAGTGTACAGGTATTATATTCAAATGTTTAATGTTATGCTTTTAACTGATAAAATGTGGAAAAACCATTTGTGAAATATATGTAAAACGTACTAGTTTAAAGACTTATTTCACAAATATATGTTACGTGATCTGTATGTTCAATCTGTTATCAGTTGTAGTAATCAGTTATAAAAGCATAAGAATATGAAACACACATTTGAAAACATGTTTTGAGTACAAGAATTCCCTTGTACTTTGCTTGTGTTCCCCCCCTGAAAACAGTGAAAAATAGTGAAAAAGGGTAGGGGTATGAACTCACCGGACTCGGAAACGTGTCGGTTTTGAATGTTATACGTCGGTTCGGGGTTTGATTACTCACGATGACCCTATGTAAAATGATATAATGTCCATATATATACAATTAGAGATACATTCACTAATCATATGGAACATTACACCCCAATGAGGTTAAACACCTCAAAACGAGCGTTTGGAGTGACCCGGGTGACATCTTCGGACTTGTAATGGCACTAGGGACTTGGGACATGAGTTTACTCTCCATAAGTAAACATTTAAATGAGTTTACAACTATGTAACACACACATACATGATTTTACGACCGTAAACTCATGTGAGTGTGGTTTTGATGGTTTAAGGGCTCAAATGGACATAGGGGTTGCTAGAATGGATTATCTAAATTGCATTGGAACACTTGGAATGAATTTAAATCATCAAAATGATTGTTTTATGGGAGTTTACAGCCTAGTATAGGCTCCTGGCCGTAAACTCCTTAATCTTCATGAAAATGGTGTTAAATGTTGTTAAAACAAATCACATGTGATTACTAGGATTATTCCAAGACCTTACATGAGTTTTATGGGACATTTGAGGGAGGTTATGGAGTTTACGGCCCATGAGACCCTCCTCATGGCCGTAAACTCTTATGTAGGGTCATACAAAGTGTTTCAAGGTCTAGAACTTGCATAGAAGGGCTTCTAAAATTCATCTAAAGGCTTTAGGGGTGTTTAGTTTGCATTCTAACACCAAAAGTTTTGGAGTTTACGGCCCAAGAACAAGCCTTGGCCGTAAACTCTTATAAATCCCATAAATGATGTGTTTTAGGCCCTTAAAGTATTTTTGGTTGGTCCCTTGATTTATTCCAAGGCTTTTGGTGGTGTTGGATGGCTTTCTAACACCTTAGAATTGGATTTATGTCAAGTTTTGGGGAGTTTATGGCCCAAGCACTCTCCTTGGCCGTAAACTCACATAAGTCCCCCAAATTTCATGTTTCAAGTGTCCAAATGCTTAAACCAAGGTCCTATAATTCTTAACTAAGACATAGAAGTGATTTGGAAGGGTTTTAGGGCATGAAAAACCCCTTTTACATGAGTTTACGGCCTAAGCTTATGCCTTGGCCGTAAACTCCTTCAAATGGTTCAAAATCAAAGTTTCAAATGTTCTAAGTCCATATCTTGAAGTCCCATAGCCATATCTAAAGTCCAAAAGAGTCTAGGAAGGAGTTTAAGGGCTTAAAACCCTTCAAATTGGTGTTTACGGCCTAGGCATGCTCCTGGGCTGTAAACTCACATATGTTGTCCTAAATCATGATTTGAACTCGAATTTGAAGGCCAAATATGTTATAGATTAAGGCTAGGAAGGTACCTTAGAGATTTGAAGCCTTAATTTTGAGTTTTGATCCTTTAAACTTGGATTAGGAGAGAGGTGGGTAGTGTTTAGTGGTAATTTGACCAAAGGCTTCAAATGAAGTCTTAAACACGTTTATATAGTGTTTAAGTTTTGGACACGGTGGAATTCTACCCGATACTGGTGTTAGACGAGGCTTTTGGTCGTACCCGATTGAGTTACCTTAACCTGATACGGTAATTTCTAGAAATATTCCGATCACTAAAGTTGGGTGCTAAAATGATTTCTAAATGTATTAAGACACCCATTAAGTCATTTTAAATGTGTACTAAATAATGACTTAATTAAACGGAAGATCGGAAATCGAAATTGGAAACGACGATCGGTTGCGTGAATTGTACTATGAAAGAGTTACAATAAAATGATACGGAAATTTCGGGTTGTTACAGAAGGTAAGTGAATGACGATTCACTAATTCTCCATTACAAAACCTAGACTATTAGTCCTAAGTGTATTGAGAATTCCTAGGTTCGGATGAGATTCATTGAAACTATTCAATGGCATGTTTAAATCTCGATATGCCCCTTTTGTTTGTGACTGGGATGCCGAGGATCACAAAGCGGGTGTGAATTACCATGCAAATTCACATGGTGCCTTCATTCTAACGATCACCTATTCGATGTGCCGGTAAACCACACACGCTCCATCGAACTATGATAAACAATGAATCACCCTTTGCCACCTTTGCTTAGAACCAATTAGTGTGCCGGTAAACCACACACGCTCCACTAACTTCTTAGCAAGGGTGCAAAGTGTAATTTCATGGGATTACATCAATTCACTTTTCCTAAAGTAACTAAGATTGGGTATTTTTTAAAACGTGTAGTTACTTTGTATTTATTATTATACTTTTAATGAGAGGATGAGGTTGCCCTATCCTACCCATTCGGCTAACGACCCTCCACCAATCAAGCAAGCGGTGGGTGTGAATGTACACCCATTAAGCGCCATTTTATAGGCCGCAACCTTATACCCACCTTATAGATTGGCTTTGTGAATGAGGCCTACTAACGGTAAGACTAGCATTTAGTTATACATATATATATTATTCTAGTAATATCATATTAGTATAAGGTTGTGTTTTAAACCTTTTAAAACGTAGGGTTTGAAATTTAAGTTGTCTAAATTAAAACCTTTTAATCATAAATAAAAAATTTCAAAACTTGAGGGAAAGTTTTAAACATTTTAAACATGGAGGATCAAATAACAAATAATTCCAATTAACAATTAATATCCTAATTATCTATATTTGATTTATCCAAGATTTCTTTTAAGATAATTATCAAAATAATTAATCACTTATCATATAAGGAGATTAAATATTTTATTAGATGATAAATATCTTTAATTAGATCAAGATTATAGTCATATATATCAAAAAATCGGATTAGGGTTGATCTAATATGATTAAGGTAAGTTTCCATAAGATAAACATGAAAAAATCCCGGTTTTTCCTAATCCTGACGCCCGGACTCGCCGAGTACACAAAGGGACTCGCCGAGTCAGGCCTACTCACCGAGTCCACTTTGGAACTCGCCGAGTCCATGACCCAGAAACCAAAAAATCGAATTTTGCAGGTTTGTTTCAGTTAATCAAGCAACAATTTAAAGAAAACCAAGCTAGTCTCTGATACCACTGATGGGTTTTAGCCATAAGAACTTTCCTATGTGCGCATGCAAAACCCTAATGCTCGAATCTAGGCTTTCTAATTAAACATTCTTTGAATCCAAGACTTCTAATGGCTAATTAGAATAAATAACAACATTGAAACAGATCTAGAACCATACCTTTGAATTCCTTGTTGATCTTGTTGTCTTGGAGCTTCTAGAGTCACAAATGTCACTCCTCTAATGGCTTACAAACACCAATAGCAAGAAAGATGATTTAGGAGAGAGGAGAGGGGAGGAATTTGGCCAGAGTATCTCTACTTTAGATGGTGTGTTGAATTCCCTCACCCCTAAGGTCTATTTATACTTGTAGACTCCTTAAGGATTACAGCTTTAACCCAAATTGGATAACTTAGACTTTAAGTTAATCCATATCCTTTCCTTGATAACCCTATGGACGATTTTGGCTTATCCAAGCCCTAGAAATTGTCCATCCTATCTTGGATAAGGATTTATAGTCTAAAGTGTAACTATCAAACAATTGACAGTTTACACCCTTCTTATTTAATTAATCTCTTTAAGTCACTAAATTAATTCCAATTAATCTATGACTTATATTAATCAAATAACCATATATTATTCCTTATAATATTTACTCTCTCTTAACAAATCGTCCATCAAGTTGCTATGGTGAAGGCAACCCAAAAGGACCATGCACAACCGGGTCAAATACTTGCCTAATATAGTTGCAGCCTTAGACACTATTCCAACAGTATGCTAGATAGGGTAATACCTTGGAATATTAGTATTTGCATGTATATTAGAGAAAACATAGATCCAAGGTATTTAGGGTTGCATATACACCAAAGGAGTGTTAGAATGCTCAAAAACCAACAGTAGTATAAGAGACTGTTGGGTTTTGAGCATTCTAACACTTCCTAAGTGTACATGCAACTCTAATAACCTTGGATCTATGTTTCTCTAATTATCATGCAAAGTTGAATTCCAAGGCTATATTCCTATCTAGCATACATGGGGAACAATTTTAACTTGAATGATAGATAGAATAACTTACCTTGTTGTTGCTTATGTTCTTTGAAACCTTATGAGCCTAGCACCCCAAGTGTGATGCCTCAAATGCTTCACACAACACCAAATGCTCTTGGAAAGCCTTTTGAGAGAATACACACTTCTTGAAATCGGCCTAGCCCTCTTGTTTCCTTAGTGTAGCCAATTTTGGTGGAGAATATGATTCTTATATAGTGTTGACACATCTAGGGTTACACCATGTAAACCCTAATGTGTCATGACTCTTCATTTCCATGACCCATGGGTTTGTAACTCCCATGGAGCATCCTATGGTGGAACCCAACTTGATAATCCATGGAGCCTCTTAGCCCACTATACAAGATATGGATGATTTACATAATCAACCCATATATTTAATTAGTTATCTTTTGATCACTTAATTAATTCTAAATTAATTCTTGATCAAACTAATCAAATAATATTATTAATATGTTAGAACTTATAATATATTAATAATCTCCAAGTGTTATTTCTCTCTTTTAGTCTATCCAATTGCATGGTGCCATGCAACCCAAATGGACCATGCCGGGTCGAGTCAACTACATACCAGAAATAGTTATGGACTTAGACACCTTATCCAATAGTCTCCCACTTGGATAAGTCTAATAACTATTACTGCAAGTATGACTTCAGGAACCGATCGGCAATCGTAGCTCTTTTCAAGGTTTCTCGGAACTGAGAGAATGATGGTACGCCATTTAAGATAAGTGATCATATAATCCTCTATTCTAGATATCAGTCGGAAAAATACATGGAACAATGTCTTACTTATTGTCCAATAGTTTGTTTCCCGATTTTCGATTTTTTGACAAAGAACTTAATTGAACACATCAACTTAGTTTTGACCGGGCCCGGTACATAGGTCAAAACAAATCATCGAGGGGCCCAGATATCAGCTTCTAATCCAAGAAGGAACAGATAAACTTCGACTCATATGTTTGTGCTACCACTCATTGAATTACACACAAAAGCATGATTTATAACATCGAGTTGCCAATGGGATTTCGTACAATCAATGCAAAAGCAACTTGTAAGTAACAAATCATATCTCTAGGTTTGAAGACTTATATGATATTACCGTCTCACGATCACTTAAGATAGAATTCCATGAAGTGATTCCAGTGAGCATGGGTTGAGTCCAATGCTCAGAACTTATGAGCACTCATGATTGTTGTAGCCTTGTCTAACACCTTAGACCTCTGCAACCAATCATGACAGTCTTGATTCATACCTACTTCCGACATATGACCAACTGTGGAGGTTTGAATAATATGTTATACCAAACAAAATTATTCTGGAAGTCAAAACATGCAAAAGAAATATAGTAAACGATTGACAAGAGATAGCAACAATTTACTCATAAATAAAACACCTTTTATTCATCATCTAATGTCAATTACACTTTACAAATTTCGAGGTTATCTAACTACTAAATCTAATATCATCCTTCAGCCCTATGCTCCGAGCATGCTGGAGATGCTTAACCCGAGTCAGTCCCTTCGTGAGGGGATCTGCTGGGTTCTCATCCGATGATACCCTCTTTGCCACGAGGAGTCCTTCTTCTATTCGATGTCTAATAAAATGGTATTTTCTGTCGATGTGTCTGGATCTCCCGTGATCCCTTGGTTCCTTGGCTAAGGCAACAGTGCTTTCGCTATCACAGAAAATTTCCATTGGCTCTTTAATAGCTGGTACAACTCCAAGGTCTTCGATGAAGTTCTTTAGCCATATAGCCTCCTTTGCGGCCTCGCTCGATGCAATATACTCTGATTCGCCAGTTGAATCAGCCACTGTCTTTTGCTTGGAACTCTTCCAAGAAATTGCTCCTCCGTTTAGGGTAAAGACCCAGCCTGACTGAGAGCGGAAATTATCCCTATCAGTCTGGAAGCTAGCATCACTATACCCTACAACTCTCAAGTCATCACTCCCACCGAGGGTAAGGACCCAGTCCTTAGTCCTTCGTAGGTACTTGAGAATATTTTTTACCGCAATCCAGTGTGCCTTGCCAGGGTTCCCCTGAAACCTGCTAACCATGCTTAGGGTAAAGGCTACATCAGGTCAAGTACACGTCATAGCATACATGATCGATCCTATAGCCGAAGCATAAGGTATTCGACTCATTTCTGCTATCTCAGCCTCAGTGTTAGGGCTTTGTGTCTTACTCAATTTGGCATTACTCTGGATGGGTAACTCTCCTTTCTTGGAGTCCTGCATGCTGAATCTCTTCAGCACCTTATCCAAGTAGGTACTCTGACTAAGTCCAACTAGTCTTTTACTCCGATCTCTCAAGATCCTTATCCCTAAAATATAGGCAGCTTCACCAAGGTCCTTCATAGTGAAACACTTCCCAAGCTAGGACTTTACTTCCTGCAGGGTTGGAATGTCGTTTCCTATGAGTAGTATGTCATCCACATACAATACCAAAAAGCTAACTATACTCCCACTAGCGTTGACATACACACAAGATTCATCTTCACTCCTAGAAAAGCCAAATTCCTTGACCTTTTCACCAAAGCAAAGATTCCATCTACGAGGTGCTTGCTTTAATCCATAGATGGATTTCTCAAGCTTACACACTCTATTAGGGTACTCGCTGCTGACAAAACCTTCTGGCTGACTCATGTAAACATCTTCAGCCAACTTTCCATTAAGGAAAGCGGTTTTGACATCCATTTGCCAAATTTCATAGTCATGAAATGCGACTATGGATAACATAACCCTAATAGACTTAATCTTGGCTACTGGAGAAAAGGTCTCATCATAATCCACTCCAGGAATTTGAGAGAAGCCCTTTGCAACCAGTCAAGCCTTATAAGTGTGTACATTACCATCCATGCCGGTCTTCATCTTGAAGATCCATTTGCACCCTACTGTCTTACGACCTGGTACATTCTCAACCAAGTTCCAAACTTGATTGTCATACATGGATTGTATCTCGCTATCCATAGCCTCTTTCCATTTAGCAGACTCGGGGCCTGCCATGGCTTCCTCATAGCTGTTAGCGTCATCTTGACTTACTAGTGTCCCATCACTAATGAGGGTCTCACCTTCTGCAGTAATATGGAATCCATAGTAATGCTCAGCTGCACTCCTAACTCTCGTGGAACGCCTCAGAGGTACAGATTCGTCAATTGGCTCAACAGGAGCTTCCTCCTCAAGTTGAGGGCTAAAGTTTCAAGTTCCTTCACCACTTGACTCTTGAATTTCTTGAAGATCAATTTGCCTCACACTATCTCCTTGGCTTATAAACTCTCTTTCTCGAAAGACTCCTCTTCTTGCTACAAAGACCACATTATCACTAGGTCTGTAGAAGAGGTAACCAAAGCATTGCTGTGGGTAGCCAATGAAAATACACCTCTCGCTTCGAGGTTCGAGCTTGTCATGAGTCTCGCGTCTCACGAAAGCCTCGCAACCCCAAATCTTGATATGGTCTAGTTTGGGTACTTTACCAGTCCACATCTCGTGAGGAGTTTTGGAAACTTTCTTTGTAGGGTACTAGATTAAGGATGTGGGAGGCAGTCTCTAAGGCATACCCCCAGAATGAGATTGGTAGCGAAGCTCGACTCATCATGGAATGAACCATGTCTAACAAGGTTCGATTACGCCTCTCAGCCACACCATTCAACTGCGGTGTCCTAGGAGGTGTAAATTGTGAGACAATCCCACATTCCCTTAGATAGTCGAGGAACTCTGAACTAAGATACTGACCACCTCGATCGGATCGACGCATCTTAATGTTCCTGCCCAATTGATTCTTGACTTCCTGTTTAAATTCCTTAAACCTTTCGAAAGTCTCTGACTTATGCTTGATTAAGTAGACATATCCATATCTATTGTAATCATCAGTAAAAGTCAAATAATAACGATTAACATCCCTTGTGGCATGTTTGAATGGTCCACACACATCCGTGTGTACAAGGTCCAACAAACCTTCACCCCTCTCACACGAGCCTGTGAAGGGTGACTTCGTCATTTTTCCAAGTAAGCATGGTTCGGAACTATCATTTGACTTTAGGTCAAACGACTCCAAGACTCCATCCTTTTGGAGTTGGCCTATGCGTTTCTTGCTTATATGTCCAAGACGACAATGCCATAATGATGCTTTATCCAAGTTATTATTATTAAGAGAATCAATACACAAAACATTATTTCCTAAGTTATCTACAACTGATACAACTTCATACATACCATCACAAGGTAATGCTTTAAAATAAAGAACATTATTAAAGAAAGCATTAATCGAACCAACTTCATTATCAAATGAAAAGGTGAAACCTTGTTTATACAATGCATGAAAGGAAATAATATTTCTTGCCATTTTTGGCGAATAACAACATTTATTCAAATCTAAATTTAACCCACTACTTAGCGATAAAGTATAAACTCCAATCTAATCTTGGTGACAGTTGTAACTTTCCTATTCCCCATGATTAAGTTTATTCTTCCTTGCTCCACATTCTCACTTCTTCTTAGTCCCTGCAAGTCACAACAAATGTGAATACCACAACCGGTATCAAGGACCCAAGATTTAGAATGGGGTGAGTTATTAGAAATGATACTGTAAATACCTGCATGGTTGGGTTTAACTTTCCCATCCTTCACATCTTGCTGGTATTTTGGGCAGTTCCGCTTCCAATGTGATTTTTCATGGCAATAGAAGCATTCAGCCTCTTTTGGGTCAGAAGAAGGAGTGATGAAACCTTTCTTGGTTCCACTTGAAGAAGAGCCATCAAGGGTCCTAACCTTGGTACCCTTCGAAGAACTCTTTCTCTTCTTCCCTCGACTTTTCCCGATTGCCAAAACCGGAGTGGAGTTTGGAGTGGGAGTGTTAACAACCGACTTCCCCTTAAGACCTGATTCTGCGGTCTTGAGAAGTCCATGAAGTTTGCTGAGTGTGACCTCTTTCTTATTCATGTGATATGTCATGCAGAATTGATCATAGCACGATGGTAAGGAGTGCAAAATTATATCTATTTCAATCTCCTCAGGGAAGTTCACATTAAGCTTCAGCAATCGATCCACATACCTTTGCATTTTCTGCATGTCGCTTGTGACGGAATCCCCGTCCTTCATCATGGTTGTTACCATGGAGCAGATGATTTCGTACCTCTCTTGTCGTGTACTTGATGGTATCTTTCCATCAAATCTTGGTGCATTTCATAAAGGTAGAAATCCTCATAGGACTTTTGGAGTTCCGCTGTCATCGTGGCCATCATGATGCACGCTACTTTCGTAGCATCCCTTTCATGTGCCTGAAAGTCAGCGATCTCCTGAGGAGTTGTAGTGGTCTCATCAATCTCCTTAAGCTCCTTGTCAAGGACATATTCTTTGTCCTCGTAGCGGGTAATCATCCTGATGTTTTTGATCCACTCATTGAAGTTGGATCCATCAAAAGTGACTTTCCCACACAAGTTCATAAGGGTAAAGGAGCCATTAGGATTAGATCCAGAAGCAGCATTGTTTGAAGACATCTGAAGGAAGAGGACAAGATTAGTTTAGATATTAAGAGAGTCCTTAATAAAACACCAAAATATAATATTAAGGCTAGGATCCAATCACAATATATTATAGCCTAGAAGAGGTATGCCGTAATCCAAGCTATAACATATTTGAAAGGTAGGTGAATGACGATTCACCAATTTCCTCCACGAAAACCGAAATATTAGATATTAGGTTTTTGATTGGTTCTTAGAAATTCCTAGATTCTTTGAGATTCAATGAACTTTTCAAAGGCATGTTTCAATCTCGAGTGTGCCCTCCAAGTTTTGTGACTGGGATACCGAGGATCACAAAACGAGGTGTGAAGTAACCATGCAAATCACTTGGTACCCTTAAAGTTTATCACTCAATCGATGTGCCGGTAAACCACACACGCTCCACCGACACTATAATAACCTTAAGTCACCCTTTACCTACCTTGTTAAGTCCAAGTTAGTGTGTCGGTTAACCACAAACGCTCCACCATCGACTTAGACAAAGTGTAAAGTGTAATTTCATGGATTAGCACCTTATTCACATTTTCCTAAAGTAACTAAGATTGGGAATTTAATAAAACATTTAGTTACTTTACGATATTCATCATACGTTTAATGAGAAGTTATAAGTCCTTGTCCTACCCGTTCGGCTAACGACCCTCCACCAGTCAAGCGAGCGGTGGGTGAGAATGGACACCCATTAAGTTGCCATTTTATAGGCAACAACCTTATACCCACCTTATAGACCGGTTTTTTGAATGAGGCGTACTAGCGGTAAGACGACTTTGTTCTTATACATACATACATATATATATATATATATATATATATATATATATATATATATATATATATATATATAATTATTAAATTATAATCATATAAGTATAAGGGTTGAATTGTAACTTTTAAAATTCTAAGGGTTGGAACTAAAGTTTTAATAAGACTTTACTTCTTCCAAAACTTGAGGGCAAGTTTTGTAACTTTCAAAACTTTTCATTTCTTGTAACTTATGAGTTTAATAGAGTAATAAAATGAAGACTCTTCATTTTTCTAACTCTTGTGTTCTTTTAATGGTTTTAATTCAATTGTGACTCTTGGTTTTCCATAACTTGAGGACAAGTTATGGACTCCATTGAAACACATTATGATCAAGAATTAATCTACCACATAGGTTACAAATAATTCCTATGATCATCTAAAACATCATAAGAACAAGAACATGAATATGAACACATTCATAAATCAAAATTACACTTAAAACTTTGTAATTTTGATAACTAGTTGTTGTAAATGAATTAGCAAAGACATTACACCATCTAAAACAAGTTTTCAAGTACCAAAACAATTTAGGGTAATGTTTCTAATCCTTTTCCAGCAACTAAAGTCGAAAATCTACACTCTATCGACCCTACTCGCCGAGTGCATAAACCTACTCGACGAGTAGGTTGAAGATACAAGTGAACTCGACGAGTCCCCCCATGGACTCGACGAGTCCAGCAGTCAGACAGCAAGTTTTTCGACTTTCTTCAACTTTTTATCACAAATAACAAACAAACAAGCCTAGGCTCTGATACCACTGTTGGGTTTTGAGCATTCTAACACTTCCTAAGTGTACATGCAACCCTAATAACCTTGGATCTATGTTTGTCTAATTATCATGCAAAGTTGAATTTCAAGGCTATATTCCTATCTAGCATACATGGGGAACAATTTTAACTTGAATGATAGATAGAATAACTTACCTTGTTGTTGCTTATGTTCCTTGAAACCTTATGAGCCTAGCACCCCAAGTGTGATGCCTCAAATGATTCACACAACACCAAATGCTCTTAGAAAGCCTTTTGAGAGAATACACACTTCTTGAAATTGGCCTAGCCCTCTTGTTTCCTTAGTGTAGCCGATTTTGGTGGAGAATATGATTCTTATATAGTGTTGACACATATAGGGTTACACCATGTAAACCCTAATGTGTCATGACTCTTCATTTCCATGACCCATGGGTTTGTAACTCCCATGGAGCATCCATGGAGCATCCTATGGGTGGAACCCAACTTGATAATCCATGGAGCCTCTTAGCCCACTATACAAGATATGGATGATTTACATAATCAACCCATATATTTAATTAGATATCTTTTGATCACTTAATTAATTCTAAATTAATTTTTGATCAAACTAATCAAATAATATTATTAATATATTAGAACTTATAATATATTAATAATCTCCAAGTGTTATTTCTCTCGTTTAGTCTATTCAATTGCATGGTGTCATGCAACCCAAATGGACCATGCTGGGTCTGGTCAAGTACATATCAGAAATAGTTATGGACTTAGACACCTTATCCAACAGAGACTAGGCTTGTTTTCCTGTATACTTGATGCAATTGCTGAAAAATCGAAGTATTTGTGCTATCTGGGCAGTGGACTCGCTGAGTTCCCTCATAGGCTCGACGAGTCCAGGGCAAAACTCATCCAACTCGGCGAGTTGGTTCATACACTCGACGAGTTGGACCCCTTGACAGCTTATCTTCGAGTTTTGGTGCTGGAATTGGTCTAGAATCATTATCTTAAACTGTTTTGGACTTATAAAAATTATGTTTTGATATGATAATGATTATGGTAAACGAATTTCAGAGTTGTTATCAAAATTTCAAGTTTTATATGGTTGATTTTATGATTCTTGAAATTGTTGATATGCATGTTCTTAAACTTATGAGTTTTGATGATCATAGGAATTATTTGTAACCTTCTTGGTAGTTTAATTATTGATCATTATGTGTTTTAATGGAGTCCATGACTTGTCCTCAAGTTATGGATAACCAAAAGTCACAAGTTATTAAATCCATTAAAAGAACACAATGGTTACATAAAATGAAAAGTCACTCATTTTAATAAGCCATTAAATCATAAGTTATGAGAAAAGAAAAACTTCCATAAGTTATAAATTATGAAGAGTCACTTTCTTATTTAGTTTAAAGTCTTCCATAACTTGTACTCAAGTTATGGAACTTGAAGAGTTTTTTAATTAAAACTACTTTAAACATATAAGTTATGGAATTGAAAAGTTTTGAAAGTTACAAAACTTGCCCTCAAGTTTTGGAATTTGAAAAGTTTTCTTTTATGAATACTTTAATTCCACATTAAGCCCTTAGAATTTTAAAGAATTAAATTTCAACCCTTATACTATTATAATATTATAAGTTAATAATATATATATATATATATATATATATATATATATATATATATGTGTGTGTGTGTGTATTAGAGCAAGTCATCTTATCATTAGTAGGCCTCATTCACGAAGCCGGTCTATAAGGGGGTATAAGGTTGTTGCCTATAAAATGGTAACTTAATGGGTGTCCACTCTCACCTACTGCTTCCTTGATCGATGGAGTGTCGTTAGCCGAAAAATGTAGGACAAGAACTATAATTATCCCTTCATTAAAAGTATTAATGATAAATACTAAGTAACTAAACACTTATAAATTCCCAGTCTTAGTTACTTAGGAAAATGTGAATAAGGTCCTAATCCATGAAATTACACTTTGCACTTTGTTTAAGCCATTAGTGGAGCGTGTGTGGTTAACCGGCACACTAACCTGGACTTAACAAGGTAGGCAAAGGGTAACTTAATATTTATCATAGTATCGTTGGAGCGTGTGTGGTTAACCGACACATTGATCGAGGGGTAAATATTAAGGGTACCAAGTATATTTGCATGGTTACTTCACACCTTGTTTTGTGATCCTTGGCATCCCAGTCACAAAACCTGAAGGGGACACACAAGATTGAAACATGCCATTGAAAAGTTCAATGAATCTCAATAGATCTAGGAGTTTCAAAACCAATTAAAACCTAATTAAATATTTCGTTTATCTTGGTGGAACTTCGTGAATCGTCATCCACCTACCTTCAAATATCTTATAGCGTGGATTATGGCATACCTCTTCCAAGTTATAAAATATTGTGTTGGGTCCTAGCCTTAATATTTCATATTGGGTGTTATATTAAGGACTTAAATCAACTTATTTGAATTTCTCCCAATGAGATGTCTAGTTCAAACAACAATGATCTTCCTAAATCAAGCTTTCTAATGAATATGATTTCCCAAGTTTGTCTCATGGAAATCATACTTCTCTTCCTCCACCTCCTTCAGTTATTCTCCCTATCCCACTAGCTCAAAGATTTGAAAAGTTCAAAATCACTCAATCCCTACTCACAATAAAACATAAAAATCGAAGTCATGTGTGGACTCATGTCTTAGAACTGAAGTCACAAATTGTCAGGTTGAGAATGTTGGGTGTCATTATCCCATGGAAGTTCCTGAGTCATATAGAAAGACTACTATGTGACAGGTCACGACATGACCCTAATGGATCTTTCTTATTTGCGTATTTCTACTGAATCAAGAATGGTTTGGTGCAATAGTCAATAAAATATGGATGGAAGGTCTATTTCAAACTTCCATGGACATGGAGAATAGTAACATTGGAAGTCCAGAAAAGCTTTCTCTTCCCAATGGAAAGGGGTCGGCCTTGGTTAACCCAGTTGACCAGAAGGTAAAGAGAAAGTATAATTCTGGGAGAGCCTTTTGTACCATTCTCAAAGAGTCTGTATGTTTTCATTGTGAAGAAAAAGGGGCATTGGAATCGAAGCTGCCCTAGCTACCTGAAAGAAAGAAGAATCAAAAGTTTGACTCTGTTTCAGTAAGTCCACTATCTAGTTCTCTTAAGTTTCATTTGAAGATTCTTAATACATTTTGATGTATGAAAGGATCAAGCAAAGGGTAGGAAACTTAAAGAAAAGAGTATGCTAAATCTGATCGCGTAGATTGATTTCTATCGCATGGTTTGAAGATCAGACTCTTGAGCTACTTCTTAGGAGTTA